>NC_091620.1:61643546-61954483 GCF_027580195.1 Bos mutus | reverse complement strand
ATAAATTATTTTACCTCATGTTTGACAGAAGTAGAACAAGTAGCACTCTGAATCTAATTTCTTGGGTTTCTTTGGTCTTCCAGCTTTAATATAAAGAAAAACACTAATGTTTAATAATGTAATCCTAGCCTATTCTTTTGCAAACATCATTAATTTTCTTCTCTAAAAATATATGCCTTACCTTCATTGACCACCTTATTGAAAATAACACCGTCCCTAATATTCCCTATCCCTCTGTACATCTTTACTTTTCTACATAACACTCTTGCTGTCTGACTTACTATGTATTTTTCATGTTATTATCTGTCTTCTTTATTATAAATGGCTTTCCTGATGGCTCAGGTGGTAAAGAATCTGCCTGCAAGGTGGGAGAACTGGGTTTGATCCCTGGGTCAGGAAGATTTCCTGGAGAAGGGAATGGCTACCCACTCTAGTATTCTTGCCTGGAGAATTCCACGGACAGAGGAACCTGGTGGGCTACAGTCCATTGGTTGCAAAGAGTCAGACACAACTGAGTGACTAACATTTATTATAAAAACTCTGCAAGAGCAGGGCCATGTATCTATTTTATTTACTGATGCATCCCAGTGCCAAGAACAGCACCTGACACATAGGATGCTGGCAATAAATATGTATTGCATGAATGAAGTCAAACAGAAGAAAAATTATGCCTTGTTTATTTACATGATTGAAAAGTTCTTTTACAGAAGCATTTATTTCAATAATCTTAAATGAAATATACCTTTAACATTAGCCATTTCTTTTTCCTGATATCTGGCTGAATATGTAGTCCTAGTTTGGGAGGTTTTAACTTTTACTCTTGATTTTCCAGATAGCAAAGGGCCTTTTTGTAGAAAGCTAGGTTGCTTCCCCATGACTATCAGTGTTTACAATTTAGGGCAGGAGACCACCTCTCAAGTCTTTGGTACTTGCCTGGTCTCTCAAAATGGTGGGCATCGGGCACTTACAGATTTCTTGAATTGTTTGCTTACTTGTTTGCTTATTTCTACCCACCACTTTCCAAAATGCATTTCAGGAGGCCAACTGTCTGTGAATCCACGAGTTCCATACACACTCATCTCTGTTTCTATCCTACTAATCAATCAGTGTTGGGTCAGCTAGAGTTCATAGAATAAAATCGCTTATTATCTCTTTATCCCGTTCTTAAAGCGAAGTAGTCCATTTCCCCAAACTCGCTTCTTGCTCGGATAATGTTTTCCTTTGATGCTATTTTTTTTTTTTTTTTTAGCCATATTTCAACTAGTGTCTGTGAAGAGTCAGTTCTACATATCCTCTTTACTGTCGATCGTTAGAGTGCAGCCACCTAGAACAAAGAAGTGACAATTGAATCGCTGACTGGATCACGAGTGAAACTCACTGTGAGGATACTCATCTTTGCCCTTTTGGATATATTTGGAGTAGATCAGCTTAAATGATGGGCCTCCATGGGAGAATGGAAGACACTTCTCTAACAATGAATTCTACGGGATGGGAAACTCTGAGTGTGTGACAGATGAAGTTATTTTTAATTCTTGAAACTTGTCATCAGAGAATTATCAGACAGGTGGACTTTGGGGCCAGCACTTCAGTTAATAGCTCCCATTTTCAGACAAATTTAAGTTCCCTTAATGGATTTTAATTACACTGACTTTTTCTGCCAAGAGTGGGGATCATGGAAGTTAATAACCTGGTGTTAAAGTAAATAGAAATCCTTTATTTGACTGATTGTTTCTCAGTGACAATTCTGCTTTCTCTTTAAGAGTGATATATTTATCACATGTGAAACAGGTTTAGTCAAGTAAAGAAGCTACTTCTAGAAAGATGTGCTTTCAGATTAGTGTCTAGTTTTTCATGTAGTTTGAGTAGTGTAAATCTCCAGAAATTGCATGGAGATTGCATTCCTGAAATTGAGGCAATTGCCTGTGGATTTGACATGATAAATGTTGGTTGGGGACAACACATTGATTTTCATTATGTAGTTGTAGGACTTAGGCATGCTCTGCATATTCCTTTAATGAACTGTTGCTGTTTAAAAGATGTCTGTGGGCCCTCCAAGCAGCTGTATGTGATGCTAGATTTTTTTATATGAATTTCTTAGAAGAGTAGATAAGAACTGTTCTAAGCACCTAAATAAGCTGTGGGCTTCCCTGGTGGCTCAGTTGTAAAGAATCCACCTGCTAATGCAGGAGACATGAGTTCGATCCCTGACCTAAGAAGATCCCCTGCAGAAGGAAATGACAGCCCACTCTAGTATTCTTGCCTAGAGAATTCCATGGACAGAGAAGCTTGGCAGGCTACAGTCCAAGGGGTTGCAAAGAGTCGGCCTTAACTTAGTGACTGAACAACAAACAACAACAACCTGAAGAAGCTAAGGTGGCAATCAATATTGCATTATTAGGATTTAATTTTGCTCTTATGAAAGAAAATATATAGAAAGAATTGTTTTTTCCCCTCCCTCTATAATACTATATTTTTTGAGATTAGTTGTTGACTAAAGTAAATATAAATTAAAGTATTAATTGGTGCAAGGGTATTAACATTGAATAGCAATCATGCAACATAGGGTTCTTCCTGTTGATTGCAATGACTTTGTGTCTTTTATCTATTTAGTGAACTCCTAGTGATCTTTCAAGTTCCAGGTGGCACATCACCTCCATGAGGTCTTTTTCTCTCTGTTAAGCATAGTTGGTAGCTCTTTCTCAGTGGTCCTTTTACTGCGCTGAATTATCTATTATGAATATGTGATGTCAGTTGCTCAGTTGTGTCCGACTGAAATGCTTCACTGGCTGAGTCACCAGGGAAGCCCCGTTATAAATATAGATATCTGTTATATCTACTATAGCCATATCACAATGTATTATAATTACTTATGTCTTTTTTTCCCAGAAGGTAGTTTTCCTGGACAGAGATGATGCCTTAGTCACTATCTTAATGTCAGTTCCTTAATTAAGACCCCATATATAGTAGGTTCTTTTGCTGGGAAAGTAACAAACAAAATTTCTTGCCTCTACCTAGAGTTTATTTGTAACAATCCCTGCTTTGGGGCCTGAATTAGAATTCGGTGGTGTAAATAAAGCCACTATGTCTGAAAATCTTATATGGATTTTCTAGATACCATAAAGAGACTGATTAAAGATCCTCCAAGTTAAATTAAACAGAGTTACACTCTCCACTGCATCATAAGTCAATTTAAAAGGATTTTATACTTTATTCAGAAAAGGCAATATCATGAGTCCTATTTTATTAATACCTAAATATGTTATATACTTTGAAGTATTCATTGGTTGGTTTTGAAAGGTTCTGTATGATGGAAAGGATATTGAAGGAATCAGACTAGAAAGGTATTTTAATCTTCTGTACTTTTCCCTGTAATTTTGTAAGGTTGCATCCCATACATGTCAGTAAAAATAACTCTATCCCTTTATTAAAACTTCAGTGTCTTCATTTATATTTAGAGTGGTAGCAACATAAAATTGAAAACCTGAGAGTTGTGAAGGATATAAAGTCATGTTTTAATAGGGAAACTAAATTGCTCCTTCAAAGAGCCTATAAAACTGAAAAGCATTCATTATAAATGTAATAAAGACTTACGAGTCCCATTTTATTAAAACTACACCCAGTTTCCTGTAGGGGCTGGATCATTTAGAGGTAAACCAGTGACACTTTATGTCTAGCAACAAACTTTCCGTGAGATAAGATATCTACTGAAATGAGGTTGGTGGTTTTAACATGATCCCTAATGGATATCCATTCATGTTAAAAGATTAGAACTTTTGCTGTAGCTGAGTTTGTAGCTTCTGATAATAATGCACCCAGACCAGATTAATGACCAGTAAATTTCTTACTACTCTAAGTTTCTTGAAGAAACAGAACAATTGTGAAAGATAAAGCTTATGCCTCTACTAATTGCTGTGTTATATCATCCTATCATACTGTAAAATTCTTACTCAAGTCAAATTATGTAGATTAACACTGTCACAGGATAATGACTTTCCACTGGTTACCTTTGGCCTCTCTTTTTCCTTTCAGGTACAATAATGTTTTTAATGTGGTACAGGAGAATCATTCTCTTTTAGACTTTAGCTGCTTTTCAAAGATTTTCGGTTACATTTTCCACAGTTCATTCTATTTTGCATATTCTATACACATATTTCGATATTACTTTAATGGACTGTGGTTGTGTTGAAAGTGAAAGTGTTAATCACTCAGTCATGTCTGACTCTTTGCAACCCCATGTATTGTAGCCCACCAGGCTCCTATGTCCATTGAATTCTCAGGGCAAGAATCCTGCAGTGGGTTGTCATTGCCTTCATCAGGGAATCTTCTCAACCCAGGTATCTAACTGGGGTCTTCTGTATAGCAGGCAGATTCTTTACTGTCTGAACCACCAGAGAAGCATGGTTATGTTAGGGGCAGTGTTTTTAAAATGCAAAAGGAAAACCCAATGAAGTGATAGCCAGGTGGTCCAGTTACTCTTAGTTTTAGAATCGACTACTTTTAAAGAGAGATACTTAAATGTTTAAATGAGACAATTGAAGTGTTTAAGTTAATATGCATAGGTTGTATTGATTTATTCAGAAAATAAGACAAAGTTTCTGGTAGATGGTGACAAATTAAAAGTGGATTTATTCTAATTCCTTTCTTAACACACATCCAACATATAAATAATTATATGATTCTGAGAGCAGATCTGGAGCCTTGTTTAGAAAAATTGTCATGTCAGGCCAAAACTTTGGCCAGTTTATGCCGAGCAGAGAGAACATTTTCTTTAAAAAAAAAAAAAAAATATGAGCAGAAGGGAATCCTTGTTTATTCTCTGATTAGTAATTGCATTCTGGTGTTCTGGAGAATAAGAGTACTTGCCCCAAAGTGTATTGGAATCCCTAAATATTCTTCAACTTAGCTCCCCTAACAAAAATCTTTATTATTCTGTTTACTGTCATCTGATTTCTAAATTCAATGTTCTTTCCTTTTTGTTGATTGCCATTGTTACCATAAAGCAGATAGTTGTCTCTAAATCCCTTCCAACATGTGAAAATGCCAAAGTTTGAGAAATCTTTTAATTTGAAAGTAATGATTTGGTAGCAGAAATTTTCAAGGGAGCAAAATAATTTTAAAGTTTTGAAACTTAAATTTCAGCCTTAGGTTAATTTATCACTTGATAGAATGTAACGGTACTAAGTAAGCAGGTTGAAGGCTATAATATAGTGTACTAGTTTTTTTTTTTTTTAACATGATTATTTTTCACATCCTTCCAGTTGATACTTTTAAATTTTCTTGGAATTGGGGTTTATATTTAACCAGTATCTTCTTTCATTTTTAACTGATGACATATTTCACTTTGGTATATTGAACCCCAATTCCATAATTACTTCTACTTTTTTGTCCTTTTTAAAGATGTATGGAGACTTTTTCATCAGATGATAAAGTATATTCTCAGATTTATTTCCCTATAAATGCTTAGTTAATTTACAGAGTAATTGATTGGTTTGTTGAAACGTCATGATGGCTGCTGTATTTCCTCAACCTTTTCAGTGTTCTTCAGGTCATGTTAAAAAAAAATCTCATTTCAGGGAAACAACTGTGTCCACATGAGAGTGGTAGTTTGGTTGCTAAGTCATGTCCTACTCTTGGGACCCCATGGAATGCAGCCCATCAGGCTCCTCTGTCCATGGGATTCTCCAGGCAAGAATACTGGAGTGGGTTGCCATTTCCTTCTCCAGAGGATCTTCATGACCCAGAAATCAAACCTGGGACTCCTGCATTGCATGCAGATTCTTTACCCAACTGAGCTACAAGGGAAGCTCTTATTTTAAGCCCTTATTTATGAATTCTAGAGACTGCATGGAAATTTAAAGTAGTTTTGTTAGTGATAGTGAGAAAGTGGAAGCAGCTCAAGTCTACCTCAATAGGCACAAAATAAACTGTGAAATAAGTATTCAGTGAAATACTACACAGCTATGAAAACCAATCTGCTAGCTTTGTATGTACTGTTACAGAGATATATAACATACATAAGTCAAAATGAATAAAATGTAGAATGCAAATAGTATGAGTATATTTGTGTAACACTAAAGATGTACAGATACATAAATAAACATATATACAGAGAAAATTTTTAAATGATTTCTGCTATTAACCATAGTTACTTTTGGGGAAAGAAACTAGGGAAAATGAGGATTTACATTTTCATATTAATTTCCTATTTTTCTGCACTGCTTTGATTTTTCTCTTTTGTCTTTTTTTTGGTCTCTGTTTCTATGGCTTAAAAAAATAATGAACATGTATTATTTTTAAAACAGAAAAACTTTAGAAAAACAGTGCCCATTTACTTAGTAAACAAAGAATAGGAGATTATTCTTTGGGTGTCCTCCATAACCTTTTTTAAATGAAAATTGATTATCTTCTAATTTACAATGATTTTTAAGAAAGCTTTAGGAAAAATACCACATTGGTTTTCATTTAAAACATCTAGTGTTGAGTAGTTCATTTTATTGAGAAATTCCCCCCCTAATTTGCTGTTACTGTTTGATTCTGAGATTGAAGAGCAGGCTACGCCTCTACTTGTAAGGTGTCACGTGAAAGGTCACTTTTGTTGTTCAGTCGCTAAGTTGTGTCCAACCCTTTTGTGACCCCATGAACTGTAGCCGGCCAGGCTCCTCTGTCCGTGGGATTTCCCAGGCAAGAACAGTGGGGCAAGGATACTCCTTATCCAGGGGGTCTTCCCAACCCAGGGGTCAAACTCACATCTCCTGTGTCTTCTGTATTGGGAGGTGGATTCTTTGCCACCGTACCACCTGGGAAGCCCTTGAAAAGTTACTACCCTAAAGCATTTTGTTCTTTAGAATGAGCAATGTAATCTTTTATTACATTCTCGAAGATTAATTATCTTATTTAGTTCTCATTAGGCCAGTATTGAGCTCGGTTTTAAAAAGTAGGTTTGATTGAACATTGCAGCATTCCGTTCATATTGCCAAAGTAGATTTGGAGAGAATTCAGACAGACTCTTCTGTGTGTTAATTTTAATTTATTTCACATTTTTCTGATAATTTCTAAACACTATGTGCATAAATGTTCTGGAAAGAATATGAATTTTGAAATCTTGTGTATTTGTAAAAAGTCCTCATGGATAGTGAAAATTAAAGTAAGTGAGAAAACATACGTAAGAATCCTGAAGAAAAACTTGACCACATAACGGAACTTCAATGAAAAATGTTTGTATGTCTCTGCTTTTTAGAAACAAAATTCCTTCTTAATAAAAATAGTATACTGTATGAAAGGTAGTGTGGCAATCAGTAAAGTAATGCATTTGAAATTTTACACTGAATTTTGACACTTTACTTTTAATATAATGATTTCTGCTAGTGTTGCCTCTTAAATTCTTCCAGCCTGTCTCATTTTTATTCCTTGCAACTTTATGCTTTGGTGAAATTAGTTTTCAGAAGCAATTGATAGTGTCCGTTCAGTTTGTAATGAGATCATAGAAACTCACATCACTTGATACAGAACTGATAAGTTTAAAATAAAAAAGTTCCTAACTTCTTACTGTATGTTCCAAAGATATTAATAGGATTTAGATTTCTACTGTCCTTATTACTTTAAATTAGAGAAATTCTATTAATTCAGCAGATTAATAAAAATCTTTATAATTCTATAAGTATAAATGAAACCCAAAAATATCACTTGGTATATCTTTCATAGAACTTACAGTGTAAGTTACATGTGATGGCTATTAATCTTTAAAGATAGACATTGTAAATATTACTAACATACCAAACTCAGCAGTTTTGTATTTTTAATTTATTATTTTTTTAATTAATTTATTTTTTATTGAAGGATAATTGTTTTACAGAATTTTGCTGTTTAAATAATTCATGAAAATGCATTATTTGAAGCTTATTATATGTAGAAAAGTATATAGTTCGGCATCTGAAAATAATTAGTAAAAATTGTTTTATTGCAAGGGGGCAATTTACATGTATGGCAGGATAAACTGAAAATTTAGTGACTCCTTACTTAAATATAGTTATAAGAAGTTGATGCTGACTGAATCAATTTTGTTCTATATAAATAATTTTGTGATTTAAGGTTGGAAATAATGGTAGATCTCCTGCCTTTCAGAGTTGGTGATAATAATTTGTAAAATAAACTTTATAAAGGAAATACTATGTTTTAGGTATTACTCTTTTATTTAAAAATGAAGAAAAAAAGTGAAGTCTCAGTCATGTCAGACTCTTTGCAACCCCATGGACTGTAGCCTGCCAGGCTCCACTGTCCATGGTATTTCCCAGGTAAGAATATTGGAGTGGGTTGCCATTCCCTTCTCTAGGGGATCTTCCTGACTCAGGGATCGAACCCAGGTCTCCCTCATTGCAGGGAGATTCTTTACCATCTGAGCCACCAGGGAAGCCCTAACACATACTGAGTAATATTTTTATCAAGTCCATATGGTTTTATTGGATTGTGAGATAAGAACTATTCATTCCCAAACATTTACTGAGTGTGTGGTGTGTACTAGACATTGTGCAGGAGTGGGTGTAGGGATAAATAAGATGAGGCTCTTGCATTGATAGAGCTCATTGTTGTTCAAAGGGAGAGAACATTAAACACAAATAATTGTGATATCCAGTAACAAGTGTTTGGTAAACAGATGTAGAGAGAAATGGGAGGAATTGATTCTGTTGGGGATCTTGGATTCTTTTCAGAGGCTGTGCTTGAAGCATGATAAATAGGAATGTTAAAAGTGAAATTGGATAATGGTGATCATAAATAGACAGAAATTAGGTGAATGTTTACTTCAGTATTGAAAGAATACCCAATGCAGGAGAACAATACTCAGTTCATTAGATGCTAATTGAATAGCTTCAAGGGATAAGTCCCTATGTTAGCTACCAAGGGGCTAGAAAAGCTGCCAGGATCTGGTACCTGCTCTAAGGGAGCTCACTCTTCAGAGAATTCTAAAATCTGGGTGCTCAATCCCAGATTTAGGTAATCTGAATTTAGGAAATTCCTCATACCTCTTTCCTCTCAAAATATTTTTTCTCTCTACTTTCATCTTTAAATTGCTGTTCTCACTCACCATCTCTCTTTACCCATTTCCTATTAATGCTCCAACCACTGGCCAAACCATCCTACCATCTTACTGCAGGAGAGCTCGCTAAGACTGACATGGACTTCAGGTTGCCAAAGTCTCCTCATAGTATTGGTCACTGCCCCATCTACCTGGTCAGCCATCCCCTCTCTAAATTCCTCTCTTGCCTCATCAGCTACCACTCCTCTTTTCTTACCTCTGTGACTTCTTTTTGGTTAGTGGTTTCTTCTCTCTTTATCCTGCTTTAAAATGTGGCTTTTCACTTGAGCTCTGAATTTGATCTTCTCTTTTTACACTGTGCACTCTCTTGGGCTCTCATCCACTTTTCTTTGATTAAACTGCCCATATGACTCCCAAATCCGATCCAGATTCCTCCTGAGTTTTAGACTCATAGCCTCATCTGGGGGGATCAGGCACTCCCAACTTGGAATGTTCCAGCCTTTCACTGATTTGTATCTGTTATCCAGAACTGAGACTTCTCTCCTTCAAAACAAATAATACACACAATTTTATTATTATGAAATATTGCACATATTAAACTTTATTGGAAGAAGGAAGAAAGAAATTATGGTTGGTCACAATATTAGATTGTTCATTTTACAGAGTAAATACAAAGTTAGGACAGTAGTATAGCAGGAAACAAACAGTTCAACTTTCTAAAAGAATTTACCTAGGATATTTTAAAAAGTCATCAGAAGAAACCAAGAACTTTGAAGTTCCTTATACTTTCATCATGGTGTAGTGTTTTTACTTTTCCAGTGATACATAAGGGCATGAGATTTAATGCCCTTATTCGTGTTTTAATCTGTGTTTTAAAGGCTCAAGCTAATTTGATCATGGTTGAATGGTGTTATGAAAGTTCATTGCTGTATTCTGAATTTTTTGGCTTCTGGGTAAGTCTGAAAGAAAATTACTTCTTCCACTTAGATACATAGTTGATCAGCCACACTCTTGGTGTTACCAGACATGAGGTTGCTCTGTGTAAGCAGCTTCTATCTGCTCCAGTTGCCTTCTGACAGATCTTGATGAACACAGACTCCCATGTGGCCACTTCCCTCCTCTGCCTCTTGTTGACGACTCTCCTCACCTCCTCGTGCTGCACAGCTCCTGGTTGTAGAAAGAGAACCAAGTTGCCTTCTATTGCAGAATTTCACCTTAAACAGCATTCTCCTTAAATAGCACTGGAGAACTAGGGTGATATGATGAGGAAAGGGGTATACAGAAAGAGCGTGAAATGTGAGGTGCCCTTTTAAAAAAGGTTTTCTTGCTTAGCTTATAGCAAATCACCTGACTTGGCCTGACTTCATTTTCTAAAGGCTTTCTCTGGCCCCATGACACATTTAAGGGTAAGAGATGCTAGACTCTTCTTACTGTAAGAAGCTGCATTGTGCTACTAACCTAAAAATACTTCCAAGTCAGGAGGAAGGGATATGTAGTTACTTGCCTTTAGGGTGTTTGCTTTTTGCTTTTAAGAGTCCATGTCCAGTTCTAGTCAGGACACTGTTTAGAAGTAAAAGCATACAGATGGCCGGTGTGTGTGTGTGCATGTGTTTGTGTGTGTGTGTGTAAACAGCTGCATTTTACGGAGCTGGAGATGATAACTTTATTTCTGAAAGCATCCTGTTAGTAAATGTAACTGTGATGTAACAAATGCATTTTACGTGCAGTAATGGAATTTAAATTGCTCTAAGAGGCTAAGTAAAAGAGTTACTCTATTTTTGCCTTGGTTTTCTTACCTGCAGTTTGGGGGTGGAATATAGCAAAGAATATTTTTTTAAAAAGGAATATAATTCAAGATGCAAAATAATATACTGTAAATTATGTCGGTCACTGAACAATATTAAACTGGAAACTTGTAAGCCAGGCTAGCTCTGCAAAAAGTTGTGAGCAAAGCAGTATGCTTTTTTTGCTTCTTGCTCACTCTTATTGTCTCTTCAATGTTTTCTTCTCTCTCATTTTAAATATGCTGTGGTCAGTTCATTTCTATTCTTCAAAGCTTTCTCTAAGGAAAAAGGAGAAGCATCACTGATGTTTGCTATGTGTCAGACTTTGTACTAGAAGTTTTACATGTATTTTCATTAACTACGATAACAATCATGCTTGTGACACCAGCTCTCCTTCCTCGGCTTCAAATTTTAGTTAAACCGCCCAGTTAAGATTGTTATGAACTTTATTTGCATCACATGATGGTATATACAAATACCTATATATCTACCTGTTGATGTAGATTAATAATCTTGTTCTGTATAAAGAAGTAGGATGCTCGTAGTGGTAAAGAGTATAGCCTTTGAAGCCAGACTACTTGAGGAAACCAGAGCTTTGCACCTGCCCCAGGTCACATATCATTAGTGACATATCTACTAGAAGGATTTGGACCTATGAGTGATTGACTCCAACACTCACTCATTCTTTCAACTACTCTCAGTCACTGCTCTCCACCTTCTTTTTCTATTTATTCTAGTATTGCATGAAAGAGTGAAATATTTCCTGAAATCCTGCATTTTTGTTACATATGTCACATTTTTATGCAAAACAAAAATAATTTTCACTTTTGGTGAGTCTAAAAAGTACATGTGATGATAAATGAAGAAGCTCTGTAGTCTGAGTTTGGTAATATGGTGATGCTAGATTTAATATTACATTGGAGCCTGAAGGACTAGTAGAATCAGTGGAAACCTTGTTTTTTCTTAGATGTCACTGTTTACCTTGAGCATGAAAAATAGAGCAAGTAGTTAGAAAGCTCAGAGGAATAAAAAATAATAACCATCATGCTGCTCTGGAAATAAAAGGAAATGATAAAGCATACACCTACCAGCTCAGTGATCAGTGATTTTAGCTGTTGGCCAGACATTTCATTTAGCGTTAAAAAAAAATGGTGTGAGAAACTGCTTTAAACCGTGTATCTGCAGTTCTTAGGTCACTATTTATTTTTATATACTGACCCATTTTAATTTTCACTTCTAGTACCACTGAAATTATGTCATGAATCTATACATCAGCACCCCTCCCTGCCATGGATTGTCCTGTTAAAAAAAAAAACCCTATTATACTTGAACAGATATATGAGGGCTAATCTGTGATAACAGTTGGCTTGAACAAGCATTTAGCCTGGAAAGGCATCCTTTCATCTTAAAAGGTATAGTGAGCCTTCTCTTCCCACCCCAAAGCCTGTCTACTTTCTATCACAGGGCTGAAATGGAGAAATCACCTTCAGTCATTTCAGTTCGATATCATATAACCTATAAAGAATGGCAATTCTCTGAAACTTCACTGTATTAAAAATATCATCCTTATTTTCTTACCTTCATCTTTGCCCTAGTTTTTTTGCTGAAGGATTCCATCATTTCTTCAGTACTTGTAGGGTTTTGGAGAATGTGGACCAATGCATCTTTCTTCTTTTGATCACTTTCTGTTTGTGTGTTCTCAGGGAAAGCAAAGTTAAAGGATGGTTCATGAGTAGAGTGAGAAACATTAAAAGAAAGCTGTTGTGAAAATAACTCTGCCATATTTATTAAGGATTAGCATGGTTTTTCTGGTCATTAACGTTAAGCTAATTTTCTTTTTGGCAGGCCCTTGTAGTAGTTCTTTTTTTTTGTTTTGTTTTTTTTTATTAAAAAGGTGGGTTCTGTGAAAGCACTGTTGCCTTTCAATAGTTAAAATTGAACAGAGGATCCTCAGGTCTCTGGGGCCACAGAAGCAAAGTTTCTGCTCTTGATATAGGTTTCTCTACTGTTTTTATCCCCCTTGAGATAAGTCTTTGATTTAAGTGGCCACAATAGAATGTGAATTTTCTCATGTTTTTGTAAGCTATTTTTATAGATCTGGTCTTGAAGTTAGCTGTTTGGTATGAAGTTTGGCTTCAAAATAGGTTTAAAATTTGAAAGCCTTCCTATTGAATGAGTGTAAGTTATTCTACAGGATTATTAACTAAATAACTAGCTAGTGTGGGTAATGCACTAAGTCCCCCTCTTTGGGGGGATGTCAGAAGTGGCAAGTTTATCAAGTGGCCACTCTCTGAACCCCTTCCCATCACTCACATGTGCCCAACTCTCTGTTTCACCAGGAGATTGACCCTTGCCTTCTCATTGGTGGCTCAGCAGTCAAGAATCTGCCCGCAATGCATGAGATGCAGGCTAAATCCCTGGGTCAGGAAGATCCCCTGGAGGAGGGTGTGGCAACCCACTCCAATATTCTTGCCTGGAGAATCCCATGGACAGAGGAGCCTGGGGGGCTACACAGTCCATAGGGTCGCAAAGAGTCAGACACAACTGAAGTGACTTAGCTATACCTCCCTTGAGCTAATGGGTCTGGCAACTTCAGGCAAATCCCGCTGGTAGTTGAGGTGGGAGAGGGCAAGCAGAGCTGCCCTTGTGTTCCCCAGAGGGACCCTCCCCACGGACCCTTCCTGTGGTAGCCTCTCCTTCTCTGACAAGTGTACATCTACCTGGTCTCTTTCATCTCTCACCCCCTTAAAAATATATATATTTTTTCCTTTTCAATGCAAAGTCATCAATGTAGAGGTAAACTGCATTCTGACTGTGTTGTGTAGGGGAGAGGTGAAGGCCCCAGACTCTGCCTGAATTTGCTGCCCAGACCTGTAGTTACTGACGAAGTGATTTTGGACAGATGATTTAAGATCCCTGGGCTTTACTTGCTTCCTCTGTAAATAACACTCATGAGCCTTATCAAGAGAGCTGAATGAGTTAGTATGTATAAAGCCCTTAAAACAGTATCTACCATATGATAAGCTCTTTTTAAGTGTTTGCTATTATCATGATGATTTAAATGTAATCATGAAAGAAGACAAATGCACTCTCTTCTATCCTGTCCTATTGACTATAGCATTCATTCAACTCATTCAACAAATATTTAAGGGCATACTATGTGCTAGGCATGGTATTATCTCATTTCCAGTAGGCTCCATTCTATGAGTGTGGCCTGAGCCCAATTATATTACAGCAGTCTGAATTTCTGTCCCAATACTGTATGTGAAATCTGAGAGTGCACATGGCGTTTATTCCTTTTTAACCTTTTTAAAAAGGTTAAGTGCCTAATTTGGGCTTGGGTAGCATTGGCTTGAATGTCTGAGAGTTCTTGCTAAGTGGCAGGATCACACTCGGCTGATCCTAATAGGAAGAGCCTGGTGGGCCTAGAGCAGAGGTCCTCAGCTTTGGGGATCTAACGCTTGATGATTTGAGGTGGCACTGATGTAGCAATAATAGAAATAAAGTGCACCATAAATGTAACACATTTGAATCATCCTAAAAGCATCCCCCACTCTTGATGCATGGAAAAGTTGTCTTCCACGAAACCAGTCCCTGGCGCCAAGATGGCTGGGGACCGCCGCCCTATAGCCTCAGCCAGCGGAACTTCCCCTTGTTCGTGTGGTTGCTCTGCTGCCGGAGGCTCACTGAATTAAGCGGGTTAAGACTCCCTTTAACTAGAGAAGAAAGGACCTAGTTTCCTTGGGGCCCACCGGCTGTTGGAACAAACCTGCCTCACTCCCTCTTTTCCAGAATGATCTTATGTCACATATCATATGTGTTCACTGGTCCCCACAACATTAATGTTTACTTACGTTTTACCCCCACTTTTGGGGTCTTTTCTTTTCCTATATAATAGTGCATACCTTTAGGGGGAAAATAGAGCCTACTACTAATTCTACTCCCAGAGATAAGTGAACTGATTTACTGGGGAGACAGGAAGATACAAAAACTGAAAATAAATAAATAAAATAAAAGGGTGTGGTTATAGACAGTTGTCAGAGATTTCCAAAAACACAAGTGGCTTCTTCCCAGTGTTGCTCAGTCTGACCCTGTCCTTGTCACACAGATCCCAGAGATTCTTGAAGAACTGTGTAGTGAGAACCATTCTGAGATTATATATTGCTATTGATTTCCTCATCAACCTACCTAATAAAAGCTGAGATATGGTCCTGGATGCTTAAAACGATAGAATGGAATGATATTAAGATATATTGTAGGCAGAAGAGAGGAGTGATGCAGGCCTGAGTAGACGTGAGGGGGTATCTCAAGGCTGTAACTCCAGTTGTGGTGACAGACCTGTGCCAGAAACTTATATATGGGCATCACTGCTGTGTGGGGTTGCCTTTAAAAAAGATAACTTGTACCCTTCCTTTGTATCATGGATACCTTTGGTGGGAATTTTCTATGACCTATAGACCCCTTAGAATAAATTTTTAAATGAATAAAATATATAGATTACAAGGAAACCAGTTTTATATATATTTATATATATATATATATATATATATATAAAACATCAAAATATATAAAGTTTGTGATGTACTATGTATGTGCTTCTTCATAATGTATTTTAATGTACTAAATGCTGTGATCCAGTTTTGGGTGTAAAAATGGTTATAATCTCAAGGTGATTTTAAAAGGAAAAAAAAAATATGTCAAGGTATAGGTGACTGCTAATATGACTGTGGTGGTTGGTGTTTTCCTATGTTCACTGTAGAATAAAATGCTAAGTTACAGGGAGAGGTTAGCAAAAAAAGAAAAAAGAAAGAAATTCCTCCCAGGTTTATACATGTCTCTGAATTCAATGTATGGACCCCTGGGTTTGTGAGCCCTGGTTAGAGAACTGTTTAAAAGCAGCACTGAAGGCAGTACTGCCAAGGTGGGGAGTATAATGATAGATATGTGAAGACAGTGGAAGATTCTGTATGCTGATATGGTAAGGGGGACTTGTCCTCCATTTTAATTTTTTAATCAAAAATGTATGATTTTTAATAAATTTTTCTTCAAATTGTCAAGGCCCTTTTCATTTTCCATTTTAGTGCCTCTACCTACCTATAAAACTGATAGAACCTATGATCTTTTGGGGGTTCTCTGGAGAAAATCTGTCTGCAATGCAGGAGACCTGTGTTTGATCCCTGGGTCGGGAAGATTCCCTTGGAGAAGGGAACTGGTATCCACTCAAGGTATTCTTGCCTGGAGAATTCCATGTACAGAGAGGAGCCTGACAGGCTATAGTTCATGGGGTCTCAAAGAGTTGGAAATGACGAGAGGGTTTTTTTTTAATAATCTTTAACTTAATCATTGAGTATGTAATATTATAATAAAAGAATTTAGGATTATGTTTGTCTATTCTGTAATATAGATGTAAATAAATAAATATATAATTCTCATTACAATTTTTTAGATTAAAGCATATTCCCTTACATTTAAAACAGCTAGGCGAGCCCACTCATTTCTGATTGTACTATTCTTGCTATTTAATACAAAATGCTTAGAACTATTGAAAGAAATATTTGGATGAACAAAGTCATTAGACAGTAATGCAAAGGGATCTAGCAATCATTTGGCTTCCATTTCCTTGCTATTCTTTTCATTACATTATAGAAATGAAAATTTCCTAATCTTGTTCTGACCTCTAAGAATACACTTACAGTGGGTTTTTAGTTTTGCTAGTTGCTGTTTACTGGTTGCTAGTTGCTATTTAGCCGCACCTCTCAGCCTGCAGGATATCAGTTATTCAGCCAAGAATCAAACACTGGCCCTGGCAGTGAAAGCCCGGAATCCTAACCACTAGGCAACCAGGGAAATCCCTTGTTCACTTTTAATGTATTTTTGTGTTTCATTGCTAAATTCTTTTAGAAATAAATCTTTGGAGGTGATGTCCTAGAACCTCTAGATTTTTAAAATTTTGTTGTCGCTTTTAGATCTTCATTCCTCCTATCACCTGACATCCAGACTGACTTTTCCTGGTATATTTCTGGTTGCTAAATGCAGTGAACACAGTCAGACATAGTCAGGAGGAAAAGCCTGTGAGTTATGGGTGATTGCTTTTATGTATTAATGGTGCCTATGGAGGGTCTCATTAACACACACAGCATGGGGAATTTTTGCAGCTACCACACAGAGCTCAAAAAACCCAACTGCAAAGCAAACTTGATTGTTTATGTCTCAGTATTTTTATTTGGAGCTTTAAAGGACATTAACGAAACTTCTTGGGGCAGGTGGAATGCCATATGGCACAGGGACTGGACCACCGCCATAGCTTTTGAAATTTATTGAAGCTTCTCCTTGTAGTGGGAGTGATATGAGTCCTTGGACTGTTTCCATTCAGTGATGACATTCATGTACGGATCAGCAGTAAAGCTACTTGAAAGAAAGCAAACCAGTAACCATCTAGACAGAGACTTATTTTAATATATACTTATTAATAGGGCCTGAAAGAGAGTATCGTTAACACTGTCTTTATTGGATTCAACTGTTTTTTTCACATATTGTCTTATTTTACAGATTTTGTATAGATACTATTGTAGAGTAATTGGGGTGGGGATGGGGGTATAGATATACTGGTTTCCTATACACTAACTGAATACTCCTAAATTCAGATTTTATGTCATACACACACATGCCACCACCCCCCCCAACATGCATACATACATTCATATCTAGGGATAGTTTTGAATGGTGGCATAGTCATTAAGAGGCAGTGTCTGGGACCTTCTAGGGTTACACCCAAAGTCCCACTGCTGTTTGAGTTCTACAATTAGCACAGGAGGCTTCCTTCACCAGTGTGCTTATGGCAGTCTTGAGGCAGGGTGGAAAGAACGGCCTTTCCAGTCCTGCTTGTGACAAGTGCTCCTCATGGTCTCTGTACTGAGCCCAGATGCTCTATAGAAGGAGAGGGCTTTTAGAGAAGGAAAGGGAAGCTTTTGCAGTGCTTGAGAGAATGAATGGATTATATCCTTGTTTAACAGAATTAGGATAAATTGAGTATTTGTGATTGTCACTGACTTCAAATTATTAATACATATGTGCCTTGGAATACTATAGATAATTGACTTTATGCAATATAGTTTTCCTATAAATGGACGCTGTCATTTTATATGGAAGTTGGCACTGCAAATAACTTTAAGTAAAGATTAAAGAACATAGGACATTTACTTGTTGACTCCATTTTCACTATCCCCTCCCCCTGTTTCTGTTTGATTCTTAAGGCAGAAGTATAATGTCTCTCAGAAAGACCCCAGAGCACTCTGGTTCTTCATGGCTACTCCTGTTCTTGTAATAAAGAGTGAACAAAACAAATGACAAAAAAATCGTCTTTCATTGAATAGAAAATATAAAAACTCCCATTCATGAGCACTTTCAATTTTTATAAATAAGTTATACTGCTTATATTTTCCCTATTATTGTGACCGCAGTGCAAATTAGGTGCTATTATTTCCATCTTATAAATGCAGACAATGAGACCAAGAGAAATAAAGTCACTTCCTCAAATTCTCATGGGCATACCTATTAAGAAGCAGAGCTTGCTTAAAAAAAAAAAAAAACAAAACCAGACAGTATCACTTGAACTCAAGAGTCCATGTTCTTTCCTTTATGTCTGAAATTCTATCTTTTATGTTAAATATTTCACAGGGATTTGCAATTTCCTGATTCAGGCACTTTGTTCTTTTGAGTTTAAAGACCCACCATGATCTCCAAATATGCCCCATAGAAGAAATTGCTCTTTTAACAACCACCACCACAAACTTAGACATGAGAGGTCATGCTAATGAGAAGCAAGATACAATATAGCTGTTAAGGAAAGTGCCAACACAACTTCTGGCTGCTCAGTCTGAGAATATAGCTTCTGCTTGTCCCAGTTAAACTCTGAATGCATATGTAGTCATTTCCCTTTATAACTCTCTGTGGACAGAGTTTGTAATATCAGATGTGAGATGATAGAAGTGGCTCCCAGTAAAGTAAAGCCTAGGAAGTATGGCCTAAAATATAAACTCCTTAAAAAAAAAAAACCTGTTTCCTTACTGAGCTTGCCAGTTTCCATAATTAGTCAGAGGCAATTAAGTACTTTAATTAGTTTGATCTTTATGGAATTTCCAACATATTTTTGTTTTGTAATCAGAACTAAATTTGAGTATGTGACTAATATCCCTTATAAAGGCTTACAGTAACATGCATCAAAATGATTCACTTCCCTTCCAGGATGGTGATATTTTATCAGCGTAATTTTAACATGCATTTACAAAAGCATAGTGTTTATATACAGTATTACTTATTTGAAATTTAACATCATTCATTTTTCAGGCAGCATGGGGTTAAGCCGAACATAATGCGGTTAAGCAGAACATAAAATTTAGATGCAGCCACAATATAAACATTTAAGATGCACTTATAAATACTTAATGGCTTAGCATTTAATATACATGATAGTTTAAATTTTGGGTGTAGTAGTATAAAAGTTTATATAATCTAGCAAGGCATCAATTTAAGAGAGAACTGCCAATCTATGTAAGATTTAGCATTCAAGTCATGGTACAAATTGTAGTTAATTTGATTAATGAATTGTAACTTCTAAATTTAAATTTACAATATACATAAGGACTTGAGAGAATCCAAATTATTTGGAAACTAGCCTGAGTTATTTTTCTCGTGCTTGTCTTTGCCTCTAGGTCCATTGAATATAACTACTGGATCAAGGTTTTTTGTTTGTTTTTTTATATCCACCTAAATCTATTCTTAAAATCATGACTGCTTTCAACTCCCAACACACTCTCACTTCTACCCTCTACTCCCAGCTGTTTTCCCTGAGGAACACGATTGACTGTTTTGTTTTCTTATCCCCTTGAGTCATTTTCTTAACTTTTTCATCCCTGGGGGTACTTTATGCTCTATTTCTACTTCTCATTTTTCAGACTTAATATCTTCCTTTATTTTTCCTTTTCAGTTGATAAATCAACTGACAAACTCTATCCTGAATCCCTGATGACTGCTTTCTTGAGTTTCAAGGAATCTGAAGATTCTTTCAGTGGAATCTATCATAGAGTTTGGACGCAGAAGCAGCCTGCCCCCTCTGTGCCTGAATCATGTTGAAACCACGGGGCAGGTCTGCGTTCCTCAGATCTATTGAGTCAGAGAAGTGGTAAACACCTGGAGGCAGGAGAAGGACAGAAAGAAGAATGGATTTAGTTCCATTCACTTAGTAAATGGGAATCTGTCCCAGAGTTCCTTTGAGTACGCTGAGTCCTGAAAGCCTAAAAGGGATGACACTTGAACAGAACTGACTATACTGAGGATGGCTCATGGAAGGAAAAAGTAAGATTCTGTATTTTATATATCAATTCTACACTCATTCCCTCTTCAGCCACTTAGAGGGAAGAGGTTTAAAAATCTTTTTTTTCTCTCCCTGCTTAGTTTATTGAAGTCCGAAATGACTGTGTATTGAAATGTTTATTCTTAAAGCTTTTGAATCCAAAGAATCGTATTCAATATGTAAGCAAGGTCAGAGCCTATCTAAAGTGACAGATTAGCTAGATACAAAATCTATAGCTATAGGTTTTAGCAGTAAGAGGTAATGAACAGCATGGAAGTGACAAGAAGAAGACCTTAGTATACTTCCTTCTTGAGTTAGCTTTTATCATACTATTGAGAAACGTTAAGGGTCAGTCTTTGTTATTGTTTTTGGCAGGCAACTAGATTAAATAATGCTGGTCATTTATTTACTATTACGTAAAACCTTCACATTTATCCCAGTATCCACTTTCAAAACCAGAAAGTTCAACACTGTGCCTTAAGGCAACCGAGCCTTCCCTTGTGGCTCTTACTGATCACCTGGGTTTGGCTTCACTGTGCTGCCAACTATTAGCTGTGTATGTGGGGCTGTAGCCTATGAGTTTAGCTGGAGACACCCATTAGAATGGATGTATTCGTTCTTCCATGTCTCCCTTCCAAACTATGACCTATTTCAGTGTTTCAGGATGCTCATATACATGATCCACTCCTTCATCTAATCCATGTATTGAGCACTTACGATATGTCAGTGAGTGTATAGAGGATTGCATGTATATAACAATGAACAAGACAGGCAAGATCCCTGTTCACAGAGCTTACATTCTAGTAATCAAACATATAAAGAATCAGCATGGCGATAAGCGTGACAGAAGTAGCAGAGTGTTCGTTAGAAGCTTGTTTACAGTATGTGGTTAGGGGAACTGTTATCCATTCCTACTTGAGAAAAGCACATGAAGATACTGCTTTACGTATTCTCCAGTAAATCACAGCAGGGGAAATTGGGCTCAGTGATCTTAAGACATTCTTATTGTGTGGATCTCAAACATACGTGCAAATTGTCTACTGGCAACGAAAATAGTATGGTAATAAGGAAATCAGGTAATGTGTGCTCCTAATTATATTTAAATAGGTCTACATGTAGTGATAATAATGGTGAACTAATATAGTCATAATTGTGTAATAGAAAGATAGTATAGAAATAATGGTATGGTATTTGGTGGTTGTAAAAACTAAATATCATTTTTTCAATAGCTTCAACTAAGCACTATAATATGTTTTTTTTTATGCTCAATTTAACTTTAAAGAATAGTATTTTTCTATCCTGGAACCATCATAAGACCCTAATAAACAGCATGTCAAAATTCTTCCTAGTTTATAAAATGAAGCATATATCTTATATATAGCATCCAGGATTAAAAAGTAGAGGTTTTGTTAATACTTGTGCATAGTTGAATTGAAAGTAATTAATACATTCATTTCAGCAAAATTTTATTTTTTGGTTCTGTGATTCATGGGAAAGATGCTTGCTGGTTCTTGGGAGTATGTAGATATCTGCTAACTAGCTGGAAACAGTAATATGAAAAGCATTTAGCATACTAAATCTTACACTGTGTTCCTCTCATGATATTAGATGCTTTCTTGTTCCATTTGATCCTCAGTAGGACCCCATTTTTACAGTGAAAGAAAGTGAAGATCCAGGCAAAAAAACTTAGGGAATGAGGAAGCTAGGATTCAACCTTCTGCCCTCTGATTCTAAGTACCTTGCAGGCTCTTCACACTCTCTGGGACATGAAACCTCCCACCCCATCTTTCTGTCATGTTTGCTATACACACGTGTACATAAAAGAAATCTCACAGATTCCTAACTTTCACTGAAAGTTTTATGGCTAAGACTAATCTAGGTAAATTGAATTTGTGGGTCATCTCCAAAGGTCCTTGTAACAATGATTTTAGTTACTTCCTGGACTAATGGATGTACAATTACTTCATAACAACATTGACTGATCTGCAGTTTCATATTCTCTATATTACTCTATTTGACAACTACACCTTTTAAAGTTGGAGATGTGGAAAGACAGAAAATAATAATTAACAGAAGGGCAAAGAAAAGAGGACAGATTTTCAAAAAATAATGCAGTTTGAAACTCAGTAATTTAAATTAGTTTTTTTTGTTGTAGTGACAAGTTACGTATTTCCCTGACCACATTCATCAATAAACTTGAGGGCTTGCTAGTCATCAAATGAAGTGCATATTCTAGAAGAAAAAAATTGTATGAATAAACGAGAAGATGTTAACGGGATCAGTTCAGTTTAGTTCAGTTGCTCAGTGGTGTCCACCTCTTTGTGACCCCATAGACTGCAGCACGCCAGGCTTCCCAACTCCTGGAGCTTGCTCAAACTCATGTCCATTGAGTCAGTGATGCCATCCAACCATCTCATCCTCTGTCATCCCCTTCTCCTCCCACCTTCAATCTTTCCCAGCATCAGGGTCTTTTCCAATGAGTTCTTCGCATCAGGTGGCCAAATTACTGCAGTTTCAGCTTCAACTTCAGTCCTTCAAATGAATATTCAGGACCAATTTACTTTAAGATTGACTGGTTTGATCTTTCAGTCCAAGGGACTCTCAAGAGTCTTCTCCAACACCACAGTTCAAAAGCATCAATTCGTTGGTGCTCAGTTTTCTTTATAGTCCAACTCTCACATCCACACATGACCACTGGAAAAACCATAGCTTTGACTAGATGGATATTTGTTGGTAATGCTTTTTAATGTGCTGTCTAGGTTGGCCATAGCTTTTCTTCCAAAAGCAAGCATCTTTTAATTTCATGGCTGCAGTCACCATCTGCAGTGATTTTGGAGCCCT
This sequence comes from Bos mutus, assembly GCF_027580195.1. Taxonomy (NCBI): domain Eukaryota; kingdom Metazoa; phylum Chordata; class Mammalia; order Artiodactyla; family Bovidae; genus Bos; species Bos mutus. The sequence goes on along the minus strand of NC_091620.1, from coordinate 61,931,475 downwards.
CAAAAATAAAGTCTGTCACTGGTTACATTGTTTCCCCATCTATTTCCCATGAAGTGATGGGATGAGATGCCATGATCTTAGTTTTCTGAATGTTGAGTTTTAAACCAACGTTTTCACTCTCCTCTTTCACTTTCATCAAGAGGCTCTTAATTCTTCTTTGCTTTCTGCCATAAGGGTGGTGTCATCTGCGTATCTGAGGTTATTGATATTTCTCCTGGCAATCTTGATTCCAGCTTGTGCTTCATCCAGCCTGGCATTTCACATGGTGTACTCTGCATCTAAGTTAAATAAGTAGGGTGACAATACACAGCCTTGATATACTCCTTTCTTTATTTGGAACCAATCTCTTGTTCCATGTCCAGTTCTAACTGTTGCTTCTTGAACTGCATACAGATTTCTCAGGAGGCAGGTAAGGTGGTCTGGTATTCTCATCTCTTCAAGAGTTTTCCACAGTTTGTTGTGATCCACACAGTCAAAGGCTTTGGTACAGTCAATAAAGCAGAAGTAGATGTTTTTCTGGAACTCTCTTGCTTTTTTGATGATCCAGTGGATATTGCCAACTTGATCTCTGGTTTCTCTGCCTTTTCTAAATCCAGGTTGAACATGTGGAAGTTCTCGATTCATGTACCGTTGAGGCCTTGCTTAGATAATTTTGAGCATTACTTTGCTAGTGTGTGAGATGAATGAGATTGTGAAGTAGTTTGAACATCCTTAGCATTGCCTTTCTTTGGGATTGGAATGAAAACTGACCTTTTCAAGTCCTGTGGCCAGTCCTGCTTCATTTTCCAAATTTGCTGCCATATGAAGTGCAGCACTTTAACAGCTTCATCTTTTAGGGTTTGAAATAGCTTATCTGGAATTCCATCACCTCTCCTAGCTTTTTTTCATAGTGATGCTTTCTATGGCCCACTTTACTTCACATTCCAGGATGTCTGGCTCTAGGTGAGTGATCGCACCATCATGGTTATCTGGATCATTTTGATCTTTTTTTATATAGTTCTTCTGTGTAATCTTGCCACCTCTTTTTAATATCTTCTGCTTCTGTTAGGTCCATGCCATTTCTGTCCTTTATTGTGCCTATCTTTGCATGAAATGTTCCCTTGGTATCACTACTTTTCATGAAGAGAGCTCTGGTTTTTCCCATTCTGTTGTTTTCCTCTATTTCTTTGCATTGATCACCGAGGAAGGCTTTCTTATCTCTCCTTGCTCTCCTTTAGTTTCTAATTTTCATTGTTTTGATAATGCACTATGTTAAGCAATATGCCGTAACTGGAAGGGAGTCACTGGGAAACCATAGGCAATAGAAGTCCATGCAATGGACCATTTATTTTTCTGTATGCTTTAAATGATTTTACATTATTTTTAAGCAACATATTTTAATTTTCATGATTAGAAAAAGGGGGAAGTATAGTGATTTTTTTCTCTGTGACATTTATAAGTAGTTTTACAATATGCTATATACTTGACAAATGACATCCGTATGACAAGACTCAATTTTCTGATCCTTCTTCTCATATTAATGTATATATGTTACTTCAAAGATGAAAGATACATTTTGATTGTAATGGGGTAAATACATTTCTTCTGTTGACTTGTGTATATGTATATTTCTCAATATAAAGTAAAATACCCTGATTTAATAAAATAAAATGGTATGTTTCTTACACTTAAAATATTTCACCTCTTATTTAAATTATCTGGTGCATTTTTGCTTTTGAAGTTCTATACTGCAGATCCATTTTGCGTTTCTGCAGATTATTTCTGATCTTATGAATCATGTGATTCCTAATGGAGTACAAATTATAGATTCCTCTTTACAACAAACCTAGGTTGGTCTATATCAATTTCTTTCCTACCTACCCCATTGTATATCATTACTCAAAAGTGCATTTATAACTTAGGAATTAAAATAATACACAATCCAGATAAACATTAGTGAATTTACACTCTATGCCTCAGGGAAAGAAACTTCTGAAAGATTTGAAGTAACTGTTATGTCATACAGTTCAGATACCTCAAAAAATAAAACTCAAATGCATAAATTCTGAGAATAATGAATTGATGATCATTATGTGAGTAAAAGGTTACCATAAAGTGCTTGAATTTGCTACTTATTCCCCACCTCCTCTTTGTATGGGCTTCCCTGATAGCTCAGTTGGTAAAGAATCTGCCTGCAATGCAGGAGACCCCAGTTCGAGTCCTGGGTTGGGAAGATCTGCTGGAGAAGGGATGGGCTACCCACTCCAGTATTCTAGCCTGGAGAATTCCATGGACTGTATAAGTCAATGGGGTTGCAAAGAGTCAGACACGACTGACTGACTTTCACACCCCTTTGTACTGATCAATACTTCTTGAGGCTTATTTCTCATATAGAATTTTCTTTGGTATACAAGTTGTTAATGCCATTTTTTCCAACAAATTTAATTGAGCTAATTTACATACCATGCAGTATATTTACTGTATATAATTCAATGGTTTTTTAAGTCACAGATGGTTTTAACATCACTGCAGTGTGTGTTACAACACATGCATCACATCCAAAACAAAGCTAGGACCTGTTAGCTTTTGCCTTCTCCTCCTATCCCTCATCTCTCCCAGCCCAGCCCTAAACAAACATATATATATATATATATATATATATATATATATATATATATATATTTTCTATGTAGAATCCTCTGTTTCAGACATTTTATATGTATGGAGTCACATAAATGTGGCCTTCTGTGATTAGCTTACTTCACTTAGCAAAATGTCTTTAGGTTCATTCATGCCATAGTGTACGTCAAAATTTCCTTCCTTTATATGACTAATACATTATTATATGGATATTCCACATTTTGCTTATCCATTCACCTATTGACACACACTTGGGTTGTCTTCACTTTTTGACTACAGTGAATACTGCTGCTATGGAGAGTAGTGTATATGTTTTTGTGTGGATATATGTTCCCAGCTCTCTTGTGTATATACCTAGCTATGGTATATGGTATTGCTGGGTTATATGGTAACTGTCTATTGAATTATTTCTTCGCTTTTTATTCTTTATTGGAAAGTCCAGCTTACTTAGAGGAATTCTTTTAATGTTAATTTTGATATATGTCTACCTGTCCTGATTTTCATATTTCTCTCTGACCGTTTATTGCACATGTATTGATTTCAAAACATCTTTCAGATTCGTTCCCGGTGATTTGAATTTCTGCATCTGTGCCAAGAAGGAATTGTATTTGTTGCCATGTACACGGGGCTATGTTCTTTTTTTTTTCAATAATTGTTTTACCAGAGTCAATAGGAGGCTGGTTAATAGTTTTTCATACAGTAATAGAATTTTCTGAAGCAGAGAGAATGTAATCACAAAATGTAAAAATAAGCAAATAAGGGCCAAAAGATTCAGGCTGTATATTTTTAATAAGCACTGTGATCTTTGAAACCAGCAGTATATTTTTGCATTGGGTGAGGTAGTAGCTTCAAAAATAAAATGTATAATAAAAATATAGATTATGGCTCTAGGCAGTGTGTGTGTAAATACGCTTGAGTGTGTATGGTAATAGGCATTGAATCAAGATTCAGAAGAGTAGGTTTTCTCACTCATCAGTTATTCAGTTCAGTTCAGTTCAGTTGCTCAGTTGTGTTCGGCTCTTTGTGATCCCATGGACTGCAGCATGCCAGGCTTCCCTGTCCATCACCAACTCCTGGAGCTTGTTCAAACATTGTCCATCTTAAGTGATGCCATCCAACCATCTCAACCTCTGTGGTCCTCTTCTCCTCCAGCTTTAATCTTTCCCAGCATCAGGGTCTTTTCCAATGAATCAGTTCTTCGCATCAGATGGCCACAGTATTGGAAATTCAGCTTCAGCATCAGTCCTTCAAATGAATATTCAGGACTGATTTCCTTTAAGATTGACTTGTTTGATCTCCTTGCAGTCCAAGGGACTCTCAAGAGTCTTCTCCAACACCACAGTTCAAAAGCATCAATTCGCCAGTCCAGGTTCGATGCAGGATATGGGAAGCTTGGGGCTGGTGCACTGGGATGACCCAGAGGAATGGTATGGGGAAGGAGGTGGGAGGGGGGTTCAGGATCGGGAACACGTGTACATCCGTGGTGGATGCATGTTGATGTATGGCAAAACCAATACAATATTGTATAGTAAAATAATAATAATAAATTAAAAAAATAAAAAATCTGTGTAACTTAAAAAAAAAAAAAAGCATCAATTCGTCGGTGCTCAGCTTTCTTTATAGTCCAACTCGGACATCCATACCTGACTACTGGAAAAACCATAGCTTTGACTAGATGGACCTTTGTTGGCAAAGTAATGTCTCTGCTATTTAATATGCTGTCTATTTTAACTTTTCTTATGCGTCTTTTTAATTTGTCTAGATTGGCCCCAAAATTAAATAACATTGTTTTCTTCCAAGTGATGGGCAAGATGTCTTTTAGTTTTTTAAGTGAGTTTGCAGTCACTATCTGAAGTGATTTTGGAGCCCCCAAAATTAAAGTCTGTGACTGTTTCCATTGTTTCCCCATCTATTTGCCATGAAGTGATGGGATAAGATGCCATGATCTTAGTTTTCTGAATGTTGAGTTTTAAGTCAACTTTTTCACTTTCCTCTTTCACTTCCATCAAGAGGCTCTAGGTTCTTCTTTGCTTTCTGCCATAAGGGTGGTGTCATCTGCGTATCTGAGGTTATTGATCTTTCTCCTGGCAATCTTGATTCCAGTTTGCACTTCACCAGCCTGGCATTTCGCGTGGTGTACTCTGCATCTAAGTTAAATAAGTAGGGTGACAATATACAGCCTTGATATATTCCTTTCCCTATTTGGAACCAGTCTCTTGTTCCATGTCCAGTTCTAACTGTTGCTTCTTGAACTGCATACAGATTTCTCAGGAGGCAGGTAAGGTGCTCTGGTATTTCCACCTCTTTAAGAATTTTCCACAGTTTGTTGTGATCTACACAGTCAAAGGCTTTAGTTATAAACATCATCTGTAGGAAGATGATGATGTTTGGCTATAAAACTGTAGGAAGTCATTAATCTGTGTCTGCCTTAGTTTCTTATTTTTTCTTATTCTTGATACCTGCCTCATGTCATTTTTTAACTGTGCAATGAGATTTACTATGTGAAAGGACTGGAAATTTTAGAGTTGTTAAATTGTGAAATAGTATTGTTATGAGCCTGTGTGTTTATAGCCAATTCACTGTTGATTTTAGTTCATTGTAATGAGTCTAAGGCTAGGATCCCAAGATTTATTAAACCTTACATGAATGTGTATCAGTCAGTCAGTTCAGTTGCCCAGTCATGTCTGACTCTTTGCCACCCCACAAACCGCAGCACACCAGGCCTCCCTGTCCATCACCAACTCCCGGAGTTACCCAAACTCATGTCCATTGAGTCAGTGATGCCATCTAACCATCTTATCCTATGTTGTCCCCTTCTCCTCCTGCCTTCAATCTTTCCCAGCATCAGCATCTTTTCAAATGAGTCAGCTCTTCGCATCATGTGGCCAAAATATTGGAGTTTCAGCTTCAGTCCTTCCAATGAACACCCAGGACTGATTTCCTTCAGAATGGACTGGTTGGGTCTCCTTGCAGTCCAAGGGACTGTCAAGAGTCTTCTCTAACACCAGAGTTCAAAAGCATCAATTCTTTGGTGCTAAGCTTTCTTTATAGTCCAACTTTCACATCCATACATAACTACTGGAAAAACCATAGCCTTGACTAGATGGACCTTAATGGGTGTGTAATTTTTCTGTATGATATTCAGATAGTAAAAATTGATGGATGCTCTTTCACACTAATGGGTGCACAGGGTTTTCTACTTTTTTGTTTTTGTGAGAAGTGTTGATGTTCAGAATTCATTTTAAGAGATGTTTAAGCTTATAAGTCAGCACTGTTACATTAATACCTTTAACTTTATTGTAAGTTAGACATTTTTAGAGTATTTTGAAATTATAGATTTGTTTCTTTCTTTTTGGAGATGAGAAGATCGTGAAGTGATAAAACAGAGAAAGGCTGGTTGGTTATTGCTTGTGGTTCTTTTAAAAGATAACATAATCTTAGAAACTCTTTTCATAATAATTGATCTCCATATTCTTTTTTAAAATTAATTTTTTTTATTGAAGGATAATTGCTTTATAGAATTTTGTTGTATTCTGTCAAACCTCAACATGAATCAGCCATAGGTATATATATTTCCCCTCCCTTTTCAACCTCCCTCCCATCTCCCTCCAATCCCACCCCTCTAGGTTGATCCAGAGCCCCTGTTTGAGTTTCCTGAGCCATACAGCAAATTCCTGTTGGCTATCTATTGTGCATATGGTAATGTAAGTTTCCATCCAAGTTACTCTTTCCATATTTCTCACCCTCTTCTCCCTTCTCCCCGTGTCCATAAGTCTATTCTTTATGTCTGTTTCTCCATTGTAGCCTAAATAAATTCTTCCATACCATTTTTCTAGATTCCATTTATATGCATTAGAATATGATATTTATCTTTTTCTTTCTGACTTACTTCACTCTGTATAATAGGTTCTAGGTTTGTCCACCTCATTAAAACTGAGGTGGTTTTAATAAATTTATTAAATTTATTAAATAAATAAAAATTTAATAAAAATGTGTTCCTTTTTATGGTTGAGTAATATTTCATCCTAAAGGAGGTCAGTCCTGGGTGTTCATTGGAAGGATTGATGTTGAGGCTGAAACTTCAACACTTTGGCCACCTGATGCGAAGAACTAACACATTTGAAAAGATCCTGATGCTGGGAAAGAGTGAGTGCAGGAGGGGAAGGGGACAATGGAGGATGAGATGGTTGGATGGCATCACTGACTCAATGAACATGGGTTTGGGTGGACTCCGGGAGTTGGTGATGGACAGGGAGGCCTGGTGTGCTGCCATTCATGGGGTCGCAAAGAGTCAGACACGACTGAGCGACTAACTAAACTGAATATTCCATTGTGTATATTTATTACAACTTCTTTATCCATTCATCTGTTGATGGACATCTAGGTTGCTTCCATGTTCTAGGTACTGTAAATAGTGCTTCAGTGAACAATAATCTCCATTTTCTTGATAGATAGGCTCTGTAATCAATAGATCTTAAATTCTTCTTACTCTCATTTAGTGTATGGATTACATTTCCGTCATGCCTTGTTCTTCTGATAGTGTGGCAAACATCCCAGGATGCACACTGTCTCTGCTGGTCCACTAGGGATTAAAAGTTACACTGTTAAACGCCAGAAATACACTCATACCTAGCTCTCTGATAGGGAACATACTAGTTCACTATTTACCAACATGAGAAAAAGAATGCATGTGTGGATCCCGACACCACTGTGGTCACCAGTGTTTCAAGCCATGCATAAAAATCACAGCCTCTGTGTAGAACAAATCTGTGTTCTACAGATAGATTTGCCATCTTCAGCATCTTTAGAAAGTTTACTAAGTAGCTCATAAGCAGTATGTAAGAGAATACATATGAATGGCCAAAGCCTGGACGAGTACTTCAATCCTTGAGGTGACCTTAGTTTACTTCTTGCAACAGCAATGTTTTCTCCCCTATGAGTATTTGTAGACAGTCGTCTATTGATTATTATAGATTATTCAAACTGTTCTATAGAAGTTGTTCATAGTAGACATGCCAACATGCCCCTGATAGTATGTATGTTGTAGCACTTGATCCACAGTGCTTCCATGGCAGGGAAGTCCAGTGTAGAAATAGTGTACAAGAATAGCTCATTTAATATTGTAACTAACCATATCATCTGTCTATTATTTTACAGATGAGGAAACTAAGGCAAAGAGTGTTGTATAACTTTTCAAACAGGTAGTAGCCGAGCTGCATGTTAAACTGTCTATAGTCCTAGCTTTTAATTACTATGTTATATTCCCTTCTGATCAGTTATCAAATCATTCATTAAGTCAAGTGATACTTCTCTTGAAAATATGAGTTACCCTACATGTCACCAATGGGGAAATTAGACCATGGGGTTTACCAGTCAACTTGTGAGTGTGTGTATTAAATACAGTGTCTGCTCATGTAGAAGCAACATAATGGCACCTTTTTAGTTTCTCAACTCAGAATTTGTTTGGAAAGTTGCTTGCAGTGGGTGTAAATGGTATTTTCACTATTCTTTCTATGATGGAGCAACTTGACCAATGAGACAGTTGGCTGAATCCTGCATTGGTAATACTAGATGGCAGGCACTATTCCAAACTTAGAAAACATAATGGAGATTTATACAATGTCAGAGCAACTTACAGCCTAGAGGTGAGCATTGCGGCCTTTGGCAAGTTAATCTGTTATGTGGACATCAGACTCTTGGTTTATAAAATGAAGGAATTATTTTGCCTATATTACATTTGGTAATTTATAATACTTTTTAAATATAACATGATTAAATACGATAAAAATTAAGTGAGCATACTTTTACCTGATGTAACCCTAATGAACCTCATTTAGATACTGGATTGTTTTTAATTTTTTTCTTTTTCAAATCAGTTATTTTTTTGTGTGTGTTAATAAGTTTTTATTCTTGTAGGAAAAATGGTGTAGAAAAATCTTTAAAAAGTCGTTAAAATTTTATCAGAAAATGGTACTTTTGACAGATAGACTTGTATTTTATCAAAAGAGAAGTTTTCAGGTGCCATTATCTAGTTTTATAAAATTCTGAAAAAGAAAATTCCATTATTAAAAATTCCCTTTCTCTGACTATGGCACTTTGGTGGTGATGTTAAAACTTTGTGAGAAAACTACTTCCAGGAGATTAGAATCTCCTAGGGCTTTTATGACTGGAGTTCTCAGTTATTCTCTGCTGGAATTCTTACTGACTTCACGTATTGTTCATTTGTCTGGAGCATATGGTGCTGTCACAGTCCCTCAGCTTACATTTCCCTCTTTGCCATATATTATCTCACAGTGGTTTTTCCAGCATTTTATTGTGCATTCTCTGCCATTTTGCCAACTTCAAGTTGATTTTAATTAATTTAATGGTATGTTGCCTTTAAAAATACCTTTAAAACATACACAACTCCACATTGAAGAAATGTTGACAGAGAATAAGAAATTGCCTCCTAGGGTATTTAAATTTAGAGATTAAATTTAATATGGATCTAATATCATTGCTAAAGAAAGCTGGAAGTTTAATTTTTTCTTTCTCCAGGGAACTTGAAGTTACATGGATTCTGCTTAGGAACTAGCGCCATGATGCTACTTGTATTTAGAAAGTCTCTTACATTTCATACTAAATAGCTAACAGATTTAGCAAATGACATACATGATTTGTTTATCTTCAAAACAGTCTAACAATGCTTGTGTTCGCAATATAGAAAAAATTATTCTAAGCATACATTACTTTCTTGATTGAGATTAATAATGGTTTCTATTAAACCAGAAAATAAATTAACAAATGTCTGTGCCCTTTTTCATCAAACCCATGATATTCACTCATTCTTTCCTTCAAGTTATGATTCCTTATTGTTTCCCATCCCTAACCTTACTTTATTTCTTGGCCTTTATCTTTTTAATTCTTGATTTAATATATTTTAAGTTACATTTCTACCTGCTTTTAGTGAAACTGCCTGGTAGTGTTGTTGTTGTTTGGGGATCAGAAGGATTATAATTGAAAAGAAAACAATGTTCATGTTACTTCTAGTGTAATGGGCATCTTAAGATTTATCTTAAGCAAACCTCACTTGATCAGAAAGTTGGTAAGTTTCCTTCTCCAATTTGGGCACCCCCAAATTTGTTTATTGTAAACTGTGTGACTGTAGTCTTGAAACACTCAGTGTTATGCAATATATTTTCCATAAATGGTTGATCATGTTTTTTTTTGCATCAGAAGAATCTTGAACTTTGGGACTGAAGGCAAGAAAGGCTGAAATTATTTCTCTTCTACAGATTATCTCTGAATGGTTCTCTCTGCCTCTCTGGGATTTAAAGACAAATATTTAGATATTCATTGTGATATGTATAGAGTTAGAATTTTTTCCCTTGAAATCAGTGATTCCCAACATTGGCTTTATGTTACCCTAGTGAGTTTCTAATGATTGTGAGGTGGTGCAATATTGAAAGGGGCTTCCCTGGTGGCTCAGATGGTAGAGAATCTGCCTGCAGTGCGGGAGACCAGGGTTGCCTTGTGGGAAAGTTTAATACATGGTGATTTTAAATATAAATGTATGTTGTATGGTGCTCTCTCTCTTTCCCATTCCTTCGTCCCCTCCTTCCTTCCCTCCCTCCCTCTCTCTGTCTTCCTCTCTCCCTTAAGTGAATGTGTATGTGTCTGTCTATCTGTCTATCAGTTTGTCTTATAGGCATATATTTCTGTTAGAAAAGGGTTGTTTGCAGTGCTTGTGAAAAACAATTATGTATTCATTGCTAGATATTTAGAAAAGTTTTGGATTTTTATACTGGGGTAAAAATGTACCTATGAAATACAGTCAAACACATGATTGGAACTTTCCTCTCCCTTTTGAAACAACCAGAACTATTCTGAATAGCCTGATCATGCAGTAAAATCACTTCTTTTCCTATTTCATGCTCACGTGTCTGTAGCTTAATTTTTCTGTTTTAAGAATCTTTTCAAGTACAAGAAAACAATATAGGTGAAATGATACCTTTGGTGAATAGTAGCTAGGAGTATAATGATGGGAAATCTCAGATTCTGTTATTCATTGATTTGTTGATTGAATTATAGTTGATTTACTATATTGTATTAGTTTCAGGTATACAACATAGAGATTCAATATTTTTATAGTTATAGATTATACTGTTTAAAGATATTGTAAAATATTGGCTGTATTGCCTGTGATTTACAGTATATCGTTGTAGCTTATTTAATTTATACATAGTAGTTAGTACCTCTTAATGCCCTCATGTTATCTTACTCTTCCCCTACACCTCTTTACACTGGCAATCACAAGTTCTTCATTTCTGAGAGTCTGTTTCTGTTTTGTTATATTCACTGTGCTATGCTAAGTCACTTCAGTCGTTTCCGACTCTGTGCAACCCCATAGATGGCAGCCCACCAGGCTCCCCCGCCCCTGGGATTCTCCAGGCAAGAACACTGGAGTGGGCTGCCATTTCCTTCTCCAGTGCATAAAAGTGAAAAGTGAAAGTGAAGTCACTCAGTCGTGTCCGACTCTTAGCGACCCCATGGATTGCAGCCTAACAGGCTCCTCCGTCCATGGGATTTTCCAAGCAAGAGTACTGGAGTGGGGTGCCATTTCACTAGCTTATTGTATATTTTTTTAGATTTCACATATAAATGATGACATATAGTACTTGTCTTTCTCTAACTTATTTCACTAAGCATAATGCCCTCCAGATGGATCCACATTGTTGCAATTGGCAAGATTTCATTCTTCATTATGGCTGAGTAGTATTTCATTGTATTATGTGTGCATATATATGCATCATCTTTATTTTTTTGTCTGTTGATGAATACCTAGGTTGCTTCCATATCTTAACTATTGTAAATCTTGCTGCTATGAATGTTGAGGTGTGCCTATCTTTTCCAATTAAGTGTCTTCATTTTCTTTGGCTATATACTCAGCAGTGAAATAGCTAGAGCATATGGTGGTTTTATTTTCAGTTTTTTGAGGAACGTCCATACTGTTTTCCATAGTTCAGACCTTTTTATCTAGACATGCCAGTCAGTGAGTGGTTTTGTAGGACTGTTGTTGCTGGAGCTATCCTGTACATTCTCTCTACTTCTTACGTGTATTTCCAGTTAGATCAATTTCTTCTGAAAATGAGTGTCCTAGGCTCTAGTTCTTAAAATGCACTTGCCTAAACTCTAATATCATGGGCTTCTTTTCAGGCCTCAGCCTTCTTTCAAAAAATCATGTTTATGGCCTTTCTTTTCTTGCCAGTTGTTCTGGACTTTTGCCCCTGCCATGGTCATCTGGAGAAAGTGCAGAAACAAACAACTCTGTTCTTAAATTGGCTTTAAACTCTTTGCGAATCCATCTGTTTGCTGCATATCCAAATTCTCTGGTGTGGAAGATGTCTTGATTTCTGAGTTTAGTTGTGTTTTCTGTGGGCCTGGTGGACCCAAGTTAACAAAGAAAGAGACCTTATTTTATTTTTTAGGAGAGCATTCTTAGAATTATTTTTTCCTTCCTAATGCTCATCCATAATAAGTGCCAAAATACAGTGACTCAGTTTCAACAGTTTCACTGTTAATTCTTGGGTTGCTTTTTGAAACAAATCCTGAATGTATTCATATATAAAGAAGTAAAAAACAAAAACAAATTCTGCTGTTTAAGCCACCCGGTTTGTAGCACTTTGTTACAATAGCCCTAGAAGACTAATCAGACTTAATTCAGTAACAAGTGATCTAATATTCATTAAAAAAAAAAAAAAAAACCTGTAGTAACTTAATTTTTCCTATCAGGTATAGAATCTAGGTTATTTCCTCATGATAATTTATTTCCTATAGAAAGAATGAAGGGGAAGTTTCAACCATCATTTACAACCTGGCTTAGAAGGTAAATCTTTAAGGTAATCTTTAGATCTGTTTTTCAAATTAAGGAAGCACTTGTTAAGGCAGATCTATATAGCCTTATGGAAGATGTTTCAAAGGCAGGAGTACAAAAAAAAGTAAATTTAACATAGGTCAATAAGTGTGTCTATTGGCCCAGAAAGAAATATAAGCCAGCTAAGCATCAACACTCCTTTCTTCTTTAATGGTTTGCTGACCTTCCCTGGTGGCTCAGATGGTAACGAACTTGCCTGCAATGCAGGAGACCCGGGTTTGATCCCTGGGTTGGGAAGATCCCCTGGAGAAAGAAATGGCAACCCACTCCAGTATTCTTGCCTGGAAAATCCCATGGTCAGAGGGGGCTGGCAGATTACAGTCAATGGGGTCGTAAAGAGTTGGACCTACTCTCAACTTGCAAGACTGGCTTATATCCAGAACTCCTGTTCATAGATGCTGCTAGGTAGTTTGCTTAGCAACATACTTAATGGGACTTCAGGGAATTTGGTTTTCCAGCTAAATGAGTTTGGAATGCTCAAGTGAAAAACAACATTCAGTTGGAGGAAAAAAAGGAAAAAGAAAACGAAGAGCTTAAAGCCCACAAGTGAGAACCAATCACAGATAATTAGATCATGTATCATATGCAAATAACTTTTTCAAGATTTTTTTCTTGGCAAATCTATATTCCTAAATTTAGCACTCAGAATTCAATCTATTTTTGCAGAAAACATAGCCTACAGAAAGTCAGGTTTTAGATTTCACCATAAAGACATTTCTTAAATATTCTTAAATGAATTTACAAAGAACAAAACTTTATTTTTCATTAACAGTACCTTTTCCTGGCAGTGTTGAACTAAAAGGCAGGCATAGTAAGGGAGGGGAGTCATCCTTAGATGTGCCCTTGAGCTGTTAGAAATGATGTTAATATTTGTTCAAGTCTCTCCCTGTGTGTGTGTTAGGGGAGGGGTGGAGGTAGTGCAGTGCTCGGGGTAGACAAAATCATTTATGTCAAAAGTGCTGTTCTTATAGGCCAAAACTGAGGGCTAGTTGAGAAGAAGGCTCAGAGAATCCTGGTGAGGGTTTGGTAAAGGAGGAAGCATGCCAGCTCTGGGGCTTGGAGAGTACCCACTGTGGGTCCTAGAAAGAAAGAGAATAAGTCAAGATCTAGAATCTTCTGAGCTTCACAGACAAGACTACTATAAAAGAAAAAACAACTTAACATCAGATAATAAATTAAGCCCCATGGAGACTGTGTCCTCTTTAGCTGAGCACGTTTGGTGACATACTTTTACAAAGTTTTGTCTGTTGTACTCAGCTACATTTTTAAATGCCCCCTTTTCTCTTTTTAATTATTCCAAACTTACTTATCCTATACAATCTATGAAGAGCATGTGGTTACTTGAGTTCATTGCTTCTTGACGTGATTTTTGGGACACATTCTAATACAATTATAACTGAATCAAAATTTATTAAAATTTTCCCAATATTCTTCAAGTCTTGGACATTTGTAAAACCTCTTGTAACCATGTGCATATGCACATTTAGAGAGATGTTTAAGATGTAACAGTTTACAAAAAGTTCAGTCGCTCAGTCGTAGTCATCAGTTTGTTAGTAATTAACAAATGTAAAAATACTAGTGTGTGGTCATTGATTTCATTTGGTTTGTGATAACTGATTTTAGGGTGCTGATATAAACAGTTCAAGTATGCTGGCCCAGAGCATTCGGCAATCCTTCACACTGAAGTAAGACATCTAACAGTTGTTGAGCACATACTGATAAACTATAGAGAGTAATTCTATTTAAGGCAATATACTAATGTAAAATATACTAATGTAAAACTGGAAAAAAAAAATAAGGAAGATTGAGTGTTTTACTTGAAGTACACACCTTTTATTTTGTCAAGATGTCTCAAATATAGATCAGTGAAAGTATTTACAAGTAAAATGCATGAATTGCTTCTTTGCTACCAAAAGACAATAAACAATTTATTTGATAGAAGTAAAAAAAAAAAAAAAATCACACTTTTTAACTAATGAATGTCTGAGGTCTGTCCACCACTATGCTAAGCAAATTGGTGTGTATTATAAAGTTCATCCATACTGTTCACTTGTTTAGAATACTAATTGCTCAGATTGTTGAATTCTTGAGAGATATGTCCTGAAATACTTGTTCAATTTGAATATTACATGATAGAGCATTTCACAATATATCATTAACAGTTATTCCTGAAGTTTTCTTGGTAGGTACCTTTTCCATTTTCTGGTTTGTTAAAAATTCTTACTATGACTAGGTGTTGAGATGATTATGATTTTCTCTTTTAAATCTGTTGATGTGATGAATTAATGATATTTTTAGATCTTTCAATAGCAATTTTCTTAGGATTCCTAAAAGACAATAGTAGATATGTTTTTATGTGTTGTGTTTGCTTTTCAGTGTTTTACTCAGTATATCTATAACTTGACATGTGAGTGAGATGGACATATCATTTTCTCTTCTCTTGCCATTTTTTAGTTTTGTTGTCAAGATTATGTTGGTTTCATAAAGCTGGGAAACAAGTCACTCTCTCCTTTTTCCCCTCCCTTTTTCCCATTCTTTGAATAGTACATGATTGAAATGCTTTATTTACTGAAAGTCTGAAAACATTTACATCTAAAGATCTGATTCTGGTATACTTATTGTGGAAAGATTTTTTTTTTAAGCCAGTAGTTCCATTTCTTTAATAGTTCTAAATATATCTGGATTTTCATTATTATCTCTTCTTGAGATTGATTATACTTTTATAAAGATATTTAAATTTCATAGAAAATTTCCAATTTACTGGCATAAAAATTATTCATAGAGGGAACTCTATAGTTGTCCAGTGGTTAGGATTCATGCTTTCCCTGACATGGTCGAGGTTCAATCCTTAGTAGGGGAATAAAAATCCCATAAGCTGCATGGCATGGTCAAAAAACAAAAATTCATGGAATTCCTTTAATATACTTTAGTTTTGTTGGTTCTCTGATTATATTATTTTTCAATCCTAATATTTATTTGACCTCTTTCTCTTTATCAATTTAATTTTTGTACACCACAAATGTATCTGAGTTTTTTTCTTTTTTTTTTCCAAATAATTACCTTCAGGCTTACTGATACCTGTTCAATCTTTTTTTTTCCTATTTAATTTTTGTTATCTTCATTATTACTTTTCTTCAACTAACTTTAGTTTTATTTTTCATAAAGTCTTATATTTAGCCCATGAATTCATAGATTTGCTTTATTTTTTTAACTTTACAATATTGTATTGGTTTTTGCCATATATCAACATTAATTTGCCACAGGTATACACGTGTTCCCCATCCTGAACCCTCCTCTCTCCTCCCTCCCCGTACCATCCCTCTGGGTCATCCCAGCGCAACAGCCCCAAGCATCCAGTATCATGCATTGAACCTGGACTGACGACTCGTTTCATATATGATATTATACATGTTTCAATGCCATTCTCCCAAATCATCCCACCCTCTCCCTCTCCCACAGACTCCAAAAGACTGTTCTATACATCAGTGTCTCTTTTGCTGTCTCATACACAGGGTTATTGTTACCATCTTTCTAAATTCCATATGTATGCGTTAGTATACTGTATTGGTGTTTTTTCTTTCTGGCTTACTTCACTCTGTATAATAGGCTCCAGTTTCATCCACCTCATTAGAACTGATTCAAATGTATTCTTTTTAATGGCTGAGTAATACCCCATTGTGTGTATGTACCACAGCTTTCTTATCCATTCATCTGCTGATGGACATCTAGGTTGGTTCCATGTCGTGGCTATTATAAACAGTGCTGCGATGAACATTGGGGTACATGTGTCCCTTTCAATTCTGGTTTCCTCGGTGTGTATGCCCAGCAATGGGATTGCTGGATCATAAGGCAGTTCTATTTCCAGTTTTTTAAGGAATCTCCACACTGTTCTCCATAGTGGCTGTACTAGTTTGCATTCCCACCAACAGTGTAAGAGGGTTCCCTTTTCTCCACACCCTCTCCAGCATTTATTGCTTGTAGACTTTTGGATCGCAGCCATTCTGACTGGCGTGAAATGGTACCTCATAGTGGTTTTGATTTGCATTTCTCTGATAATGAGTGATGTTGAGCATCTTTCCATGTGTTTGTTAGCCCTCTGTATGTCTTCTTTGGAGAAATGTCTATTTAGTTCTTTGGCCCATTTTTTGATTGGGTCATTTATTTTTCTGGAGTTGAGCTGTAGGAGTTGCTTGTATATTTTTGAGATTAGTTGTCAGTTGCTTCATTTGTTATTGTTTTCTCCCATTCTGAAGGCTGCCTTTTCACCTTGCTAATAGTTTCCTTTGTTGTGCAGAAGCTTTTAAGTTTAATTAGGTCCCATTTGTTTATTTTTGCTTTTATTTCCAATATTCTGGGAGGTGGTTCATAGGGAATCCTGCTGTGATGTATGTCGGAGAGTGTTTTGCCTATGTTCTCCTCTAGGAGTTTTATAGTTTCTGGTCTTACATTGAGATCTTTAATCCATTTTGAGTTTATTTTTGTGTATGATGTTAGAAAGTGTTCTAGTTTGATTCTTTTACAAGTGGTTGACCAGTTTTCCCAGCACCACTTGTTAAAGAGATTGTCTTTAATCCAATGTATATTCTTGCCTCTTTTGTCAAAGTTAAGGTGTCCATAGGTGCGTCGATTTACCTCTGGGCTTTCTATTTTATCCCATTGATCTGTATTTCTGTGACTTGCTTTTGATTTAATGAACAAGTTAAATGTCCTTATATTTTTGACAAAGAGTTCTCTTAATATATGATAATGAGCCAGTTGGTTTATATATTTTCACTGGTTTGCTTGGCTTATTTATAAGTAAAGTGTCTTACCATAGGACCCTTAAAAGTCTTATGATTTAAGTTTGAGTGTTAATAAAAGCTGCTTTTTTTGTAAATTTCAGAGGTAGAATATGGAAATTTCAGCAGACTACTCTGATATGTGTCAATCTCAACAAAAACACTGATCAGAGATTTATTAGTGAAATTTATCATTTTTCCTACATGTGACAATTCTATTGATTATTTTGTTTCTAACTTTTAAAAATGTTTGAATGAATGCAATAATATAACCATAATTATGATATAATTACATGAATATAAGTAAAATTTTCCTTTAGTTAATTTGCTGTTTTGTTTGGTGATATTTAATAATGATTTATCTTGTCTGTGCACATTTATGAGATGAGGAAGAACTTTGCATTCATCATTAGTGTGTTTCAACCAGACTTAGAATTTTGAAAACTAAGTGTGTAAAGACCCTTTACAAGTCATATTATTCAGTAAATGAAGAACCAAAAGCCTAAAGCTGCATTGTGCAATATGATAATACTAGCTATAAAGCATCTTAAATATAACTAGTCCAAATTAAGATGTTTCATGTTTAAAATATGCTTTGAGTTTTGAAAACTTAGTATGAACAAAGGAATATAAAACATTAATAAATTTTATACCAATTGCATGTTAACATGACCATTTTGTTTATATCAGATCAAATGAAATATATTATAAAAAATAATTTTGTTTATTTTTACTTTTTAATATAGTTATCAGAAAACTTAAAATTAATATGTGGATAATCTTAATTTCTATTAGACAGTGCTGGTCTAAGAGTTTACTTCTTTATGTAAACCTTCATGGTTAACTAGTAAGGAATTTAGAAACAAAATACAAGCCTATAGCAGTTCAACAATTTCTTCTTTTCCTTTTTGTTTATTGAGTTACTTTTTGCTGACTGGGAGTTTTATTAATTTGGAGAAGTTATAAAACATCACCAAAAAAGCTGTTGTTTCCTCAAATAAAGCACATGAATTAGATAAAAGTTATAAATTATAAACATTGCAAGCAGCAATATTAACAGAAAATACTCTTTCTTAGTAGAATGCTTCCAAAAATATTTTAAATTTCAAAATAATTGTACTTTTAAGTGACTGAGTTTAGAATGTTTAAAGTTACATTATTACACTGAGATTAACTCTAAAATATAGATACTATAATATCTATAATATAGATATTAAGCATATACTGATAAAAACAATCTCAATTTAATTTTGGTCATTTTTATTTCATAGATAGTATAAATTTATGTGGATCTATAAAATATCTCTTGGAGAAAGGATAAACTAACTTCTGATTTCACATTAGATTTTGTGTTATCCACAGGCTGAATAGTTTGAAATGAAGGCTTAGATTCTACTCTACATAAATTTTTCATTTTTCTTCTTTTGGATAATTCAAGAAATCTGGAATAAACAGTTCAATTTAGTATCTCCATTATCCAAGAGCACATACCTATGTGTGGATCTTTGAGAAAATGTATACCCAGTATGGCGCCTTACCTGTTTAGAAAAAATATCACAAGAATTGTATAGCATTGTGAATACAGCAGTGCCCTGAATAACTGGAAGCAGTGTGATTTGAAAAATCAACATTTTGGATAGAAGCTGAATTTGCATTTCTTAACAGTTTTTCATCCTAAAATTACACTTAGTGATTGTAAAAGCACGTCATTACCTCCAAGCTCAATTGCCACTACCTTCTGTATGAAGGGATAGTGTTTAGTCATAAGTGCTATAATGGATTATATTGTACAATTAAAAAATCTCACCTTTATGAATTGTGTATTGACTATCATTGGCATTGAGTTTATATTGAATGCAACATTGTGTGTGCGTGTGTATATGTACCTATATCTATCAGTCATCAGAACTCTTTGAAGAGCTGGAAAAACTGGAATGTGTTCTTATGGACAGAAAAGCAGCAGTACTTATAAATTCCTTTTAGAATTGTCTAATTATGTGCCAAAACACATGTTTTCTTCTTGAATAGTTAAAAAACTACAATAAGATGTTCATTTTGTAAATAGAATAGGGGACCAGAGAACACTCCGTCTAGAAAAGTGTCATACAAATTCTGACAAGTGGTGCTGCAACAATGTCTTTTAATGTTATCATCATGGAGGCTAGGTTTACCCCCTGCTTGTCCTACTGTGCAACAGAATAAGTTAATACACATTTAATAACCAGTAGTTTCTAGACAATGTGCGTCCATTTTGCTTTTCCTTAGTTTTTGGAACTTAAAATTCTGTAATTGAATGTTCTCTCAAAAATGAAGTGCATTTGTAAAGTGTCACTTTATAAACTTATCTTTTCCTCCCTTTGGGATGTGTGTTCTATCATGTGGGGAAAATCAATTTTCATTAATGAATGCTTAAGATTATTCATAGTAGAGAATTTTAAAATAATTTTCTCCAGGAGATACAGATTGATTGGGCAGAACTCTAATACAAATGCTTCTGAGTAATTGTTTCAAATTGTAGCATTCTGCCAAAGTCCATTCCTTCAGCTGCAGCAGAGAATCCACCTATAAGACAGACTGTGTTCTGACCATTCCTAATTATTTCTAAGGATAGCAATTTTGTGGTTCTTATCCGTAAGGAGTTTTGACATTCAAAGTTCTATGGACTTTAAAATATACTGCAAATCTATTTTGTGTATTGAAGGGTAAATCTGCCAGAGGATAAAAGTCTTATATGCATACTACTTAGTGATGTGTGAGGGGGAGAAAACACGTGTTTCACTACTCATGATGAAAAATAAGTGGTTTCCATGCTTCTGTGATCTGTTTTATAAATTATTATGAAATATTAAACTACTTGTATGTGTGTGTGTGTGTGTGTGTGTGTTTTAGTGCTATTGGGCTGAATTAGTATAGGACAATGATTTGATACTTTATCCCATAATGTATCTGGGACCCAAGAGATCAAACCCTTTCAAGAGCAAGAAAACATTGTTTGTGAATAGAACATCTTGTATGTGCAAAGTATTTGTCATAATTTTGTCATTTAAACTTAAAACCATAATGTTTCATTGCAAATCTGCTTTTATTTTTAGTCTGAAACATTCTCCAGACTAAACGGATACAATTTTTCTAGACAGGAGGATAGCAATATCATTAAGACTAATATTAACTTCTAGAAATTTATTTTATGGAAATAAATATTGTACAAAGATTTAGTATACAATAGAATTTATATTTCACTTATTTCTAAGTGGTAATCAGTTGGAAACAATGTAACTTCCAGGAAAAATGTGATTGAATTAAAAAATATATGGGACTTCTAATCTAATGGATTGGTGGTGATGATTTCTTCGCTAAGTCATGTCCTACTCTTGCAACCCCATGGACTGTAGCCTGTCAGACTCCTCTGTCCATGGGATTTTCCAGGTAAGAATACCGGAGTGGGTTGCCATTTCCTTCTCCAGAGGATCTTCCACACCCAGGGATCCATCTCCTGCATTAGCAGGCAGATGTAATGGATTACTATGTGACTATTTACTAGTGTCCTTTTAAAGATTGTCTGATAGTTTTTTAAATGGTACAACTAAATGCTAAGTGAAATAAAATGATAACCATAAATGTATCTTGATTAGTATCAATTTTATATGAGAAAAAATTGCACCAAATATATCTTAATTATTCAGCCTTGATATTGGATATGTTATCCTGAAGCAATAGGAGTATGCGTAATATTTTTCTTGTTTTGACTTACTAGTGTTCTTGAAATTTTGTGCAGGTGGATTTTGAGTTACTTCTGTAATCAGAGTCAGTCACCATAAGTATTATTTCTAAAACCAAAAGCTGTAATAGGTTGTGCTGCCTCTACATTTCAGTTTCAGTCACCAGGTAACTGGGTGGCCTTAGCCTTTGGTGGTGAAAGTAAGATTCCAGTTCATATTGCTGTGAATTTCTTAAAGGTTAGAATCTTGAGCTGTAGGTCTCTGTTTCCTCCTTACTTTTCATAGAACACATTTATGCCATATTCTCTTGAGGAGTCATGCATTATTTCCCTACTCTATATCATGTCCTGGGAGGACACAAAGATAAAGAAGACGGAACCCTTGGGCCCCAGACTTGTTTTATATAAAAGCAACAACAACAATAACAAGAATTGAAAGTGAATAGCCAACCTATATGCAGTTGTTTTCCAGATAAATGTATTATCACTACACCACAGAGAACTCTTACCATGTCTTTTTTTTTTCTCTTTGTAGATTATACAAAAGAAAATAGTGAGACATATAGTTAAACTTTATTGATGTGAAATAAGTTTGTTTCTAAGGTTAATTATTAGTGAAAAATCATCAAGGGGCAGGACCCAGGCAAGTCATTCACTCACTTAATTCTATGAAATATATAAAGAAATATGATGATTCCTTACTTGCATGTAAGTGAATTCAACTCCAAAGGTGGTGTCTCTTGCCTATAATTACACAGCAAATAGTAGTTATACAGGGCTAATAGCATCGAATCATCTGACTTTTTCTCTAAATATACTGCAATTAGTGCTCATATAGACTTAAAATTTTAAGAGTCCTTCTAGTTTAGATATTCTTCTCATTAAAAAAAAATTGTGAAGGAACTTCATTATCACCTGTGATGATGAGTTGATACTAATCTCTCCTTCCTGCCTAAAGGAACCAAAAAATAACAGGATAAATAACAAGAAGAGCTTGTTTGAAGGCATTGCAGTAAAACCAAGATATCCAATGTTGTGGAGAAAAGATCAGGGTAGATGTGTGAACACGGCCTTCTCAGCAATTTTCTTTTCCGCCCCTCCAGAACATTTGGAAAGTCTCAGAGAGCAGCCTGGAGGAATAGAAAACAGTGGCTCATGGGAACAAAGTTACTGGTATTAGGGATCAAACATTGAAGTAGAGGGTTCTGAGAAAGCCAGAACCTTCTGGTCCTAGAGAAAGAAGCAAAGACAGGGGAAAGCAACCTAGTGTTTAGTTTACAGTATCTTTTTGAAGTATTACTCACTTCTTAGTGCATGTATGGAGAGTGAGACTCCCAGACACCAAGCAGAATTCATGTAGCTTCATAGGACCTGAAAGTTAGATTTCAGGACCAGCTAGGAAAAGTCCTGATTAATTGTATCTCAAACTTTTTATTGGATCCTCTGAAAAGGCTTTTCCTTAGGAATCAAAGTAAGTCAGAAATATACTAACTTCAAAGGGATCCAAGGTAATGTTCAGTCTTTTATTTACTTGCCAGCAAAAATATCATATCTTATTTTTAGGGAGATACTATACTGTATAGTTTTTATGTTTACTGTCTAGCATTCTTTGAAAAATTGCAATTAATGCCCAGGGACTATGGCCAAATAAGGATAAAGCAATAGCAAAAGATGATCGTGACATTACAAAAGTCAAATACATACTTTAAAGTAGCTATCATTAACATGATAAGAAAATAGATGAAAATATTGACTATGTCATCAGAAAGTTGGACTCTAAAAAAAAAAATCAAATGCAAATTCTAACTAAAAAATATAAGTAAGAAATATCTACCTTGAGCACAAAGGGAAACAACTTTGGAAAATACAAACCAAATAAGATATAAATGACATGCTGAAAAGATTTAGTAATTATGTAGTTGAGTTCCAAAAAGAGAGGAAAGAAAAAATGTGACAAAAGACATATTTGAAGAGGTACTGGCTGTACATTTTTTCAAACTAATGAAAGATACCAAGGTCTGTGAATAGTGAATGTAATTAATTCCTAGACACAAAAAGTACATATTGTGTATTTCTATTTACATGAGACAAAGTTAGTTATCACAAATTTTGGAGTCTTCTATTTCTTGAAACAGATTCAGACCGTATTCACCCTGACTCTGGAGAAGAAGGTAGAACTATTGCCCATACATCTCTAAATATATCTCTTGCACCAACAGAATTTTAATGATGACTGATTTATAGTGATATTTGCGTCTGGACAGTCTCCTGAGCGAACGGTGAACTAACGCAGCTACTAAGCGCGGTGTTGGTTATCCCTAGTTCACAACAATTGGCATTCAGAGTGTGAGGCTCTGTATTCCAGCTGAAATCCCTTTCTGTAGATGCTGTTACCTCTGTTGGTCCACCGCCACCATTTTTCTTCTTTGTGAAATTAATTTGAAAGTCTGATTTAATAACCTGAGTGATAAGAAAGAGACTTTTTTTCTTCATGTTGAAATGTGGACTTTCTTGGTGTTTTTTTCCTTACTGTACTTAAAAAAAAAAATTCTGTTTGCTAATATGCTACGTATAAGTCTCACTGGACAAATCCTAAACAATGGATAATAATGCTAATGCCAAGCTTTCAACTGTGATTTATCTTTCTAACAGAACTTTAAAAATCTCAGTGAGAAAAAAGCAGTCAGCTATTCAGTCCAGGATAAATCAGGAAAGATAAAGCAGCAAGGTTTTAAAAATATCCGTTAAAGATATTGTAGAATAGTTTTAATTTCATTTTTCATATTATTTAGCCAACTGTTGAATATAATACTGTGGCACAACAGGGCATACGCATCTTTAATTTTAATAGACCAAGAAACAAGATTAAGTAATGAATGAATCATTGTACTGTGAAATTAGTGGGGATTCTTTTCTTTTTCATAAAAAGCAAAAAGCAATGATACATGAGAGCCTTGTTAGTATGAATCTGACTGAGAGAAAAATGTGATGAAATGAGACTATCTCCAGTGCAGTTTCTAGTCCAAAGAATTTGAATGAGTGTTAGGAATTATGAATTTGTTTCTGCTTCATCTAACTAGATTTGGTACAATGGGGTGTACAGTTAGGGAGAAAAGTCTCTGGTACTTAATAAGGCAATAATTCATGCTGAATGGATATGAGCAGTCATTCAATGAAAAATTGATTTTCATAGTGTCCTAGACTTGGTAACTTTTGGAGATTTGTATGCTTACTGTGCAAGTACCATAAAGAAAATATATAGTTCTTATTAAAAGGTGAATACATTTTTTCCCTGGATTTGATAGATATTTCTTAAAAGTTTGAGCAGGTTTCTTTGCAATTTTGGGTATTCTTACTATGTTTTAAGAAGAGTGTAGGTAAAGAGAAATAGCATGACTCTAGAGTCCACATTTTCTTAGTCATGAATGAGTTTATACATAAATTGGTTGATTGCCATCCTTAGTAAGAGAGACTAGGTGCAGTTTAGCTCATATTGCAAATCAAGACATCCTTTAGCAGTTCAAAAGGTTACAAGGTTCAGAGTACTCATCAGAATGACTATTTATTATGCTGGAAATAAGGCTGCAGCACTAATTCTACATGGTAGCATAGTGTTTATTGTTAGAGGATGTCACACTTCGTAACACAAATGATTTACCTTTAGTAGATATAATGCCTTGCATTGACATTTTAATGACAGAGAAGTCTGAGTACTTGCAAATTAATCTGCTCTAAAATTCCCAGATTCATCATGACTTTTAGACATAGCTACATTGCTTTGACAAGATATTTAAAAAAAAAGATTGAAAATCTAGTTGTCTGTCATAAGGCAGTACTCCCAAACACATAAAATGCTCTTTTTGAAGAGAGATGATTCTTTTCTCTTATTGTAATATTATATATTCTCTTTTGGTTTATGTAAAGACCTTCAGAATTCTTTACAATAAAACTGCAGGTTTCCGCATTTAAGTTACACACAGAATATTTCTTTGGAGCTTGGTATCCAACCATTCAAATTATTTTTAAAAATTGTTGTCATTATCCACTATTTACTTGATACCATGCTAAGCGTGGGATACTAAGAAGAGCAATCCAGTTCCAAACTTGTTAGCTCACAATCCAGGAGTGATGCATAATAATTTACAAAGAGAAATTGAACAGGTGGGACTAGAAGAAAGTAAACAGGGATAGATAATTTTTGTAATTAAACCCCAGAGAAGATGAAATCATGGTCTGTTAGTAGGGAGGAGTTGAGGTGTGAATAAAGAACGCAGAACATCCTGCTAGCATTTGCTATGTTCTCCTAGAAAGTTTTATGGGGCAGAGCTGAAACTAAGGAAGTGGTAATTCTCTTCATTAGCAAGGATGATGAAGAAATGACTCTGTGTAGCAATTTTCACTTTCACTTTCCCAAAATATTTTCTGCAGAAAAAGTTGCCAGCGTGGGAAACAAACCACACTAATGTGTGATGCCTGCAGCAATAGAATGAGTGTAGCATGCAATGGGTGGGACAAGCACCATGCTTTGCTCAATTGAGGAAAAATTAAGAGGCCAAGTGGTGTAAATGTAAATACACTGGGATGGTAACATTAAGTACTCAGTACTTAATACCTAACCTTTCAATCACTCCACTTGCTTCCTCTCTTCCTAGATTATTTGAAAACAAATCCCAGACATGAAATTATTTTATTTGTAAATATTTCCATCTGTATCTATAAAATATAAGGTCACCAAAACATAGCCATCATACCATTGTCACTTCTAAAATGTTGGTCGTAATTCCTTAATGTCAAAAATTGTGTTCAAGTTTCCATGATTGCCTCATAGATATTTGTTTAGGTTTTATTTATTTATTTTTTCATTTAGTTTGTTCAAATCAGAATCCTAAAAAGAAAAAAAATCCACATTTTGAATTTTGTTTATGTTCTTTACATAGATTTTAAAATCCATGGGTTGGTCAGTTTTTCTCTCTCTCTCTCTCTTTACAATTAACGTATTGAAGAAACCAAGTCAGTTGTCCTAGGTAAAGTTTCTCACATGTTGGATTTTGCTGATTAAATCCCTGTGTGGTTATTGAACCTAGTTCTCTGTGGCCTATATTTATACAAGCTAGTTATTAGGTCTTTCTAGACTGTTCTTGCCTGGAGAATCCCAGGGATGGGGGAGCCTGGTGGGCTGCCATCTATGGGGTTGCACAGAGTCGGACACGACTGAAGTGACTTAGCAGCAGCAGCAGCAGAAATTTTAAAGATCTAGAGAAATGTATGAAAAATTACCTGCATTATCCCATGTAAGTGTCAGTAAAACTAAGACCTTCCCTCTTGCAATTATTATTTAAGTCTAATAAATGCTGATTGAGGCTTTTCCATGCTGAGGTTCTCTGACACATGACCTAGGCATTCTGCAAATCAATAAAATTCAAGTTCTGTATTCAAGTGCTTATAATCATTCCCTGTTATACAGCAGCAAAGCTGGCCAGATTGCTCAAGACTCCCTGGGACTGTTTCCTCTGTAACATCCTGACCCTAACATAGGCAGACAGAGCAGCTTTCTGGTGGGAAATAGCTTTTCCTAAGACATGAAAGCCATCAGTGGTTATAATCTCTTCAGGCATCAGGAATGGATTGTGACTAATGAAATGGCACAGTTGGTCTTACAGATGCTGAGCAGAAGAACAGGTAATCTCACGTCATCTGCTAGGAGACCCAAGGAGAAAACTGAGCTCCAGAAAGATTAGTAGAGTGATTGAAATAGATAGTATGCTGTCTGCCGTAAAATGAATATATACATACACATGTCTATAGACACACTTTCATAAATATTTATATAGGTATTCTTGTTACTTCGAGTGCAAAATTATGAATAATATTTTGAGTATTTGATAGTAAAACAAAGCACAGGAAATTATGCAAACCTTGCTTTTTTGACTTGTCTGTTTCCTGTTTGAAACATGCCAAGACACCCCGTGGCAGAGCAAGATAAAGCAAAAGTCTGTCAGATCTAGTCCTAAGGACTCAGTCGGAAGTATGGTCCAAGATGGCACTGTCAAGATGAATGGTTTGTTACATGATCTTAAAGGTAATAGCAGGTAATGTATTTTTAATGCCAGGAAATTCATTTGCCTGTGCTGAAAGGGTACAGCTACAGAGGGAAGGTTTGTCAGCCTGTCAGAACAAGGGCCGGTGGACTGACCACTCAGGGATGAGAACACATCATGTGTTCTGAACATGCTTGAGAAATTAAGGAATTACTTGAAGATGTGATGAGAGGCCTTATTAAAAAATGCGAAACAGAGAGCATGCATCTCATGGTTTATATCAGTGCCTTTGTCAGACTTGAATATTAGTGTCTATATTGAAAGAAAGTTAGTCACACAGTTATGTCTGAGTCTTTGTGATCCTATAGACTGTAGCCCACCAGGCCCCTCTGTCCTTGGAATTCTCCAGGCAAGAGTATTGGAGTGGGTTGCCGTTTCCTTCTCCAAGTGTCTATATTAGTCAACACTTAACTAATGTAGTCCATATTTAACTAGTATTTAATTTAATACTAAATTAGTCAGTTTTAAGTATTGACTAACATTTAACCCTGAAAAGAGTTCATTGTCTTGTCTTTTCCATGTCCTGGATGAGATTTTAAATTTTCTTGAAAGTTATCACTTGACAAGGGCAGGAGTGATAGGATTACAAAAGCAAAGTAGTTCTGAAAGTAAAATAAAAAGTGAATTAAAATACTGCTAAGGCTTGGCCTTCTGACATGACCCAGATTTACTGGTTAGCTGACAGTGTGTTCTTTCGTGGAGTATTAGAATAGCTAGGAGTTGTTTGGATGGTTTAGATAGAAGAGTAATTAGTTGTTTACAGCTTCTAGTCTCTTAGAGAAAAGTAACCTTGAGCATAAAGTGATCTGTTTTTTCTTAGAAACAATTGTAGACAACTCACATGTCTATTTGACAATTTATGAGTTTTGTTACAATAGTTATTTAAAATTTCATAAATAATAATTTATTATTTTAAATATATTTCTTGTTTTCTGCTGTTACCTGTCATGAAGAAAGTTTGAGTTTTCGCATGTATCTGCATCATCAGTGTTTTTATTACTAGAGCCACTCTCTAAGTCATTAACAGTTTCAGAGAACATCATCTTCCCTTCTGTGAAAGTTGAATTACGTGTGATGTTCTAACTGGAAATTATACCCCAAGCTATAAGAACCTATTTATAAAGCATGAGGAAATTGTTTTTGGTTCTTTTCCTTTCATTCTCCCTGTGTTTTGTATTTGTGATACAGATACAAATTTACAATATAACTACCTATTGTATTGCTTTTAACATACTGCTCAGAAGTTCTTATTACAGAAGCTGCATGGCTTGAGGTTAAAAGCACAGGCTCTGGAACCAGTCAGTCTAGATTCAGATTTCAGCCCCATCACTGACTACATCTGTGACCTTGGCCTAATTAACTTTGTTTTAGTTTTCCTATAGAGTTAATAATCGTCCAGCTGGCTAGAGTTGCTTTGAGAATTCATTGTTATTCCACATGAAACAGTTAAACCAACTGTATGTGTTTGATGACTAAGTGTAAGCATTTGATAATAAATAAACCAACATAAGCATTTAGTAATAATACCACTCTACACACTCTCTCACTCCCCCAACCCCCCCCAACAATATCCGCCGTTTCCAATTGTGAGGTTATTTTCGCAGATGTAATTTCTAGAATGAATAAAGTTAGAAGCCAATAAATCTGTCAGGTGACTTCTGCTAAGCTAAAAATACAGAATTATCTTCACATTTTCATGCTAAAATGTCTTCTTTAAGTGGTATTTTAGCCCCGGGAGAAAGTTATCATCTACTGAAATGTTTTTAAAAATAACTTTATTGAGATACAATTCCTATACTATAAATTTCAGCATTTTGAAATGTGTAATTCAGTGGGATTTAGTATATTCACAAACTTTGGCAGTTATCACTGCTCTGTAATTTCAAAACATTTTCATCACCCCAAGGAGAAACCCATACTCTTTAGCATTCATTCCTTTTTCCTTTCTCCCACAGCCCTAGCACAGACTAATCTACTTTTGTTTTTTGTTTTTCCTATGGATTTGCCTGTTCTAGTCACCTCATATAAATGGTATCTTATAATATTTGACCAACTATGACTGGCTTCTTTTACTCAGCATGCTTTTTCAAGGTCCCTAATATTGAAGTGTGTCAGAACTTCATTCTTTTTATTGCCAAATGAAATTCTATTGTATAGATATACTATATATTTTATTTATTCATCTGTTAGTTGGTAGAGATTTGGGTCACTTCTCCTTTTGCCTATTATGAACATGCTGCTGTGAACATTGGTGTCAGGTTTTCGTGTAGACATTATGTTTTCATCTCTCTGGGTATATACCTAGGAGTGAAATTGCTGGGTCGTAGTGTAACTGTGTTTAACCTTTTCAGAAACTACCAGATTGCTTACCAACTGGCAGTTTAAAATGCCACTAAATTCACTCTTCTTAGCAAGATTCATCCGTTTTTGTTCAGTAGGTGCTTCTCAGATTATTTCAAACCTTTGGTTAATTTGTAGATTTCTGAAAGAGTGTGTTTTAGCAATTGTGTTTCGATTGCTTTTATGGAAGAGAAGGTATTCAGACGTCCTTAATTTACTGGTCCATAAACGCTTCCCAGCATCTGCTAAAGTGGAAACAATGGGCCCAGGAATGGGTAAGACCTCCAATGTGACTTCAGTCCCTGAGAGTAAGGCAAGATCGAGACTGAGGTGTCTCTAGAACTCACAACAAGAGAGAAAAGAGAGGAGACAGAAACTGTGCCTAAGGGAAGCATGCACAGTAGCTACCTATAGGATTGAGCTCTTTTCATTGGGACAGATAAATATTACCAACACATTTTCTGATTTTTCCCATGCACATTGACATGATGCTTCCAGTTCTCTCAAAATGGTTTGTTATAGTAACCAGAATGGTACAGATCCACTCATTTTGAATTAAAAGGCTTTTATGTATTCAGTTAAAAATTTAAAAATTTCTAGTTACCTGAAAGATATTTTTAGCCATTAAACTCATTTGTGGGTGTCACGTGAAGCGCTCCTGTTCCTGCTGTGCTTGGCCTCTTCCACGCAGAGGTTGTTTCAGCCAGGTTAAATCCGAGTCACGGCACCATAGATGTCACTCAAGTGTATGTTCCTCGGTTCTTTGTCTCGTCACAACAAAGATTTGGAGCGATGGACATTAAAGCCCTCGGAGCGTCACAGCTCTTGGGTCTTGGACAAACTGTGCTACAGCTCTTAGGCAAATCAGTGTTACAGCTCTATTTTATTTATAAGATAGCAGGAGAATCCAAGACTCGAAGAGAAGAGAGTGGAGGAGTGCGTGGGGAGGGAGAAAGAGAGAGAGAGAGAGAGAACACGCATATGCACGCGGGAGAGAGAGTCCGAGAGAAAGCGCTTTGGCTCCTCCTTTTACATGTTTTTTCCTCCACCTGGGCCTGCCCTATGCAAATTGGGCTTAGCCAGGAGTGCTGTTTGTTCTGTTTGTTCTGCCTGAAGTCTTCACTCTGGTCCTCGGACCTTCCTTGTCTTTTAGCCACTGCCATTTTGGACTCCTTTTCCCTATTCTACCTACCTAACATGGGTATATCACATTGTAACCTCTCTTCGTTTTATTTTTCTATTCCTCTGCTTTTTTTATTTTTTATAAAAAAATATTTTTGACTGGTATTCCTTTAATATCTCCTAGTAACTCAACTATTCTGGCTCCCATGCTTTTCAATAACTACTCTGACTTGACTTGGAATGACTTTAGAGCCAGCATGTCCGGAGAGCAGCTGTCCATTGGCATTTGCTCTAATAGTACATTTTCCAAAGCCATCCTTTGGAATTAAGTTTTTATTTATTAATTTATTTTTAATTGCCTGTGAATTTTACACATTGTTTCTCCTGCTTCCCCAGATTTTGCTTCATAGATTTATGCTTTCTCATAAGAAGTGGCTCGTAATCCTTACAGTCCCTTAATATTGTTTTAATGTCTGTGATTACTAGACTTGGCATTTGCCTGATGCTCAGTTGACACCCTGAGAGTGAGTGGAAGAGTTCACCTAATGACTCATCTAGGAGACACACCAGTCCTCTGATATCTCCTTATTTGGCAAGTCCTAGTTTGAGTGGTCCCACTGATTCATATATCCATCCTGGGTGATTCCTTCCATGTGAACACTTAAGTCGATATTTGCCATCTGTGACTTGTTTATAATTAGATTCAGCCATCCAAAAAGTCAGTTCCATGCTGACTCAATACACTGTTTCATTTTGTGTTGCCCAAGAGACCTAGATCTGTTTTTTTCTTCATTTTACTTTTGATAAAACTTTTCCAAGAGGAGTTTATATTATTAAAATTTAATTATTTAAAAAAAGAAATAGATATTCTCAATTTAATGCTATGTGTTAAAAGAACATGCAATGGTGGATTGCTCTAGGTGGTGTCATTTATTCCCATGGCTTAATAATTGTTAATGTATTAGTAGTTTAAAGGTGTGACTTTAGCCCAGCTTTTTCTTTGAGCTCCCAGTATCTACACTTGACATTTCTGTTTGGATTCATTAAAAGCATCTCAGATGTAAACATGTGAAAAGCTGACTTTCAGTTCAAATCTCTTTTACTGCTTCCTTGGAGTAAATGATACTGCCATCCATACAGGTACAAGTCAGAGACCTAAGATTCATTTTTGACAGATTTCCTTCTTGGCCTTCATGATGCGATCTGTTAGAAAGAATTGTTGACTGTTTCTCATTGTGATCTCATTCTTTTGCTGGCACCTAACCCTGCATATGCCACTATGGTAGGCTTCTCTTTGTTCTCTTAGCTTTCACCCTCCCACTAATCATTTCTTCCTAACAGAGCCAGTGATTTCAAAATATTTACCATTGTTTTCTTTTAAATAGGTAATAAAAGTACAAAGATAAATTTCAAAAGGCACAGCAGGCTGTCCAGTGAAAAGTTAATCTCCTTCCTGCCTCGGTCCTCTAGAGCCTCTTGGTTCCTTTTTTCAGAGGCACTGCTAGTATTCCCTTCAGACATCATGTGCATATTTTAGCAAAACAACTTCTTTCTGAGTAAGACTTAAATCTGTAACTCTGCGTTTCCCATCTTGCTTGATACGCTTGCCTGAATTTATTTCCTTACCTGTGTTTTTCAGCACTTTCGTTAGTTCCCTTCCCTCCAACCACACTGTGCCTCATACTTTATTTCAGTTGTTGACCCTGCCTGGCTTTCTCTAAACTCTTTACACAGGCTGTGTAAATGAAGGTTCTCTTCATTTAGGAATATTCTACCCATTCAGCTGTAATATTCCAAGGTAAACTGCATTTTCCCGGGGGAATCCTCATGGCCTCCATAGTCCAGATCAGACCCCTCTGAAGCAGGATCTCATATTTAGCCTTCAGGGTACTGATTGCAGTTTGTGTTTATATAGGTAGTGATGGTTTGGTTAATTTTTTTTGCCTTTGCAAGATTCTAAGTCCCATGAAGGCTGTGTTTTGCTCATGTTGCTGTTCAGTATTAGTGCATGAATAGTCAAAAGCCCACTTGAAAGGACTCCGTTGCCTTTGGGAAACACCCCTCTCACCCCATTGTTTCTTGTCTACAGTTATTTACACACAGTTGGTCCTCCACAACTTCCACCCTCTGTGCATTTATTTACCTAAGTAACCCTCAAATAAGCAGCAGTAAGTATTTTGGATAGTAAGGAAGGGGAAGAGGAGTAAAAACCATGGTAGCACAAAGGAAAGTGATTCTAGGAGTAGACAAGTTGTAGTTAAGCTAGTTTACCAGTCAGTATTATGATCTACTTCTCTGTGGAAGGTGTGATTTTTCTCTTAGCAAACTGTCTAAATATATCCAGCTTCCATTTTGTGTGGTTTTTCACCTGTAAGATCCAAGAGGGCAAAATTGTCATTTGTCTTGCTCAATGCTTCCAGCGCAGCACAGTCATCCCTTGGTATAGGGTGTGGGGCGGGAGGGTAGTGGTGGTGGTTCCTGTTCCTCCCTACTACATGGATATAAAATTTGTGGACATCCAAGTCCCTTAGTTGGCTTCCTGATCCATGGGATGCAACCATGGATCTGAAACATAGTATATGTTCTGCACTTGGTTGAATATGCAGATGGAGAACCTGTGGATACGGATGTCAGACTATAGTTATTATTGTGTCTGGGAAATGGACACTAAATAAATATTTGCTAACTTGAAATTTAAATGTGACTGCATTGTGTATTGACTTTGAAATATTGTGTGGAAAGAAACAAATAATTATTCAGGGAGACTCTGGCACATTGTCTCTTAAGGCAGATAGTGGGGATGCATAGAGAAATGTTATTTGTGCTCCTAGTTTTGGGTCTGTTTTTATATAGTAAAAGTCATGGACTTAATCAAACTATGGTGGGTTTGCTTTGCAAGTAAAATTCTTACAATATGGAGGTTTTGTTAGTCCAACAACTAAGTCTCCTCATTTGACAAGGTTGCAGTGTACAGGTTGTGACACTGAAAATTAAATAATAATTTCTAAAAAAATTTTACAAAGCAAGTCAGAATAAAGAATGAATAAAATAAAGCTATTTTAAAGGTTTTGTTACATCACTAGTTTGTTCATAAGAGTAGTTTTGAATATACACTGGCTGGTTGCTCTCTAAGGTACGACGTGATTGCTACTGTTATCATTTAAAAATAGTGTCTTTTCCCACAGAGAATGGCAAGATAGATATCCTGAGTCTCATAAAGGCCCTGGGAAAGTCCTTGGGTGTGGTTTCAGTTTACTTTTTTGTCCTTCAGTCCTGAGAGTCATTTTCATTAAAGGTCTTATTCCTTCTCTTGATCTCAGAAGTATCTGTAAACAATGCTTTCATTTGAAATCATGGAACAGGAAATACACAAATAAAGAAATACATTTTAAAGAAATAAATACTTGTAAAATGACCCAAGGTAAGATTTTTAAATGTAGACAGGATAAAGCATTTCTATTTTCCTTTTAAAAAACGTAATTCAACAATTTTGGCCTTTTACAGGGAATGGCTTCTCAGTATTTTAAAGGTAACCCATGATATCATGGATGTATTCCTGAAGTTTTTGACCTAAGAGTCAATGCTGTATGGTCTTTAGTCATGGTAATCTACTCTACTTATTTAGCCTGGGAAGAGGTTGTGGGGATACATGAGGGATGTATCAGAAAAGTAAGTTGTTTCTCTATAATTTAAGAAGTTATTATATAGTACCCTAATTATATAATGTCACTTTTTTTTTAAAGTCAGTGCTTTTGCTTTTTTTCTCATTTGTATAATAAAAGAGCAGTTTATAATGGACATCTTTTTAATGACATTCTGATTTTATAAAATTATATTTGCAAACTTTTTACCATCTTCTTTGATGTCAAAATAAACATTCAAACAGAAACATTGATCGGAGCTCACATAAAAGTTAGGAAATACGATGTTTCAGCTACTTAATAATTAGAACTTGCTGCTGCTGCTAAGTCACTTCAGTTGTGTCCGACTCTGTGCGACCCCATAGACAGCAGCCCACCAGGCTTCCCCGTCCCTGGCATTCTCCAGGCAAGAACACTGGAGTGGGTTGCCATTTCCTTCTCCAATGCAGGAAAGTGAAAAGTGAAAGTGAAGTCGCTCAGTCGTGTCCGACTCTAGCGACCCCATGGACTGCAGCCTAGCAGGCTCCTCCGTCCATGGGATTTTCCAGGCAAAACTACTGGAGTGGGTTGCCACTGCCTTCTCCAAATTAGAACTTAGCAAATTCTAATTAAAACTTAAAATATACAACTTGCCAGTGTAGGCACTAATATAGGATGGGTTATGTTCTACTCTCTGTCCACAGCAACAAAAATGTCACAATCTAAAAATAAAATCAGAATGATAAATTTCAATGACAACAATAAAAGTTTGGGGGCCAGGAGAGTTGTTCATCTAATTGAGGGCACCGCCTTCTGCCGTCCTCAGGTATAGAATATTGTTCCATTTTAAATCATTGAGGGAGAAGGGCTTTATATTTTAAATTGCAAGCTAATAAATGCTCTTTTTCTCATTAACACGCATGACCTCTATGATTTATGCTCTCATGCATGCTGGCCCACTTTCTCAGTCTCTGTTAATGATGTTGAGAACCTTTGTTTAACATGAATTATTTTCCAACTGAACCCCTGTAAATTTGCAATAGACATTCATTGTAGTGATCTACTTGTATTGTTCAGGAAGGAAAAATATCAAAATGAACCCTGCTTGTTGCACATTTTCTGATTTCTTCAATATATGTAGAAAATCATTCCATTTATTGGAATTTCACAGACAGCTTTGTCATACTTGTGATATTAGAGATAATACATGAGTTTCTCACTTCAAATATTAAGATATTTGCTATTCAAATAGTAATTATTAGAGTTGGAAAGAGAATGACAGATGAAGAAAAACTGATAATTAAGTTTACAGGACTCTATATAATTTTATGTTCTTAATTTACAGTGAATTAAATATTCTCATATTATTTTGCCATCTTTGACACAGGTGGGTATGGAATTTGGATTTAACTTCAAATCCACGATGTTTACAGTAAAGTCCTTGAAGCTTCCCAGGTGATGAATTGGTAAAGAATCCATTTGCCAACACAGGAGACATTTGTTTGATCTCTGGGTCAGGAAGATCCTCTGGAATAGAAAATGGCAACCTACTCCAGGACTCTTGACTTGAAAAATTTCCATGGAAAGTGGAGTCTGACGGTCAACAGTCCATGAGGTCACCAAGGGTTGGACATGACTGAGCAGACACGCATACAAAATCCTATTAATAGAAAATTAAAAATGCATTCCTAAATCTGCATAGTTCATTGACAGAGTTAATTTTTAGCTTTTTAAATTAAGGAAGAAGATAATTTATGGAATAGGGTTTAACAAAATACGTCCCTCAGGGCAGGCCAATACTCTAGCCTTTCCCCCCCATCATTTAACATGACTGTTGGAATATCATTTCACTATAATCACCACAAAGATGTTTCTGGTAGCTCTCATTTTGACCAACCTAAGAGGTGATATTGTTGGCAGCTAGCAAAATCACTTCATAATGAATAAAGTAGATTTTGTAAACTCATGGGATTATAGAATATTAAAGTCGGAAAGTGCTAGGGAGATTATTCAATTCAATCTCTTTCTAATATCTTGAGGAAACTAAGACTTAATAAGACATGGTGGTTTGTCAAGTACATTTTGCCAGGTTAGTTAAAAGCCAGACTAGAATTCTGTTTTTAAAATTCTTTTGTCTTTATCACCTTGCTTTTTCTCTTAACTCACTTCTAATAAGAATGTATTTATATCTTAAGATAAAAGAGAATGCACTGAAATTTATCAAATAGAGTACATGGAAGCTGTTGTATAGTGACTTAACTGTTTTTTGTCCTGGATTATGGATAAATAGGAAGGTCTTTGTTATTCATGAGCCCTTTGTACCATGTCTAAGTTTATGTTGATAAAGTGACTGATGATGGACCCCTTGATAGCATCAGGTTAGGGGCTGGTCAGCGGATAAGACCAATCACATGATGAGAATATTAAATTAAGGCTTTGTGCCATGTGATATTAGTCTGGCTTCCCTAAAGACTGAATTAAATCACATGACCCGGTGGAAACCCTGGACACTGTGGTCAGTGGAGCTTCCTGTTGGGTGAACGCACTGATGTGCTGGAAAGGTACATGGCCTGATTTCATGGGGAAAGAGCAGAGCAGCTCTGTGTTTGGGACCTTTTAGGACCTTAACCCATGTTTCTTTTTATTTGGATGGTCTGGTTTGTATTATCTTTATTATACAATTATATTAAGTATAGCACTTTTCTAAGTTCTTTTAATCACTCTAGAGAGTGACCAACCTGAGGGTGGTCATTAGAAGCTCTCATATTTGTGTCTATTTGGTCAGATATGCAGGTGACCTGGGAGCCCATTTCTGGCTGGCTTCTGAAATGACAGCAGTCTGGTGGAGCCCTGAAGTCCTTAACTTGTGGGGTCTGTGCTAATTTTACATGATTAGCATCAGAATTGAAATGTATTGCAAAGTGCCAGTTGGGGTTGGTGTCAGAATAGAACCATTGAAACATACATGCCATACCACTTACCAGGACTTCATGTAATCTATTTGTTGATAACTGAATTGGTGCAAAAAAACTGGTCAGGTGTGAGTCAAGTTGAATATGGATTGTGAGTAGTGACCTGCAATGTCTGTTCCTCTTCCTATGGATGGCAATTGTGCTTTCTCTAGTAAAGAACTTGTGTTCAGAACCATGAATTGGAAAACTTAAGAAATGTGCTAAGAATATATTTCCATGTTTGAGTAGATCTCCTCCAGTTTCTACCCTTTTTGTGACAAGATTAAATGATACTTTCTAAAAGCTTGCTACTCAGGGTATAGTTCTTAGGCCAAAACCATTGGTATCATCTGGGGGCTTGTAAAAAAGAAGATTTCAATGTAATCTATAGTTTAACAAGCTCCCGGGATGAGTCATAAGCACAGTAAAATTTGAGAAATGTTAATCTAAAATTTGGAGATAATGAGATTTTATATTAAACTAAAATCTAGACTATTCTCTTGAAAAAATGAAGATGAAAATTCTGGCTTTTTTTAAAAAATCTCTTATTTTTCTCAGTAATGTAAACCCTTTTGTAATCAGTAAATTCTTCCACACCTACTTATTGTAATGATACTCTATCTTTCATGGCTCTTGGCATTTGCTAACATCTGTTAATATCTCAGTATTGCATGCAGGCATTAAAAATCAATCTCTAGTTCCTTGTTAAATATGGTTGATTGATCACATGCATTTATCTTCTCTCCTTGAAATGTCACTAAAATATCAATAAGGAATAAAAAGAAAACATCAACCCACAATGATACAGAGAATGGAATGGATACTATATTAGGCAAGAGATGTTAGCAGATTTATTGTTCTGTATAGAATTTGAGAATGAAATGTTCTAGGTACATTGAAAATAAAGTAATTGAAAAAAAAAAAGAGACAGTAATTATCTGAAGGGAGTCCAAAACTGTATAGGAAACAGTATAATCATAGTCATAGTATACTATGTGCTTCAGCACTTAAAATTTATAATATGTGTATGCGTGAGTGCTAAGTTGCTTCAGTTGTGTTCAACTCTTTAGGACCGTACGGACCATAGCGTGCCAGGCTCCGCTGGCCATGGGATTCTCCAGGCAAGAATACTGGAGTGAGTTGTCATGCCCTCCTCCAGGGCATCCTCTCGATGCAGGGATTGGACCAGTGTCTCCTGCATCTCCTGCATTGGCACACAGGTTGTTTACCACTAACTCCGCTTGAAAAGTTCAGTATGTGATTTAGCAAAGTTGTTATAAAATTATATTTTGAGCAAACTTTTTGGGGATGTGGAGGTATATAAGGGAGCAAAATTCTCATTTTTTAAAATATTATTTCTAATCAGTTAATTATATCTAAGACTTTAACATTTAATATTAGTGGTATAGGTTTGGAATATAGTAGTACCACTAGAAAAAACAGTTGAGTTAATATTCTCTCTTTTGCTTCCTTTCAGTAAACATGTCAGAATTTATGGGTACTGGTACACAGCGTCAAGATTATTGGAGTAACAGTCAGAAGAGCTGAGTGCTAGTCCTATGCTGCCTCCGTTGCACTGTGTACATGTCAATAAAAAGGCATACTTTTTATACACCGTGATTCTTATTCCATTTTATCATTCAAGTTCTGTACTATGTGTCATAGATATATTCCTCTGTTGTAAGCAGAGTAGATAAGAGAAAATTTCTAGTTGTTCCTTCAACGATACTAAATTTTGCTTTGCTTTGTCACTCAGCCATTTACCCAAGTGTCTTTAAAATTACCCTTTCACGGGAAGAATAGACAATTTTTCTTCTCAAGCAGCCGAATAGTTTTAATAACTTGGAGAACAGCATGGAATCTTCATTAGCATGAAGAAGAGCAATAGTTCCTTTAATTTAGGCAGATGGAAATATTTTCAGTTCTCACATCCTGTAACATTTGTGAGAAGTTCAAATATTTCCAAAATTGCAAAATGCCATCTGGCCAAAATGCCATGCCCCTGTTAACTTATTTCAACCCTGACCAATTAATTATATATATTTTAGCTTTCTCATCATTTGTGTTCCAAGTTTCTGTTTGTCCAACAGCAAATCTATAATATTAAGTAAAGTGTAGTATCTTTGAAAGGCACGCAGCTGTGACTTTGAATTTTGTTTATATTTCAGAACCCTGTAGATCCCATGTACAAGCAGAAAACATCTAGTATTGACCCACTTGGGGCTGAGGAATATGTGATCCTTTCCAAAAGGTTCCTATTAGCCTTTGGTCATTGCCACTTAGTGTCATATCTGCCTTTGCCAAGCAATTTTCTAAAGGGCAGTCGAGAGCAGGTGATAACAGAGAAAAGCCAACATTTAATTAGGACAAACAAGCTAACACGTCAAGTGGACAGAGGGCTTTGTCCTTCCAGCGTTCCAAGTCTCAGCCTGTCTCTCTCTCTCCCTCCAGCTCTGCCTGTTTTTGGTGCCTTTTTTCTTACCTTGCCTTTTGGTCTCTTGTGTTTCACTTTTTCAGCATTGATGTGCTCTATTCTTGTTTCTCCTCCCTTTTTCTGCTTTTATTTTTTCTTTATTCCTGTTCATTGTACTTGCATGTGTGCGTGCTTAGTTATGTCTGACTCTTTGCAACCCCACGGACTGTAGCCTGCCAGGCTTCTCTGTCTATGGGACTTTCCAGGCATGGAAACTGGAGTGGGTTGCAATTTCCTATTCCAGGGCATCTTCCTGACCCAGGGATCAAACCCATGTCCTTTGAATCTCTTATATTGGCAGGTAGCTTGTTTACCTCTACACCACCTGGGAAGCCCATTGTACTAATAAAATCACAAAATAGGAATTTGAATTGTAATGGTACCTGGTGTTTAGTAGATGAGACAATAGGAAGCTGGAAGGTTACTGAAGAAATAAAATGAGAGCTTCAGTTTTTGAAGTAATAGTGTCAATAGCATAAGGCCATCTTGTCAGATAAAAGAATTATTTAGTTTTTCCTTTTGCTGGGGAATTGTGAGATGAAGCATTTTCAGCAGGTGAAATATATCTTAATAGGGGTTCTTTTTTCCTAGCTTAAAATAGGATACTTTAATTCAGAGGAAAAATTATTTTTGTATTGTAGAAAATGAAGATTTAAAGAGAGCAGGTACTATTTTATGTGTCTTCTGTTACAAAAGAACAAGTTTTCAGATAGGGGAGATGGTTATCTTGCGTATCAGGATCAGTTTAATTACTATTACCTTGGAATTTTCACCAAATATATCTGGCAGCTACTTAATTGCTGTAGTATTTCTTACCTGTCTTTCCTCCTGCATAGTTTTTCTCACCACAGATAATTTCCTAAACTCTTGCAGGGCAAGTATGTATCTGGTTCATCTTTGTATATCCTGAAGCTTTTAACATTTTAATTTCTTAGTAAATACCAATGAACAAAGAAATACCAACCTAGCCCAGTCTCTGGCCATTGTTATGGTTTATTACCTGTTTATAGAATCATTTAGGCTTCTTGCCTCTGGGTAATAGTGCTGCTGAGGTTCCCAGAGCACTAAAATTCTGTCTTAATTTAGCCTTTTATTAACTCAGTTCCAAAAAATTTTCTTCAGTGTATAATGTAAATAGGAAAAAGATGAAAATACCAGATTTATCCTTTTCATGAAATACTTGACATCAAATGAACATTGTATTCATTTTTCCCCCTCACAATAGCCAAATAGAAATTTACATAAAGTTTTCGATGGAGTTCCATTTTTAAAACCATATCAGCTAAAATGTATTTAGCAGAATGGTATGTTCTTCTATATTTGTGGTACTTGAATGCATCCTAACTTTCAAGATTTTTTTTCCCCCTAAAACATAGATGCAAGCAGTTCTCTTTTGCCTTAAAGGGTTTTACAAGTAAGTTATCTCTTATCTCTCATCTTTTTCTAGCTATGTTCCATTTTTCCTTCTGGACTATTTTAATTTACTGCAAGTCACTTTGCAGTGTTTTCCATCTATAAGTTACACCTAACTTGGAGCAAGTGATATCATTTGTTTGTTTATGGATGACTATTAAAATTTAAGATGGGTTAGCATTTATATAAAGAGCAATGAATTATATTGCCAAGTAATAAAAAGTACCTACCACAAATAAACAGAGAGGCTCACTATTTCCCTCTTTCTTTGGTCCTCTGGCACCAGCCGTTAATGTAGGGCATGAAGTATCAGTGCTGGAGAGATGCCAAGTCACTGGGTAAAGTGAGTGCCTTTGGGTATTTTCTTTATGAGACTGTCACCCTACTTGTGCTAGTGCTGAACAGACAAAAGCAAAGGAAAACCTTTAGCCAGAGGGATCCTGTTTCCTCCAACAGAACACAGGCATCAAGATTACTCTAGGCAATATGACATTATCCACATTCACCAAATACATTGAAAAGAATGAATGGAGTACATTTTTGTGTTTTAAAGTAGGTTTATACAAAGGTGCAGTGAATCCATCTGTTTTCCAACTGTATTTCAAAGTGAGATTTTTAAAAGTATAATTTCTTAACTCATTCATATTAAAGTTCTAACAAAATTTCAACACTGACTTCTGATCTTTGGGAAAGCTGTTGAAATACCTCTTGGTCTTAAGAAACTGAACTGTTTTTGACTCTGTGCTTTTATTATTCACAGCATTGAGGTGGTAATTTAATATCTTTACTCCTCAAATCAAATTTTTTTTTCCTATCATTTGCCTGTGTCTTGGCTTATCAAGCTTGATTACATTTGCCTTTTCTTACTTTGAGCAATGTGGTCTGAAAGTGAAATGGAAAAAAATTGATCTTCCTAAGTATATAAAGCTACGTGCCAGTGTTTTGTATAAGTTTTGTTTTGCATGATGGAAAATTGTAATTCTAGCTTAAGACCTTTTTCTTTTTTTGCCATGATTAGGAAATGGTGAAATGGATGATCAGCAACTGAATAAACAAAGATTTTAAAAATTCCTTACTTAAAACAGAAAAAAAATTTATTAAGGCATCTGAATGGCTCTTTCAGCATGATAATTAATATAAATTAAACATAGAATAAATCCTTCTTGAAAATTAATTGAACTTTATTTTGGTTTGCATATTTGTCATACTGTAGTAAAAGTTATCAAGAACCAAGATTAATTTTCACAGTGTTTTACCCATACCCTATTGCCATTCAAAGTTGAACCTACCCCCTATATATTTACAACTTTAAAATTTTGACAAGAGTTATTTAGTTCACATCCTAGATTTATCCATTTCCATCTGCTTGTAGTGGATTGAATTGTGTCCCTAGAAAAGATATATTTAAATCCTAACCCCAGTACCTGTAAATGTAAATAAGGTCTTTGCAGATGTAATCAGATTAGTCCAATGACTGATACTTCATAGGAGAAACTGGAAGATCTGGGTATAGACACAGAGGAGACGGCTGTGTGGTACTCTCTTATGGCAGTGCAAGGAAATGAATGTACCACTCCTCCTAGAATGGACCTC
This sequence comes from Bos mutus, assembly GCF_027580195.1. Lineage (NCBI taxonomy): Eukaryota > Metazoa > Chordata > Mammalia > Artiodactyla > Bovidae > Bos > Bos mutus. Next base: position 61,888,837 of record NC_091620.1, on the reverse strand, counting down.
AGGAAAACACTGCCAGGGATAGCCAGGGAATCTACCAGCATGCATTCTTTTTTAGAAATCTATATGAAGGTTATCTGGTAATATACTGATTTAATTATTTTAAGATTTATTTTTTCCTGCCCTTTAAGAGTTTTTTAGTACAATATTATCAGACAGATACATTTTAGAAATATTAACTATATTCCTCTAGACTATTCTTTAATCCATGTAAAATTACAAACTTTGGTTCAGGTTTAAGCCCAACCTTTCCTTGGGCAAGTTATTAAACTTTTCTGAGCCTCAATGTATATGTAACCATAACCTGCTCTTCCCTCCTCCATCTCTTCGCATAGCAACCTTTCAATAGCTGCGTTGCCATCTTTTCCTCTCTTCTCCTTTTCCCTTATTATCTTGACTGAAGAAACAAAATTAAACTTTGAACTAATAACTATAAAAAGAGGAGCTAAATGTCAATTCCGTAATAATTCTTCATTTATGATTTATTTCTAACCATGGGTACTAGGAGGTGTTTAATGTTTTTCCAATTCAAATTATAACCAATTGGTAGCTATTTCAAAACGGAGAAGATGATGCTGTGAAAGTGCTGCACTCAATATGTCAGCAAATTTGGAAAACTCAGCAGTGGCCACAGGACTGGAAAAGGTCAGTTTTCATTCCAATCCCAAAGAAAGGCAATGCCAAAAAATCCTCAGACTACCGCACAATTGCACTCATCTCACACGCTAGTAAAGTAATGCTCAAAATTCTCCAAGCCAGGCTTCAGCAATACATGAACCATGAAATTCCAGATGTTCAAGCTGGTTTTAGAAAAGGCAGGGGAACCAGAGATCAATTGCCAACATACGCTGGATCATGGAAAAAGCAAGAGAGTTCCAGAAAAACATCTATTTCTGCTTTATTGACTATGCCAAAGCCTTTGACTGTGTGGATCACAATCAACTGTGGAAAATTCTGAAAGGGATGGGAATACCAGACCACCTGACCTGCCTCTTGAGAAACCTATATGCAGGTCAGGAAGAAACAGTTAGAACTGGACATGGAACAACAGATTGGTTCCAAATAGGAAAAGGAGTACGTCGAGGCTGTGTATTGTCACCCTGCTTATTTAACTTATATGCAGAGTACATCATGAGAGATGCTGGGCTGGAAGAAGCACAAGCTGCAATCAAGATTGCTGGGAGAAATATCAATAACCTCAGATATGCAGATGACATCACCCTTATGGCAGAAAATGAAGAGGAGCTAAAGAGCCTCTTGATGAAAGTGAAAGAGGAGACTGAAAAAGTCGGCTTAAAGCTCAACATTCAGAAAACAAAGATCATGGCATCTGGTCCTATAACTTCATGGGAAGTAGATGGGGAAACAGCGGAAACAGTGTCAGACTTTATTTTTTTGGTCTCCAAAATCACTGCAGATGGTGATTGCAGCCATGCAATTAGGAGACACTCCTTGGAAGGAAAGTTATGACCAACCTAGATAGCATATTCAAAAGCAGAGACATTACTTTGCCAACAAAGGTCCGTCTAGTCAAGGGTATGGTTTTTCCAGTGGTCATGTATGGATGTGAGACTTGAACTGTGAAGAAAGCTGACCGCTGAAGAATTGATGCTTTTGAACTGTGGTGTTGGAAAAGACTCTTGAGAGTCCCTTGGACTGCAAGGAGATCCAACCAGTCCATCCTAAAGGAGATCAGTCCTGGGTGTTCATTGGAAGGACTGATGCTAAAGCTGAAACTCCCATAGTTTGGCCACCTCATGTGAAGAGTTGACTGATTGGAAAAGACTCTGATGCTGGGAGGGATTGGAAGCAGGAGGAGAAGGGGACAACAGAGGATGAGATGACTGGATGGCATCACCAATTCATTGGACATGAGTTTGAGTGAACTCCAGAAGTTGGTGATGGACAGGGAGGCCTGGCATGCTGCGGTTCATGGGGTCACAAGGAGTCGGACATGACTGAGTGACTGAACTGAATTGAACTGAAAATCAGTTAATAATCATTCAGAAATTTTTTTTAATTAAAAAAAGAACTAGAATAGAAAATATACTGAGTTTGAATTGCACAGTTCAAATTCTTTTCATGAAACTTACATTTTGTTTATGTGTGTGTCATAATGTATTATATTTACTTTAATATGGAACACAGTTAAAAACAAGTTTAGAAGTCAATAGCTAAACAAAAACAACTTTACTTATTCTCATTTATAATTTCTTCCTCAGTATCCTCTTAACTCATGACTGGGTTAGATTGCTGTAAGTAAGTTAAGCGATGAAATAACAATGATCTGTCGGAATACCTTTCATTAGTTTTCTTTTGGCGATTGTCTTTTCTGTGGTGACTGAAAGTCTTGTAATTCTATCAGTTTCTCTAATGACCATGGCATCAAGGAGGTACACTTGCTCTGTTCATATTTTCAATTTCTTAGTTTGTGTCAGGCTTTACTTCTAAAAGTATGCTATCAATAAAATACTATTTCTAACTACAGAGATTCTTAATTTTCTGCTCTTAAGATTGAGAAATGCAGTATTCCTGCCTTATGAGTACACAAGGATGTCACAGTCTTCAGTGATATCCACCCTCCAAATGTGACTTCCTGAGTCCTAAGGGCACCCATGATGGAGAACAATACCTCTGATGAGGCGGCCACCCGGCTGCAGCCACTCCCCGTGGTGAGCACTGAGGGACACAGGAAGTGAAAAACACAAGATCCTGGCCCCAGACAGCTGAGATACATGTGAAAGGAATATATGAAAGGCATAATTTCAGTGAGCCTAGGCTTCTGCAGCTACCTATACATAGAAAAGTGCTAAATTCCTTAAGTTGGGATATCTGGTTTTCTTTAATTCACAAAACACTTTTGATACTCAGACTACTTGCCCTTTGCTACAAACTTCTATATAACTTGACTCCCTTCCCCCACCTCCTCAGAAAAGTTCTCTCAGGGTCACTTGAGGTGCTGTCTCCCAGGCTTAAAGTCCTAAAAATTCCAGTGAATAAAACAACTCTCAACTTTTAGGTTGTGACTGTTTTTAACTTGACATGATAATTGCTGATGTTAATTAAGTTATCATAATACTTACTTTTACTACCTCCTTTGTGACTCTTATCTAAGAGATGATATCAGTTTATATGATAAATTCCAAAGTTTACCGTTCATTCCAGTTCAGTCGCTCAGTCGTGTCCAACTCTGCGACCCCATGAATCGCAGCACGCCAGGCCTCCCTATCCATCACCAACTCCCGGAGTTTACCCAAACTCATGTCCATCGAGTCGGTGATGCAATCCAGCCATCTCCTCTTCTGTCATCTCCTTCTCCTCCTGCCCCCAAACCCTCCCAGCATCAGAATCTTTTCCAATGAGTCAACTCTTCACACGAGGAGGCCAAAGTATTGGAGTTTCAGCTTCATCATCAGTCCTTCCAATGAACACCCAGGACTGATCTCCTTTAGGATGGACTAGTTGGATCCCCTTGCAGTCCAAAGGACTCTCAAGAGTCTTCTCCAACACCACAGTTCAAAAAGCATCAATTCTTCGGCACTCAGCTTTCTTCACAGTCCAACTCTCAGATCCATACATGACCACTGGAAAAACCATAGCCTTGACTAGATGGACCTTTGTTGGCAAAGTAATGTCTCTGCTTTTGAATATGCTATCTAGGTTGGTCATAACTTTCCTTCCAAGGAGTAAGCGTCTTTTAATTTTATGGCTGCAGTGACCATCTGCGGTGATTTTGGAGCCCAGAAAAATAAAGTCTGACACTGTTTCCACTGTTTCCCCGTCTATTTGCCATGAAGTGATGGGACCGGATGCCATGATCTTCGTTTTCTGAATGTTGAGCTTTAAGCCAACTTTTTCAGTCTCCTTTTTCACTTTCATCAAGAGGTTTTTAATTCCTCTTCACTTTCTGCCATAAGGGTGGTGTCATCTGCATATCTGAGGTTATTGATATTTCTCCCAGCAATCTTGATTGCAGCTTGTGCTTCTTCCAGCCCAGCATTTCTCATGATGTACTCTACATAGACATTAAATAAACAGGGTGACAATACACAGCCTCAATGTACTCCTTTCCTATTTGGAACCAATCTGTTGTTCCATGTCCAGTTCTAACTGTTTCTTCCTGACCTGCATATAGGTTTCTCAAGAGGCAGGTCAGATGGTCTGGTATTCCCATCTCTTTCAGAATTTTCCACAGTTTATTGTGATCCACACAGTCAAAGGCTTTGGCATAGTCAATAAAGCAGAAATAGATGTTTTTCTGGAACTCTCTTGCTTTTTCGATGATCCAGTGGATGTTGGCAATTTGATCTCTGGTTCCTCTGCCTTTTCTAAAACCAGCTTGAACATCTGGAATTTCATGGTTCATGTATTGCTGAAGCCTGGCTTGGAGAATTTTGAGCATTACTTTACTAGCGTGTGAGATGAGTGCAGTTGTGTGGTAATTTGAGCATTCTTTGGCATTGCCTCTCTTTGGGATTGGAATGAAAACTGACCTTTTCCAGTCCTGTGGCCACCACTGAGTTTTCCAAATTTGGTGACATACTGAGTGCAGCACTTTCACAGCATCATCTTTCAGGATTTGAATACCAAGCTGACAATGTCAGTTTGCTCTTACATGGAGACTGAATCCCTCACACCACTGCCCAATGAAACTTACTAGTAAAGACTTGATAAGTCAAATTTTCTAAGCCTGAATGTCCCCACCTATATACAAAATTTGGCTGCTGATAATATCTTCCTCATAGGAATTCATTAGTTTATACCTCTGCTAAGGTTTAGCATTTACCAAATGCTGGTGATGGTGTATTGGTGGTGTTGCTAACTACCAGACTTGGCTTCAGAAATGATGACCCTTATCTACACAGAATCAGCACTGTTCTCAATTGAGACGAATGCAGGAATTTAGTAATACTGCTCCCCAACTAAATGAAGATAGCTTAGAACATCTAGATGGTCATGTTCTGTTTCTGGTACTATATTTTAAGAGAGACTTTAATAACTTGTATCATCTCCATAATAGAGTGACCTGAATAGCTTTAAGGACATAGATTTCTTCAGTGTGGAGCAAAGAACACATAGGACATGATAGCATGATCAGCTTTGCAGGGCTGCCCTGTAATACATATATTAAATTCTTTCCTTTTTTGCTTCCTAAAATAAAACTGATAAAAAGTAGAAAGAAGGGAATTCTCAGTTGAACATGAGCATAAAAAACTTTTTACTCCTAAAGCTTGACAAAAATGTAATAGGCTGCTATATAGGGACTGATATAGGGAGGATGGTAACATCTGTCAATCATATCATTGGGAGATGTGGGGGCTGGGTGAGGAGATGATGGAATGAGCAGTGAAGTCATCTTTCATCCTGAGACTGGAGGTTGTTCATGGCACTTTTCCAGTCTGGGCACCTCTGCTGCTGCTAAGTCACTTCAGTCGTGTCCCGACTCTGTGCGACCCCATAGATGGCAGCCCACCGGGCTCTGCTGTCCCTGGTATTCTCCAGGCAAGAACACTGGAGTGGGTTGCCATTTCCTTCTCCAATGCATGAAAGTGAAAAGTAAAAGTGAAGTCGCTCAGTCGTGTCTGGGCACCTTTAGTCTGTACTAAAAGTCAAGATAGTAGAGTCAGAGATGCTATAAACTTCATGAAAAATAGAATGACAGGTTTTTGTAAGAGGGAGACATGAATATGTGGCTCTCTTTTCTGAATTTTTTGATTTTATATAATAACTAATAACTACATGATACTTTAGTAATAAAACATATTAAAGTAAATAATATAAAATTATGTAGTTTAAAATATTTTAAAGAATAATGTGACATTATAAGTTTGGAATTTCAAATCAAGGAGATATTTAGGAGAGGTTTAATATAAAAACTCCTTTCTGACACTGGATTATTTAAAGATCATAGGGTTGGCTTTTCCCACTATAGCAAAAATATTTATTTATAAGCCCATTGCCACTATGAAAGGCACCCACAGGTGTTTAACAGGTGTTTAACAGTTTGGATCAGGGGAAAGATGCAATGGGTTTGCAAGTTTGATAATAATTTTATTTAATATCTCCATTGCTAGGACCAATAATTTATCAAAGTAGGTTAGCATAATTTTTATAACATCAGAGTAGCTGTGGATGATATATTCAAATGCTAGAATATACATAATACATATAATTCATAATACACATGAAAATATCTTATGTCTTAAAAAGTACTTGACAAATATGTAATCAGAGGTTTATGATATCTTCATAAATATATTGTAACTTCAGTTCCAACATCTGGGGCTACTGATCTCATAAAGCTTCTAGTATTTCATACTTTCTGATTTCAGTGAAACTAAAACTTGACTTATTTTTTCCAGAATGAGATGAGAGTTTGTGCTGAGCCACATACATATTGTTACCCAGCACGAGTATTCCCACTGAAAAACAGTTGGCCTGAGTACTACAGGCTAGCACTGGGGCAGAGTTTACTCTTATCAACAAAACAGACATCACTCTGTCATTACACTTAATATCATTTTGTTTAAAGGCTATATGTCTCTTCTCTGTTAACCATACCAGAGTGAAATGAAACAGACACCTTTACCATGGTGAGTCGATGTCCTCGTCATAATTAGGAGCTCACTTCAGAGTGTTGTGGAAGTCTTTCTGGGCATACCCAGAAATACTTAACATACCATGGGAGGGTAGATGTGTTTTTACCCATTTTATTTTATATTTGGAATATTCCCCTCATTTTCAGGTTAAAAACTTCCAACAAAGTTTTCAAGCAAAAGATGTTTAAGGATTGAAAACTTAATAGTATTTGTATCACAGTTCCCCAAAACCTTTTTGAGAAAGTTTAATAGCAAAACTATTTCTGAAATTTTATGCTAATGCATATATTTTATATTTATTATGTCTATGTCTATTAATGTTTACCTCCTCTTAAATTTTAAGTACATCTTCAAGGTTGAACTTTAATTTATTGACATAATTCACTTTTATAGTAATATAGATGAGACTTGTATTAGACGATCTTCATAAAATTTTCTCCTTAAGAGTGCTCAGTTGTAGAATGAGTGTCCAATTCATGTAGGTCAGTATTTCTACCTACAGTGCTCTTTCTTACTTTAAGTTATTTTGAGTTCACAGTCTCAACTGGAAACATATAAGAGAGTAATTCCTTTTTATGTTATCTGAGGAAAGTGATATCTATGAGATCCAGTTAGAACTATGAATGATATGGTAGAAAACATAATCCATTGAATTGAGACCACTGTTATTTCCTGGTGTTCCTACATCTGTTTTTATTCTTATTAAACTCTATGTAACATATCTGTGAAATTTCTGAGAAATACAACTGACAGTGGAAATAGAACTGTATTGTTCTTAAATTCAAACAAATAAACCCTAATTTTACATTACATGGGTTTCTGTGTATAAAACTGTCTTTCATTTATTTGCTCTTTAGGGAAACAGTGGAGATCTGGAGTAACATTTTGACCCTTTGTTAATTTCAGAGGTGTATTTTTTTTTAAAATATCTGAAAATAGGATACCTTGCATCTAATGGACTATACTTACTCTGAACATGAATGCTGTGTGCCTGAGTGTGTGCTTGTGTCTTGAGAGAGACACTGTGTGTATATGTATGGTCTCAGATTAGGGATAACTGAGGAGTGGTACAGGGAATGTTCCTGTATCTCTGTTTCCTTTTCTCTTTTATTTCCCACATCTTCTCAGTATTCCCAACTATGGAGGACTAAGAAAGGCATTGAATGAGAAACTGTGGCTTTGTTATAGAGGGAGAGAGTAGTGAAACATGCAAAACTAACATTTGTAACTTTACAGATTAGTTCCGGTGTTTTAAATTTGGCCAAAGCTTTTTCCCCAGAATATTAGTTTCCATCATGTTTGGTACCAAATAAAGTTTAATTTCTTTTTTTTAACCCATATCTTCATCTATCTTTTTGAAGCTAGCTCCAGCTTTTTTTTCCTTCTTAGAACTTTCTCCCAGCTACTTAGCATGCTGTTGCTATTCAAAATCCTCAGCCTGTTGTGATCTTTACACTGTCCCTGGCCTGTTTCCAACATTCCTCCACTCTTTAATTGGGAGATTGTGTAAAGGCAGTTTTAGTTGTTAGAACCCTTTCTTGCCTTCTTTATAATAATTCATACCCAACGTATGTGTAAGATATCCCCATGCCTATCATAATGTTATTAACCTATATTGCAATTACCAGATTCATTTGTTGGTATCTACCTATAGGCTGCTGCTAAGTTGCTTCAATCGTGTATGACTCTGTGTGACCCCATGGATGGCAGTCCACTAGTCTCCTCTGTCCCTGGGATTCTCCAGGCAAGAATGTTGGAGTGGGTTGCCATTTCCTTCTCCAACCTATAGGCTATAAGTTTTATAATGTCAGGGAATTTGTCTATCATAGGCAATATTGCATCACTAGTAGCTAATACCATGTCTGGCACATAGCAGATCCTCAATAATGAAGAGTGCATGGGTAAGATTCATATATGAATGAAAACATGGGCCACACCTTCTCTGTATAGAAAGTTTGCTATTGTTATAGTAGCAAAGGAGTTCTTACATAAAATGATTCATTAAAAAAGAAAATCAAAATGGAGTATTATCTGTAAAATGAAAACGTGGTTCAGCATAATGACTGTGATATATGTGCAAGCACAATTAGTACTCATTGAATTTCTGAGATACTTCTCCACATATAAAATCTGCATCTGAATTTAATTCCATAGAAGCTCACTAATCTATACAGTGTTCACTTGTTTTAATGAATCACTTTATTTCTTCCACTGGGACATACAGAAGATCCACTTCATAAATGGACATACGAAGATTTTAATCTCATGGTTAAAATTGATAGTGTCAAGTTTTTGCTTAATATTTTTTGCTGCCCCATTTATCAACAAACAATCCATGTTACCTAATCTGTGTTAAGTAGTTTTTAATCCCCTAGAACAAATTCTTTATTAGAACTCCTCAGAACCAATTCATAAATCCTAATTCATATGTTAGAACTCCTCAGAACCAGAGGTTTGTAATAGACTACAAGTTGTCCAGCAAAACTAAACTGAACTCTGTCAGAGTCCATTTACTTACAACCCCTAAGCTGCTGATGTTTATGGCATCAATATACATGAAGATGGGATGTTGGCAGAAAGTTGAAAAGATTTACCCCTTATTCTATATGTACCTCCTTTCAGGGTCAGAATTATGTTCAGTTCAGTTCAGTCACTCAGTTGTATCTGACTTGTTGCAACCCCATGAATCGTAGCACTCCAGGCCTCCCTGTCCATCACCAACTCCTGGAGTTCACTCAAACTCACGTTCATCAAGTCGGTGATGCCATCCAGCCATCTCATCCTCTGTCATCCCCTTCTCCTCCTGCCCCCAATCCCTCCCAGCATCAGGGTCTCTTCCAATGAGTCAACTCTTTGCATGAGGTGGCCAAAGTACTGGAGTTTCAGCTTTAGCATCATTCCTTCCAAAAAGCCCAGGGCTGATCTCCTTCAGAATGGACTGGTTGGATCTCCTTGCAGTCCAAGGGACTCTCAAGAGTCTTCAACACCACAGTTCAAAAGCATCAATCCTTCGGCGCTCAGCTTTCTTCACAGTCCAACTCTCACATCCATACATGACCACTGGAAAAACCATAGCCTTGACTAGACAGACCTTTGTTGGCAAAGTAATGTCTCTGCTATCTAGGTTGGTCATAACTTTCCTTCCAAGGAGTAAGCGTCTTTTAATTTCATGGCTGCAGTCACCATCTGCAGTGATTTTGGAGCCCCAAAAAATAAGGTCAGCTACTGTTTCCACTGTTTCCCCATCTACTTCCCATGAAGTGATGGGACCGGATGCCATGATCTTTGTTTTCTGAATGTCGAGCTTTAAGCCAACTTTTTCACTTTCCTCTTTCAATTTCAAGAGGCTCTTTAGTTCTTCTCCACTTTCTGTCATAAGGGTGGTGTTGTCTGAGTTATCATGTATGACAAACCTAAGCTAGAGTCAGAAAGCAGATAACACAGGTAACTGACTATTCTGTGCTTTTCTGTAATGGGATAGAAAAAGAGGACTGTACATAGGATCATGAAATGGATGCATGGAAATAATTATCGGAAAGTCCTTTACCTTTCAGGCTTTGCAAGTGGCTCAGTGGTAAATATTCCGCCTGCCAAGCAGTAGATGCGAGTTTGATCCCAGGGTCGGGAAGATCCCCTGGAGAAGAAATTGGCAACACACTCTAGTATTCTTGTCTGGGAAATCCCATGGACGGGGAGCTTGGCAGGCTGTACTTCATGGGGTCACAAAAGAGTAGGACATGACTTAGCAACAAATAAGCAACAACAAAAGCCACAGAAGTATCTTTCAGCCAGTGAGAACTTAGTGAATATGCTGATTTTATAGTTTAATTTATAAGAATATATACAGGTCTTTGGGTTTTTGTTTGTGTATGTGTGGTTGATAAACCAGTGCTCACAGTCTATCTTTGGCAAGCAGTAACACAGTTGGCAAATTGGAGCCCTTTACACCAATTGCTCATGCAAAAACCGCGATAGGAATATGAACTGCTGCTAAGTCACTTCAGTCGTGTCCGACTCTGTGCGATCCCATAGACAGAAGCCCACCAGATTCCCACGTCCCTGGGATTCTCCAGGCAAGAACACTGGAGTGGGTTGCCATTTCTTTCTCCAATGCATGAAAGTGAAAAGTGAAAGGGAAGTTGCTCAGTCGTGTCCGACTCCTAGCGATCCCATGGACTGCAGCCCACCAGGCTCCTCCATCCATGGGATTTTCCAGTCAAGAGTACTGGAGTGGGGTGCCATTGCCTTCTCCAAGGAATATTAAAATGAATATATTTATGGAGATAGTTAGATGATAAGCACAATTAATGAATCTGGTGTACTATTGATATATAGTCCCTCCTCAAAATAACACCTTTGAGTTATTTTTGTGAGTTATGGCATGCCAGAAAAGTATCTGACTGTTACTCTTTCACATGATATCGCATCTTTTGTTTATTTTTTTCTGGTCTATATCATTATTATCTTGGGAAAGAAATTTACTTATCTGAGAATGATTTATAAAGCGGGAGTGTTAGCACTGAACCCACAAGTATTTCATGAAAATTGAATTAATGTAAATATGTGTGTGTGTGAGAGAGAGACAGAGACAGAGGAACATAAATATGGAGACACAGCAGGAGAGTGAGCCTGTACATCCGTCAGTATGCATGATACACAGAAAGATGGTAAATGTTCATTTTCCCCACACCACTTCCCCTTTAGATCCAGAGTGGATTTATTATGACCATAGCACATTTTTAGTCTGGTACATATTCACCATTCAGTAAGTGGTATTCCTTTCCAGTTTTTATCTTTCTACTCAAGGGACTATGAATGTATACCTGTTCAAATGCAATGATGTTATTAATGATATTTCCATTAGTTGCTATACATTATATCTGCCAGGAAAATATCTCAAGCATCACATTGTGATTTCAGGCCTGAGTCTGATCTGAGATGCACATAATCCGTTGTTTGAAAAACCTAACTTCCCTTACCCTGACACAGTTGTTTTTGATGTAACTGAATTTTTCAATGCAGCCTATTAAATCTCTATGAATGCATACATATAAGGATTTTGATAGAGAAAGAAATAGATGATTTTTGTTCTATGTTTAATCTTTTCTCTATTGAGTGAAGTTGAAAGTTGCTCAGTCGTGTCCAACTCTGTGACACCATGGACTATACAGTCCGTAGAATTCTCCAGGCCACAGTACTGGAGTGGGTAGCCTTTCCTTTCTCCAGGGGATTTTCCCAACCCAGGGATTGAACCCAGTTCTCCCGCATTGCAGGTGGATTCTTTTCTCTATTGAAGGGTTCTTTCTTTTATACTCACAGGTTTGGGTTGGTTAGAATCACATAATCATATAAATTAATATATTTTATATATAAATATGTTTTCTAAACTCTAATAAAATAAGGAATTTAATATGAAAATCATATCAGTATATGAATGTTGGTTTGTTTGGCAGCTACCTAAGAAACAGGGATGGGAATTCCAGAAACCTTAAAAAGTTATTTCTAGACATGATTTTTGTTTCTTTTCTTAAACATGTGACTCCTTCCTGTAATCATTATTTACCAGAGATATCTGTCTTTAATCCCAGTTTTGATAGTGAACTTCAGTGTTATATAGTATTCTTCTGAAGAACTCTTTTGGTGTCTTTGAACATCAGTCAGTTCAGTCACTCAGTCATGTCCGACTCTTTGCGATCCCATGGACTGCAGCATGTCAGGCTTTCCTGTCCATCGCCAACTCCTGCAACTTGCTCAAACTCACGTCCATCAAGTCGGTGATACCAAATACCTCAACCTCTGTCATCCCCTTCTCCTCTTGCCTTCAATCTTTCCCAGCATCAGGGTCTTTTCCAATGAGTCAGTTCTTCACATCAGGTGGCCAAAGTATTGGAGTTTCAGCTTCAGCATCAGTCCTTCCAATGAATATTCAGGATTGATTTACTTTAGGATGGACTGGTTGGATCTCCTTGCGGTCAAAGGGACTCTCAAGGCTTTTCCAACGCTACAGTTCAAAAGCATCAATTATTTGGTGCTCAGCTTACTTTATGGTCCAACTCTTACATCCATACATGACTACTAGAAAAACCATAATTTTGACTATATGGACCTTTGCTAAGTAATGTCTCTGCTTTTTAGTTGCTGTCTAGGTTGCTCATAGCTTTTCTTCCAAGGATCAAACATCTTTTAATTTCATGGCTGCAGTCACCATCTGCAGTGATTTTTGAGCCCAAGAAAATAAAGTCTGTCACTGTTTCTCTTGTTTCCCCATCTATTTTCCATGAAGTGATTGGATCAGTTGCCATGATCTTCATTTTTTGACTGTTCAGTTTTGAGCCAGCCTTTTCACTCTCATCAAGAGGCTCTTTAGTTTTTCACTTTCTGCCGTAAGGGTGGTATCATCTGCATATCTGAGTTATTGGTATTTCTCCCGACAATCTTGATTCCAGCTTGTGGTTCATCTGGCCAAGCATTTCACATGATGTACTCTGTGTATAAGGTAAATAAGCCCGGTGACAGTATACAACCTTGACGTACTCCTTTTCCAATTTGGTCCAGTCTGTTCCATGTCTGGTTCTAACCATTGCTTCTTGACCTGCAGGTAAGGTAAACTCTTTGATCATATTCCTGTAATAATGATACCTCTGTTGGTTTAAGAACTATTTGTCTTTATCAACCTTGAATCTGTTACCACAGATGACAGAGAGGTTATTTTATTACTGTCTGATTCTCTCTCTTCTAGGATTAGGAGTGTCAACTTATGTCCAAGGTTTACTCCATTATTTGTTCCAGAGGCTGGTAAACACTGTAAATGAATATCACAACCGAACGTTGAATCAATACCTTCAGACACCGAACCATATGTTTTAGTGAGAAGCTGTATTTTTCTTAAAATGATCACAGAATTCCATTAGTTTCTTGAAGATGTCTCAGAATTAGTAAAGATATACACACTGCTGTTGCTGCTGCTGCTAAGTCACTTCAGTCATGTCCGACTCTGTGCGATCCCATAGACGGAAGCCCACCAGGCTCCCCTGTCCCTGGGATTCTCCAGGCAAGAACACTGGAGTGGGTTGCCATTTCCTTCTCCAATGCAGGAAAGAGAAAAGTGAAAGGGAAGTCGCTCAGTCGTGTCCGACTCATAGCGACCCCATGGACTGCAGCCTACCAGGCTCTTCCATCCATGGGATTTTCCAGGCAAGAGTACTGGAAAGGGGGTGCCATTGCCTTCTCCAGATATACACACTAACCACTATGAAAACTTCAAATGCTGTAACAGTTCATCCTTCTGAAAGCCTTGCTGAGGTCAGCCACAATTCATATTTTTATGCTTTGTTATTCTGGACCATATTACACTAATATTGAAGTTATATGTGATAAATTTGTTCTTAAGTCATTACTTATTTAAATACCTCACTTTACTTTTAAGAGAAAGCTATATCAATGTATCTGTGATATACCTAACCCCTTATTTGATATTGACCATATGGCTTGTTTTGAAGATAAGCTAAGTGTTCTCTGATGTATGTGTAACTGAACTAGAGTAAGTAAATTCATGTCTATATGGGTTTGTCTATTTTCAGTAAGAATAAAAAGGAAATGTATCCTTTTCATGTGTTCAAAATTTTGTGTGTCTTCTCACTTGGGAATGCTGAATGCTTCTTAGTCAATTCAAGAGGACCTTTGCTATATCATTAATGGAATGTTTAGGCCAGATTTTGGTAATAATCTATATTTTAATAGACTATTCTTTAAAGTTTGTATTTTAATACTTATTGGAATTTAAAGTATTTTAATAATTTAATATTTTAATTGGAATTAAAATTTGTATATTAATTTTGGATACTTTAGTGGATATATGGACCATGGCAATAAAAATTAACTCAGATTTTTCCATTGTATTTCTGTGGATAAACAGTGTTTTATTTTTCCCTTGCCTCAGAGAAATAATATAAATTAATTTGGTGGTCAGCCTTAACAATAGATCAAGTTCTCACTTTTCAAATTAACACAGAAAAGTGGTCACTATTGTGTTGAAATTAGAGTCAGATTCTTTCTTTTTCCAGACTTCCATGATACTGATGATAGCATTTTGATTCTAGGCTGTTTTTGATTTTGATTCATGGCTATTTCTTTCCAGTATAATACTGCCGTGCTTCTAAGCAACAGCCTAATTAGCAATTCATCTGTCGGGGTAAAATAATATTATAATGATTAGACTGCAAAACTAAGGGTGAAAATACTAACATTTAAAGAGAAAATCATTTTAGTCTTTGTTTAGATTTATTCCCAAATGACCATTTGGGGTGTTTGATATTCTAAATTGCCTGTGATAATCATATTTTTTGGGAAAAAAAAACATTTTACTTATTTGTTAGAATTTGTTTTGGCAATTTACAGCGATACAGAAAGAGAATGAATCAAAGAACATGTAGCCACAATATAATTACTATTAGTAAATCCCCATCTCCTAGAAAGTCAGCATTGTGGTGAACCTAAAGATATTCTTGATAGTTACATATACAATGAGAATTCTTTTCAGCTACTTGTGATAGCTGTGAGAACATTTTTTAAAGGGGATATATAATTTTAGTTGTTTTGTTTGCTTCATTGGTTACTCACCTATCACTTCTAATTTTTCATGTAAAAGGCTAACCTATGAAAATGCTATTCATAGCTGTTGTAAGATTTTATAAGAGTGGATAGGGTAAGTTGGTCTTCCTCATAAAATACATAACCATTTTGGCAGTGGTAGATTTACCTTCTTGAATTTAACTTCCTCATATTTCTTGGGCAATCAATGTATGTTGAGAACAGGGGAAAGATAATTATCTATGTTTCTGTGCTTTGAAATAATTTATGGTAAGTAGACAGACATCTTGATGTTAACTAGTCTGAGGAGGGTGTTAGGCTAGTGTGTATGTGTATTAAGAGCAGTAATAGAATTAAGTTCCTATATCAACATGTGATAAATAAAACATTTTAGATCAAATGAAAAAAATTGATTTTCTGAATATTAGATTAAAATTTGAGCAAGGAAGTAGGATCATGATTTGCTTTGAGCATCTGTATTTATTCACCTGTAACAGAAATACTTCATTTCTGTGCTCACTGTAAGGTATCTATTCAGAGTATGTATTTACTGCAATTTCTCTAAGAAAAATGTAGCTTGAAATGGATTCTCAGCTTCCCCATATGTTTGTTATAGTTCTTCATGCAGATAGACATATACAAGGCACCTAAGCAAGTTCTTGCTGACCTATACAGTACCTGCATCCTATTAGGTCATATTTCAGCTCCTATGTTTTTGATAAATAGCCTGGCTCTTAAAAAGCTCTGTCCATGGTGCTGAAACCTCTTGTGATGTATGAGCATGCCTTGCTGATAAATTCTAATGTCAGCCTCTCTGTGATAGTGATTCATCAGGTTGTAAAATTTGTGTTTGGGAAACACACTGAATTAGCAAGTTTCATATTTTGTTTGTGGTAAAATTAACACAGTTTGTCCTTTTGTTTTAAAGAATTCATAACAATTACTTTAAAGCATTGCATTAACAGCTTGGATTTAATTAGATACTGTTAGTGCTATCACAAAAGCAAATGTCTAGTATTAACAAATACGTTGATATGACTTCAGTGCTAGAAATGATTACAGGCCAGTGACATATTGGTAAGAGGAAGGAAGCTTCTATAAGAACAATTAAGCAATTGATTATGAATAGTTAAAGTAGCAATTAACAAGGAAGCCTTGTAGAGATAAGAAATTTGCATGTAGAAAGTAAGGCTTATTCCTGTTGGTGATTTTTTTTTAATAGTTTCAGGATGTTTTATTTGTACATAGATACATTTTGGGGGTAGAACTATGGATTTTGTTTGTAAATATGACTAAAGCCTTAAAAAATCTTGGTAGTTTTTTCCAGGTGAAATTCTTGTATTTTTTGTATAAGATTCTAAATTACAAATATTAGTATTTCAATGATTCTCGATTTTTTAACCTGCATTCCTTTAGGTGCCTTAAATATAGTCATAGAGAACTGCATTTTTTCTCTTTTATTCTAAATTAGTCTCAGAATCTTTTCATTAGTAAAACAGTTCTCTTAAATTTCTCTTTAACTGTGGAACTTCTTCTACTATCAATTCTGTATATCTTAAGATTAAATTTAAAATTTTAGTCTCAGAAAATTATAGTCTCCTAAAATTCTGAAATCTATTGTTATCCTGGGATAAAGAATCATCCACTTTGATTATAACTATCTTTAAGTCCATACCAACTGGGTAAGTTGCTACACAATTATATAAACCTCCTTCTTTGGGGGTCATATAGAGTATATTGTTTTCTTGCTGTATTTGCAATATAGAAGAGTGTTAGGTTATTTGTTTGTTATTGCAGTGTCATTAACTGTCGTTAACTGTTTACAACCACAACAAGATTTGAAAATTACACATAGGTAAGTCCTACTGAGATTTGGTGATATTTTCTACAAAGCAAGCAGCCTAATATTGAGTTACTGCCAATTATTAAAATAAGACTTTCAGTTCCTTAAATATTGGGTTTATATTACATGAACCTAATAATTATATCTACTCCAAAAGCTTCTTGTTAAGAAAATCTTTAAGTGAATACATAATTTCCTAGAGGATTTGTTTTTGTCAATAAGGGGTTAAATACAATATTATTATTGCTGTTCAATATTGATAAAGTGCCTTCCAAGATCCATTTTTGTGCATTATAAATATATAGTTACACCCAGTAAAAGTGTCTTACTCTTAGCCTTCCAAATTTCATTATAGAAAAACACTTTTGGAAACACTGTCATTTAAATATCTGGTCAGATGGTATTTCCCAGAAATTATTCTTTATTTAGAAACAAAAACAAGACAAAAGCAACTGATTTTAATCCAAAATGTATTTTTCCTTATAAAAGAGGTCCACATACTCACTGTGTCTACTCTACAGAATTTGTCCATTTTATTACACCACCTGTCAATTCAAGTTTATCGGGTCACTGCAAAAACTCGTGGCTAATATGTGTAATACAACACAGGAGGAGGTATTGCTCAGTTCAACTATTCTTATATACTTAAAAAAAAATACAGAAATGTTTTTGTTCACTTTAACTGTAGTCCAGACAGAAAAGTTACATGAAAGTTCTAGAAAATGGATTTATTTTATTTGGTTGCCACAGTACCCTTTGAAGCCAGTTAATTAAAATGCCGAACTTGTACATATGTCCATTGGTCAGGAGCAGCACTGGTGAAGCTTAAACTTCTTTCTGCAAAGTAATATTTCTCTGCCTTTTTTTTTTTTAAGTATAACCACAGTCTTGAGTTTTTCCTTGAAGTAGATTTAGTTGGTTGTTTTTAGGACATGTTAGTTGGCACACCTATAACAGTTGCTTTTACTTCCAGTGCTGTACCTTTTTCTTTGCCTGTTTCCCAGAGGTTGATCAGAGGAGGATAAAGCTCACTGAATGCAAAGGTTGGTTTCTGTAAGTAATTCCTTACATAGTTATGTCCACCATCACAGTTGACTTCTTGAGAGAGGAAGCTGAAAAGACATATCACACCAATAATCCCCAGAGAGCCTCCAAGGCAAGCCATAAATGTTGTGGTGTTATTCTTTTCATACTCTTTTTGATCAGGGTCCAAACCTTTTGTGGTGACATTTATACATTGTTTTCTGCTTGTTTGGTAGATGGTGGGGATATCAATACAAATCTTATACTCAGTTGCTGGGTTCAGATGAGTAAGATTATACACCTTGACATCAGATGGTATTCGCGCACTTTGGGCAGCATGGGAATTCTCAGCCTTGACAAAGGCTGTCCACTTAATACTGGATTTGAGAATTTTAGAACTTGCTTTCCAAGACACCAGAACGGAATTGGCCTGAACATCTTTTATTTTAATATTCAAGGACCCACTGTTATCCTGGGGAAGAGACCCATCCACTTTGATCATAACAGACTTTAAGTCAGCACCCACCAGGTTAGTTGCTATGCAGGTATACAAACCCCCTTCTGCTGGGGTGATGCCGCTTATGTCAAGTGTGCCTTCAGAATGGACGTAGAACTTATTTGTTAGAGTATTAGGCAAGAGTTTTTTACCAGAAGGTGTTATCCAGTAGATTTCAGGCTGTGGCTCTGCAGTAGCTCTACAGTGTAAGGAAACATAACTCCCAGCTTCTAAATCCAGATTGGAAGGAAAACTCTCAGGAGCTATAAGAGGGAGACAGATTTCCATCATTTCCCTAAAATGCACCTGCCGCACATTCTGGCCTTGGAATTCGGGCGGGTCCACACAAAACAGTGACTCTGGCTCCATAAATCGAATGTTGGTTTTGTTCATATTAATCCAACGGATGACACAGTCACACCTGATAGGATTGCTGTGTATGCTGATTTCCTTGAGGTTTGGCAGAGATTCAACTGTACCCTGGTACAGGGCACTAAGGGCATTGCTGTTAAGCATAAGTGATTCCAGCTTGGGCAGCCGGAAGAATGCATTTGGGTGAATGTAAGACAACCTGGGGTTGTTAGTCGCTTCTATTTTTCTTAAATCTGGTAAGTTATCCACAGCAAGACTGTCGATGGAAATCAGCTCAGGCATATTGTTTATTCCCAACTCTTTTAAGTGTAGCATATTGCTAAAATCTCCCCTCCGTATTCTGTTAATGGGATTTTTATTTAGATCCAAAAATTTGAGGTTTACTGCTTTTTGAAGAGCAACATTGGGCACTTTAATAAGCCTGTTGTCATAAAAAGAGATGCTTTCTAAGTTTTCAAGTCCAACCAAGGCGTTATCTGGTATTTCTGTGAGGTTTATACCAGCTATAACCAGGCTGCGAAGATTGATAAGAGGTTTAAAGTTCATATCTTTGATTCTGATGATTGGATTTTCCCCAATCATCAGAATCTCCAGATTGGGAAGAGCCTCAAACCACTTACTGTTGATCATCTGCAATCTGTTTGAATTGAGATGAAGTCGAAGAAGATTATGTAGGCCAATAAAGGCTCCTGGTGAAATTGTAGAAAGCAAGTTGTGATTAATATAGAGTTCTTGTAAGTTGCTTAGTCCAGACAGACATTTTTCAGGCAGCTCAGTAAGTTTGTTTTCTTCTAGGTATACAGAAAGAAGCTGAGGCATCTTTTTTACATTAATGTTGGTGACTGAAGATAAATTGTTTTGAGATAAGTCCAGGCCAGTAAGGTTTACTGGAAAGTCTATGGAGTATTCAATTTTTGCAATATTGTTAGTCTGTAGTAGCAGAATCTGTGTGTCAGCAGGCAGTCTGGCTGGGAAATTTGAAAGACCTAAATCATTACAATCCACGGTAGATGCCTCCATATAGATGGATCGAGGTGTAAACCAGGGCCGGATTTCACACGTACATAACTGTGGGCAATCTGCTTTTTTATCTACAGCTTGTACTAGGGTAGTGATAGCTAGGCCAAGTAGCACATGAATTTGGAGTGGCAGGTCCTTCATCTTAGCTTTCTTCTTCAGAAATTTAATGGGCCCTTAAGGATTCCACGGTCACTGCTAGTAAGATCAGTAAGAGCTGATTGATAAAAAAAATAGTTGCTTTTGTCAAATGACGAATGCCAGAGAACGGCAAAGATTTTCTTCATGGAAATAAGTGCCGGTGCCACAGTTGCATTGTCCAGAAATGCCATGCATATTGGAGAAAAGGCTTCTGTCTCCTTTATGATAGGATATGGATGTAATTTTTGAAGATGGAGTATGTATAGATGGTCACAGGAAATTAGGCAATTCATTTATTTAGGAGTATAATATTCACATCCCGTGCTAGTTCAGTACTTGCAGGAATAGCAGCATGATGCTAACTATAATAAAATAGAAAAGAAAAAAGAAAGATAATTAGTCCAAAGGAAACAATACAATACCCATTAACTAATTATGATTCTTATATATAATAGTCTTACTTTACAGTTAATTCAATATGTTTTGATGACCTTATTCCCTGTTATTCCCTTATTCCCTGGGCCAATAGTAATTGGCCCAGAAATTGGACAGGCTGAGAAACTGTATCTTTAGAAAACTTAAATTACATTAAACATAAAGAATTTTTCTCTGTTTTTCCAATCTTTGGTTATTTTATTGCTTGTTATTACAAGCTATTATTTGTTGTTCTATTTGACAATTACGGTGGGGAGGGGAGAAAACCTTTCAGTGATGGCTTTTTTATTTTCTCTTAGAGAGGCAAAATTAAAAGGTTATAAATAAATGATAAATAAATAATGCTGTTCAGTTAAAAATCAAATGAATTAGTCTGTGATTCCTCAGGTTTCCAGGAGACGACATTTAGAAACAAAATTATAAAATGATGTAGAAATTGTGGTATTTAGCTGAATTTTCCATTTTCATTCATACTTCTTTCCAAAGTCTCCTTTGTATAAAGTGACTTGAATTTTGTAGTCTTTGGAAAAGATTGTCTAACTTGCTGTAGATGCACTTGTATATTGTTATGTTTAGCTGAAATTCAGATTAATGTTAGACTGTTTTATTATCCCCTGAAAATAACTTATATTCCATTAGTTACAACAATGAAAAAGTAACTTTATCACATCAGTAAAACAGACACTTAGCTGTACCTTCTTTTAAACGGTTATTGATGTCTTTGTTGTAATAATAAGCAACTGCAAAGCCAAGTTGCAATTTTGATATTTGCTATATTATAAAATACCTACAACTTTCAGATGTTCACTCCACCTGTTATACTGCTGGTGAGTTCTCCCTGCAAATGTACAGGACAGCTGGAGCACGGCTGCCCTGTTCATTCTGAGACTGGTGCCTACCAGGAGTGAGTGAGTGAGTGAAGTTGCTCAGTTGTGTCCGACTCTTTGCGACCCCATGAACTGTAGCCTACCAGGCTCCTCCATCCATGGGATTTTCCAGGCAAGAATACTGGAGTGGGTTGCCATTTCTTTCTCCAGGAGATCTTCCCGACCCAGGGATTGAACCCAGGTCTCCCGCATTGTAGGCAGACGCTTTATTGTCTGAGCCACTCTGCTGAATAATCAGTCTGTGAATACTTTTCTTTCATCTCTGCCCAGTGTTGACATTCATAATGGCATTGCTGACTGACTCTAACATTGGTGTTTCAATGACAGAGATAAATATATTTGGAGATATAGCTTCCACAGAGAGACAAAACTTTTTAATTGAATTTTAAAAATTCCTTGGTTTTAAAACTTGTGAAAAATTTACAGTTCTGTCACATCTTGTCCTCCTCTTATCCACTAAGACATCTGATAAAACTGGATCATGAAATTCAGATAACTACTAAGTTATCCTGAATTATCTTCTTTTTTTTTTAATTACTTCACTTATTTAATGATCAGAATTCTTTTTTTTTATAAAATACTCTTCAGATATTATTACTCTTAATCTGTTTTAAGTAGGCTGTAAGCCCCTTGAAAGAATTTAATGCAACTGCTTCTTCCTGAAGATGCCTCATAAATCCTTAGACATCCATGATCTGGGGTCCCTCCTCTTTTTCTCTGTTTCTTGTCATCTTCTGCCATTCTCCTGCATGCAGCCTTCTCTCTGCCTATAGAACTGTAGATGGCGCAACTTCTCTCTGCCTGGATTGCCTGTTTCTTTGTTTTAAGTTAATTCTTGCTGTTTTGTCAATCTTCAGTTCAAGCATCACCTCTCTAGGAAGCCTTCCATATAACTCCTCCCCCCAAGTTGTACTTAGCTTCCTGCTAGTACAGGGTGGTTCCAGGGCCCCAGCACACATCTCTGTCAGAATTTTTAGTTGATTTTCTCCCTCATCAGACACTCACTTCCTTTCATGCCTGAGATCTGCCTGATTTTGCAATCCCAGCTCCTGGGCATGATAATTAGAACACAGTAGATGCTCAAGAAAGGTTTTCAGTGAACTGATAAATGAATTACATTAATATATATATTCATCTTTCTATATACAATTTAAGCAGCTTGGTTTAATTTCCTAATTTCAAATCTAGCCAGTTTAATGCACATAAATCTACTATACAGAGTATGTGTTACCTTTATTGCTAAAATTCAAGGTTTAAATTTTAATGTAATACAAAAGAGCTAGATTTTAAAGAAAAGTCATCTAATATTATATCTTAGTTTATTCCTTAATTTTTTCAGTCAAAATTTAATGAACACCTATTATGTGCCATTTTGGGTTAATAGTTGGAGGATAAAAGGAGGACTTAGATATGATTTCTTCCCTTCATAAGTTTTCAGTCTTTCAAGGGTGACACAAGTAAATAGGGAGAGGTACCAGGATAGAATTTTAAATAGAAAGCTATTGCATCTCTATTTTCAAAATGAAGAAAAAGCCTAGGTACAAAGTATAAAAGATATTTCAGTGTGTTGCCACAAATGTTAATAACTCAGTTGCGAACTGAGCAATCATAATTTCGGCCAATTAATCAGTTAGATCCAGTTTCTCTAGCAAAGAGAAACCTATATTCTCCTTTATGTTAACTAGAGGATTAGAAATGTTCAAGGTAAGACATTCTTTTGGGGGGGATCTTAACCTAATGCCATTTTTTGTTTTTAAAATTTTTGTGTTTTCTTAAATTTATATTTACCTTTAATTAGAAACTCTTTTCTGACCTCATTTCATCATTTTGGCCTAGTCATATGCCCAAAACAACCAAATCTGAACTACATTTATTCTGTAAGCTTTTGAAAATAAGGAGAGTTCTAAAAGTAGTGAACACATTTGAGTTTTATTTTTCCAGGTCTGTAGGAAGAGATTGTCAGTATAGGGAGTACAATGGGAGATATGTAAATTGTGCCTTTTTTGTAATATTGATTTTTTTCTCATGTCTTTGGAAATGATGATGATACTTTCACTAATGGATTATTTGGCATGGATTGTTTGCAGGATAGTAAGGCAGTAATAACATCTTACATATTAGTGCTTTGCAGTTTTCAAAGACCTTTGATATCCATTGTTTATTTTATGTTAATAATGACCTTGAAACAGATTGCAGAGGGATTTTAACAGCTGTTTTTGTTTCTGTTTTTTTGTGTTTTTTTTTGACAAGGGTATTGACAATCTATCTGCCTGGAATCACACAGCTAATAATTGATGAGGAGGAATTAGAACTCAGGCTTTATCTTTAGGCCTGCAGCTCTTTCTAGTAAGGCACGTTGCCTATACATGGAAACATGTGATAAAATCATATTGACAAAGGTAGTGCAGTGATTTATGTCTTAGGATGGGCTGGCATTACCTTTGTCTTCAGCTTTTCAAATTTGGAATATTAATATTATCAACCTACTAATAGTGAGCAGGGTGTGATCCACACTAACCAGACTCATAAGAGACAAGACCCAAATCCCAACACATTACAGTGAGAAATATGACTATCAAGAGTACAAATGTTAATATCTGAATCTGCCAGTCAATGCTTTTGCTTCATTTTAAAAATATACTTGGCAGTACAAATTATGAACCTGCAGTTTGTTTGTGAATATAGGTCGGAGCAGGGAATTTAGGTGAGATTTCTTATTATTGTCATCAGAAATGATAGTCTGAGATGCTTGCTTTAGTAAAGAGCATATATCATCACAGGAAACTGAACCTCCTGAGCCTCATGGCCTTTAGCATGGCCTCAGCCCCCAAAAGCTTATTGTGGGAAACTTTTTCCAGATTTATTCTTGGTCACTTCTCATCTGTGTCATGATAATTATTTGTTTACACTTCTTTTTCCCCTTACTTGCCATAAAATTATTAGACAAAAGATTATTGCTAGACATGAGATTATTAGACTATTTCCTTACTAGATATAAGATTATTAGGTTATTACTTTCTAAATTATGAGGTCATTATTATTATTGTTAGAAACTGTGTTCAGCTTCCTTTTGATTTGATTATATTAGTGTATTTGATTGATTGATTAGTACCTAGGCCAGTATATAGGTCATTAAACAAATGTTTGCTACATGATAATTCACAATTATCTTTGTATAACTTGTGTTGAATGATAGCATATGGACTAGTGATTAAAATGACTTTTTGTCCTTAAGTAACTTAAAACACCAAAAACAGTGGTTAAAATCCCTCTGTAATCTATTTCAAGGTCATCACCTGAAAGAATGCAGGAGACCCCAGTTCGATTCCTGGGTCGGGAAGATCCACTGAAGAAGAGATAGGCTACCCACTCCAGCATACTTAGGCTTCCCTTATGGCTCAGCTGGTAGAGAAGCTTCCCACGATGCAGGAGATCTGGGTTCGATCCCTGGGTTGGGAAGATCCCCTGAAGAAGGAAAAGGCTACCCACTCCAGTATTCTGGCCTGGAGAATTCTATGGACTCTGTAGTCCATGGGGTTGCAAAGAGTTGAACATGACAGAGCGGCTTTCACTTGCAACTTAACAATTAGCAACATAGAAAAAAATAAATAAAGAGGAAAAGATATGCCCCCAGATTTTTATAGAATTTTTTTCTTATTGTTTCACAGTTAGAAAGTAGAAATATCACAGTTATACTGCAAAGTTTCCATTGGGAAAACAGAAAATGGTTCACTTTACTAGCACCAATTTAAAAACATAGCTGGTCTTTAGGTACACCTTAGCTTTATCAGTGAGAAAATGGTGTTTGTTGGTGGCAATTTTGAGACTTGGGCTAGATAGCAATTATATTGGTGATGTTGATTTTAGAAGGAGAATTTGTCATTTGTTCTTTATATGCATTGGTGTAAAAATTTTTTGTTTTAACTAACAAACTAGTTATGTCATTAAAAAATAAATGGACCAGCATCCCATCTTCACTTTTTGAGAATTTTAATGTATATGCCCTAAATCCTCTTACTTTTATCCTCCTTCCCCCTCATCTTTCCCTCCTCTGTTTTTCCTTTTTTAATATACTGGAGTAAAAAGAGAAACTCTCTGAAAATGTTTTTTAAACTTAGAAAACTTGTATTATACAATTATTGATATACTTACTTAATTTCCTATACTCCATCAATTTGCTTGGATTTTATTTTTTTCTCCTAAGGAATGGGAAAAGTATACTTGAAAATATCAGTATTTCAAGTTAGGTTTAAAGATTTTAGGACTGTTGCTTGGGAAGATGATCTGGAACCTTGTATTGGGACTGGGATATAATAAGCCTTCAAATAAATACTTTATGATGGATGAATGTATGAATGGATGGATGTTTATAAAGTACATAACATATAGATAAAACATTGTCCTTCTCTTCTTCAAAATAAAGTAAGCCATATGCAATGAAACTTAATAATTGTAGATACATCTTCATTAAATGATTTCCTGTTATTAGTGTACACATCATATATATGGTCATACTTAGGAGCTAATAACTGGTTGATACTTAACTATTGCTAATTTCAGTTGCTTTTTCATTTAAAGCTTCTTTCGTAAGGTCATGTTTATACTTCCTTTTAGTTTTAAAGGCAACAGAATCTTCCATATATTAAAGCAAAGGTAAGCTGTAATTGAATATTATACAATTTCAGAAGACATTGTTAGTGGAATGTCACCAGGAATGAAAACTGACATCTCAATGAAATGTATTATATCAAGGCTCTTTTAAATGATTTGAATGAATGACTCATACAAGTCTAAAGGCAAACCCTATTAGAGTTTACCATCTATCTACTTCTTCATTTATTCTTCCATTCAGTCTTTCAGTAAGTATTTGCTGAGAGCCTACTGCATCAGTCAATGTGCTTTCATTTCTAGTCATTGCATTTCATAAGATTTTTAACAATTGAAAGATTAAAAGTGACTTTTCTGTGACAAAGTGTAATTGGCAGTGTATGTAAGGCCTTTTTGGGGGTTGGCAAATTCAGAAGACTTTTAATTTTTCAATTTAAAAGGCATTTTAAGATGTAATTTTTCTCATAGTATCTTTATTTTTTTTCTGTTGGCTTCCCCATGTCAATTTTTGCCTGATATTTGGGAGAATAGCATTGAAACATGTATATTATCATATGTGAAATGGATCTCCAGTCCAGGTTCGATGCATGATACACAGTGCTCAGGGCTGGTGCACTAGGATGACCCAGAGGAATGGGATGGGGAGGGAGGTGGGAGGGGGCTTCAGGATGGGGAACACATGTACACCCGTGGTGGATTCATGTCAATGTATGGCAAAACCACTATGATATTGTAAAGTAATTAGCCTCCAATTGAAATTAATTTTTTTTTAAATCCAAAAAAAAGTGTTTTATATGTTTTAAATTAAATAATGTGTGCAAATTAGACTCTGACCAGCAGTGTAAAAGCTCCCAGTTTTGGCCATTAAAAGAAAGCAATGTTAAGAATTCTCATATCTTAAGGATATTTTTTAATATTTGTGGACACTCATAACTTTAGATTTCTTCAAAATAAAAATAGAAATAGTTTCTAGCTATAATTATATATGGAATTTTTGAGACCAAAAACTATTTTTTCCTTTGTAAAAAGATCTTAATTCTTTAGCTGCTTCTGTTTTTTTTTTTAATTTTTATTTTATTTATTTATTTATTTTTCCTTCTGTTTTTCTACGTTTCTGAAACATTGACCAGACACCTCCTTTTCGGCAGACACTGTCGTAGCCACTGCAAAGTCAACAATAGATAAGATAAATTGTCTGTTCACCAAGTTCTCAGTTATTAAAGGAGAAAAGAGCAGAGGCTGCTGCACTGTAGAGCTGACTTGTAACAGCAGTATGTGTACTGCTCTGCAGATGCACAGAGGAGGAATTCATAGGTCTCTCTACCCAGCACGAGTAACTTGGGTCTTCTGTATTCTTTTATAATGCTTATAAAAACTCAACTGAAGTAGTGGGGAAACACGTGGGTAGGGAGATTTAATATCCAGTATCTTTCGGGTGAATTTTTACAATCCTAAAGCTTAAGAACAAAGTGTGGCTTCTTCCCCATACCTCATTATGTGTATTATAAAGACTGCAGAGTCTGAAGAAGTGAAACATTTGGATGCTTAAGTTCAAAAATTGTTAAAGATAGGAGGTTGCCATGGCTACATCAAAGCCCAGTTTTTCCTTTTCTTCTATAGCAAATTGCTAGCTAAGTTCATTTGTGTAAAGAACTTAAATTCTTTTCTTCCATTATCTGACTTTACATTCCTTTGTTGTAAGACTCAGTCTTTCTTCAAATCTAATTGAACGTTCTGTATCCCAAAGGTATTGTTGGACTACATCAAATGCATCCCTATAAAAGGTTATTATTTTTTTTCCTTGAGAAATATATTTTCCAGTTTTTCAAAACATAATTGTTCTATGTCAACATTCAGGGAGTGGATAATGGTGACTATTTAGAGTAGTTTAATGAATGCCAACTTAAAATATTTAGATGTTAATAAAAAAATTGATAAATGTGAAGAAAATTTGCTTTGCATTATGAAATGTGGATCAAGTTTACTAGGTGATTGCGTGATTGAGGACAGGGCATCTTACTTTTCTATGCCCCAAGTTATTGATCATTAGAATTTAGAAATTGGTTGTATGATCATTAAGGTTTTTTTCATATTCTAAGCTTATATGATACTACTCTGAATATGAAATATATTTTTAAAAATATCTAAAAAATAGCTGTGGGTAAATAGTTTTAACCTTTGTATTTAATTGATCACTTGTTTATATTAGGATCACTGAATTTTGGTCATTATGATTTTTTTTTAATGCTATCAGATTGATTACCTGCCATTATTTCTATTTCATTTTATATTTATATCTAGTCAGTAAATGAAGAGAGTTACTTTAGTCATCATATTGAGATACACTAACCACTGGGTAAGTAAATTGCCTGAATTAGGTCCCTTGATGGAATAAATGAAGCAAAAATGAGTTGCTAGTAACTATTAATATTGGTATACGAACAATATATGCCTTATGATTTTTTTTGCTAATCTGAAGGATATGGATTTTTAATAATATCAAAGTTTCAGCCACCTCAGTAAACTTAGCATCATATTAAATTAGTGTATTTTTGATGTCATACTAATTTTTAGCTAGAAATGGGCATAGAGATCTATTGATTCTCAACCTCATCTCAGTTATGAAACCCTTTGTTCAAATAACATCTAACCTAGACTCACAGTAGGTCAAACATAGGAAGGAAGATCTATTCTGATTAACATGCCAGGTGGATGGTGGAGGAGGGTCAGATTTGTGGAAATATTTAAATGCCACCCAGTCTGGTTTTACATCTGATCCTGAAGAGGCTCCAAAGACCATGGTTTTCTGAACCATCTATCACATCCTCTCTTAGAAGTAAGGTAATGAAGGTCCTCAGAGGTGAAATGACTCAGGCAAAGTGGTTCATTCTAGAAGGGTGTTGAAAATATGCAGAGACCTTAGTGGCTCAAGTGGTAAAGAATCCACTTGCAATGCGGGAGATGTGGGTTCAACCCCTGGGTTGGAAAGATCCCCTGGAGGAGGAAATGGCAACCCACTCCAGTTTTCTGGCCTGAGAATTCCCATGGACAGAGGAGCCTGGTGGGCTACAGTCCATGGGGTCCACAAGGTCTCAGAAGTCATGACTTAGCAACTAAGCAGTAACAACTATGTTCTTAGACATGATTGAGTGACTAACACTTTGACTTAGGCATTCTTTCTAATGCAAATTCCCCCACTGCCATCTCAGTCTAGGGACCTACCTCTTGAGAAACCTCAAGTGAGGTTTCTGTTCCTTGGCCTTGAAGTGAAGTGAAAGTCACTCAGTCGTGTTCGACTCTTTGTGACCCCATGGACTATACAATCCATGGAATTCTCCAGGCCAGAATACTGGAGTGGGTAGCCTTTCCCTTCTCCAGGGGATCTTCCCAACACAGGGATTGAACCCAGGTCTCCCACATTGCAGGTGGATTCTTTACCAACTGAGTCACAAGGGAAGCCCTTGGCCTTGACTGACTCTTAATTGGCCTTTGTCCTTTCAAGATGGGAAGAATATCTAAGTGTGTTATGATAGCACTGAGTCTCCAAGGTAATTAGGAGCTGCATAAGGGATGGGGCAAGGAAGAAGCATGTGCTCTGGAGAAGAGTGGGTGTGGTAGGAGCAGTTAGTAACAACACATCAATGGCAAACCTGTCCCATGTAGTGCTGGTCTTATGCCTTATGCAAATTGCCACAGGTATTCCTCATGTCATATCTTTTTGTAGACTCCGATATCATTCTTCATTTTCACATTAAGGCCGAAGTGGTTACATGACTCTTTGGAAAGTAAGTTTATTCCCCCTCAGATTCAAGTCCCTTTATCTTGCCTCTAATCCACTGCTAAATTAATTAAACACAGAGGCCATTAACTGATAGGACTCTTAATTTTGCAGTGGCCTTTGTAAACAAACCCAAATCTAAGCCTGTAAATGCCTCAAGGTTACAAAATCGAACTGCTAAGGACAGCAAGGCAAATAGCTAAGCAGATTTTAAGCTATAGCCAATCACCCCTTTCTTTGCTTCTACATTTTCTCTCTTAAAGCCTCTCTCTGAGTTCCTGCCAATGGGGCCTCCTAACCACTTCCAGTTTGACTCTATTCTATTCAAATTGATTTTTGCTCAAATAAAGTCTTAAAATCTCAATATTCCTCAGTTAATCTTATACTACCACTGAGCCCTCATCCATGGAATTCTCCAGGCAAGAATACTGGAGGGGTTAGCCGTTCCTTTCTCCAAGGGATGGATCTTCATGACCCAAAGATCAAACCTGGGTCTCCTATATTGCAGGCAGATTCCTTATCATCTGAGCCACCAGGGAAGACCAATGAACTCTACTTCGTCCCAAATGTTTACTAATATAGCACCACTCATCTTAGTAACTATTCAGAAATTTATTTCCTACAACTGGATGAGCACACTGACTTTTGTTGTTGTTTATTTCTCCTTCTTTGACAGAAAAGTTTTACTCAAAAAAAAAAAAAAGAAAGAAAAGTTTTACTCAGATGAAATATACAAGGCAGTTGAGTGGTACAGAAGGGGAACTAGAATAAGCAAAACTTATTTTCTAAGCCTAGTTTTGCTGTGTGGTTCAGATAAATCATATTACTCTCTGAGTCTTAGTTTCCCACAAAATGTGGATTTTGGACAACATTTTCATTATTATTTCCAAATTGATAATGTTCTGGAATATCCCATAAAGGTTTCTTATAGAGTCACTGTTATAAAGAAGTTCCCTTTTTAGAGCACAATTATTTTTGTTATTGTATAGGACTTATGCACTAAAATGCATATGATGAATCCCATATATTTAATTTATACTATCTTTGAGGATGATTTCCTTAGATTCTTATATTTTGAGAATCTCAAATCATCTATTTTCAAACTGGCTAAAATTCTCTTTTGAATTATGATAGGAATAGCTGTAGCTAAAAAGTAGGGAAAAAAAAAAAGAGAGATTTGATATCATTTTGTGTCCTTGTCATATCCTGGACCTTCTGTTTGACCAGAGAATATTAGCGCAACTCTTAAAGCAAGTCATGTACTATTTTCATACCTCATGAAACTAGGCTCAGCTGACTCCCTTAGATTTAAATGTAATCCTTGCAATGAATTTCTTTTAGAGAAACCAGGAACAACTTAAATAGCACAAGTCTTTTTTTTTCCCCCTAAATCTTAAAATATGCTTTGGGCAGATTTTGAGAGAGTCTTTGGACTTTTTATCTTGTGTCTTCTGCTGTTTTCAGAATTTGGGAATTGTGCTATGTGGGGAAATCCATAGGGATAAAGTAAAAAAAGGATCAAGATAGTTTTCTGTAAAAAATAATTCCAAACATGGCACCCCCAAACAGCAGATCTGTGGAAGCTTGTTATAGCATTGCCAGAATCAGGAAGGATAATTCATAGTGCATAAATTCCTTATTTGTAATATTCTTTTAGAGGGTGGGGAATGCCATCTGAGTCTCAGGAGGCTTTCATATTGGTGTAGTGATTTCTGTATACTTATAAATAATAGCTTGTTGTGATACTGTCATTTCTCATCTTGAAAAGGATTCTGATTTGTATTTATTTTTAATTATAGTTTTTGCTCATCTGAGTACTTCATTAATAGCATTATATGTGAGGTTGATTTTTGTATGTAATTAGCAAAACAAACGATATTTCTAAGCCAGAACTTGTTCTGTTTGTTTATGCTTCTATTTCTTCTATGAGAATAACTCCATGTTCAGTTCAGTCACTCAGTCATGTCCGACTCTTTGTGACCCCATGAATTGCAGCACACCAGGCCTCCCTGTCCAAAACCAACTCCCGGAGTTCACTCAAACTCACGTCCATCGAGTCGGTGATGCCATCCAGCCATCTCATCTTCTGTCGTCCCCTTCTCCTCCTGCCCCCAATCCCTCCCAGCATCAGAGTTTTTTCCAATGAGTTAACTCTTTGCATGAGGTGGCCAAAGTACTGGAGTTTCAGCTTTAGCATCATTCCTTCCAAAGAACACCCGGGACTGATCTCCTTCAGAGTGGACTGGTTGGATCTCCTTGCAGTCCAAGGGACTCTCAAGAGTCTTCCACAACACCACAGTTCAAAAGCATCAATTCTTCAGCGCTCAGCTTTCTTCACAGTCCAACTCTCACATCCATACTTGACTACTGGAAAAACCATAGCCTTGACTAGACAGACCTTTGTTGGCAAAGTAATGTCTCTGCTTTTGAATATGCTATCTAGGTTGGTCATAACTTTCCTTCCAAGGAGTAAGCGTCTTTTAATTTCATGGCTGCAATCACCATCTGCAGTGATTTTGGAGCCCAAAAAAAGATGTTCTTTTCCAAAAAGATGTCCTTTTCATTATAGGGGACTGGAATGCAAAAGTAGGAAGTCAAGAAACACCTCAAGTAACAGGCAAATTTGGCCTTGGAATGAAGCAGGGCAAAGCTAGAGTTTTGTCAAGAGAACGCACTGGTCTTAGCAAACACCCTCTTCCAACAAAAGAGAAGACTCTACACATGGATATCACCAGATGGTCAACACTGAAATCAGATTGATTATATTCTTTACAGCCAAAGATGGAGAAGCTCTATACAGGCAGCAAAAACAAGACTGGAAGCTGCCTGTGGCTCAGATCATGGACTCCTTATTGCCAAATTCAGACTTAAATTGAAGAAAGTAGGGAAAACCACTAGACCATTCAGATCAGATCAGATCAGTCGCTCAGTTGTGTCCGACTCTTTGCGGCCCCGTGAATTGCAGCATGCCAGGCCTCCCTGTCCATCACCAACTCCCAGAGTTCACCCAAACTCATGTCCATCGAGTTGGTGATGCCATCCAGCCGTCTCATCCTCTGTCGTCCTCTTCTCCTCTTGCCCCCAATCCCTCCCAGCATCAGAGTCTTTTCCAATGAGTCAACTCTTCGCATGAGGTGGCCAAAGTACTGGAGTTTCAGCTTTAGCATCATTCCTTCCAAAGAAATCCCAGGGCTGATCTCCTTCAGAATGGACTGGTTGGATCTCCTTGCAGTCCAAGGGTCTCTCAAGAGTCTTCTCCAACACCACAGTTCAAAAGCATCAGTTCTTCAGCACACAGCTTTTTTATAGTTCAAATCTCATATCCATACACGACCACTGGAAAAACCATAGCCTTGACTAGACAGACCTTTGTTGGCAAAGTAATGTCTCTGCTTTTGAATATTCTATCTAGGTTGGTCATAACTTTCCTTCCAAGGAGTAAGCGTCTTTTAATTTCATGGCTGCAGTGACCATCTGCAGTGATTTTGGAGCCCAGAAAAATAAAGTCTGACACTGTTTCCACTGTTTCCCCATCTATTTCCCATGAAGTGATGGGACCGGATGCCATGATCTTCATTTTCTGAATGTTGAGTTTTAAGCCAACTTTTTCACTCTCCACTTTCACCTTTATTCAGGTATGACCTAAATCAAATCCCTTATGATTATACAGTGGAAGTGAGAAATAGATTTAAGGGACTAGATTTGATAGATAGAGTGCCTGATGAACTGTGGACAGAGGTTCATGACATTGTACAGGAGACAGGGATCAAGACCATCCCCATGGAAAAGAAATGCAAAAAAGCAAAATGGCTGTCTTGGGAGGCCTTACAAATAGCTGTGAAAAGAAGAGAAGCAATAGGCAAAGGAGAAAAGGAAAGATATAAACATCTGAATGCAGAGTTCCAAAGAATAGCAAGAAGAGATAAGAAAGCCTTCCTCAGCGATCAATGCAAAGAAATATAGGAAAACAACAGAATGGGAAAGACTAGAGATCTCTTCAAGAAAATTAGAGATACCAAGGGAACATTTCATGCAAAGATGGGCTCAATAAAGGACAGAAATGGTATGGGCCTAATAGAAGCAGAAGATATTAAGAAGAGGTGGCAAGAATACACAGAAGAACTGTACAAAAAAGAGCTTCACGACCAAGATAATCACGATGGTGTGATCACTCACCTAGAGCCAGACATCCTGGAATGTGAAGTCAAGTGGGCCTTAGAAAGCATCACTCCATGTATTAGGGAACTCTATAACATAACAGTACTTCATTCAGTACTGTGTAATTACCAAAGGAATTTGATTGCCTAATTGGCTTCTTTAACTTCCTTTTTATCATTCCCTTGTTAATTTAGCATTTGTGTAGTCTCAAGTGTAGGTGTCTATGAGGAAAAGTGCTCATTTATGCATTATCCTTAACATTCACTCATCTTAGATTGAAGTATTAATATAAGCATCTTATTTTCCAAATATCGAAAACTAAATAATGGAAATTTTGCTTCAGGTTATAATTAAACTATAGATCTCTCTCTGGTTGATTAATAGTAGTTTAGCAGCAGGGTATTATGAAAGCAAGAAGATTTCCTAAATTGGGAGAAGACCTCACAACCTTTAGTGACTTGATTTCTATAATGAGAAGGTCCTCCATGCTCTACAATTAAATAATTTTTGTAATAATTTTAAATAAGGTCAAAACTGTTTGACTCTGTTTCCTGAAAAAAACATTACTAACAGGTACTGACAAAAT
The DNA here is from genome assembly GCF_027580195.1 of Bos mutus. NCBI lineage: Eukaryota > Metazoa > Chordata > Mammalia > Artiodactyla > Bovidae > Bos > Bos mutus. The sequence continues at coordinate 61,854,308 of NC_091620.1, read as the reverse complement.
TTGCATGAAGATTTCATGATATTTTCAGGTTTATATGAGGTTTATCCACATATTTACTTGTGTGTCAAACTATGGCATATAGATAGGGTGGGAATTTTTCTAGAATCAGAGGTAGTCCATAAAGGGATTCTTAGGACCTGAACAATTCATAGGAAATTTGGAGATTTTTTTTTTTTACTTTTATGTCAGGAACAACTTATATATGTGTAAACAATAATTGTTCTCTTTGCAAAATGTGTGTGTATAGGCACATGTGTGAGATCCTTTAGTTCAGAAAATTCCAAATGTGACTGACAAAACTTATGTACTAAGGTTTCCCATTTTGGTCCAATTTTTATTCTTATCAGTAGATGTTTTGGGTGATTGATTTAGTTAGGCATCAATTTATATTTGAAAATTTTCACATGGGTGGAGACGACAGATTGCCTAAATAAGCTTTCCTTTTTCCTTTGATGCTTTTGTTTTCTGAAAGCTTGTTCTTATTGTCCAGTTCCAGTTTATTTGAGAAGCTAGGGTGTGGGATGATTTGTAAATGATGCCATCCTTTTGTCTTCTGAGGCATTCCCAGCTACATTTAGAGACAGCCTCTCTAGCAAACTCCTCTGAGTGTATGACATGAGAAATACCTAGGTGGTGCATTGCAGTACAATGGTTTGGAAAAGGTTTCTTGTAGACATATTTTCAGTTTCCCTCCATTTCAGATAAAAATGTCTGGGATAATTTTCCAGGCAATTCAATTTTTAAATATTTTCTTCTTCATTAAAGCTAGTCATATACCCTAAACTAAGTCTTTGAAGTTTCCATTAGTGATTCATCTGAGGACTGTCCACCTCCCTGGTGTAGTTAAAAGAAATAGAATGATTCCAGCTTGAGTTGATTCTATGGACCAAGTGCATGCATGCTGCCTGGTGCTTTCTGATCACAAGCACTGCTCTCCCTAGGGTCTTATACATGGGAGGTCACGACAGGCATATATACCACCCCCCACACACAAAAAAATGTATTATATATTGATTGCCACAAGTACAAGTAAATGCTTTCTTACTGATCTCAGGAGGGTGTTTGAAGCAGAGATATGCCATAAAAGGATGACAGGTAAAAGATTTTCATCATGTTTGTGTTCTTTCATTAGCTTACTTTGGCAGAACAGAAAGTCATTGGTTTGTGAAGAAGATAAGGAAGGCTCTGAACAAGAGTCCAATGAGGTACTGTAGACAGAGAATGAAGAATAGTTCAGTGGCAATATTATTACAGAAAACTGAAAATTAAATTTCAGAAAGGGCTGTTCTTCTGACAAGAACTCAGAGTGCAGGGTCTCTGAGTAGTTCAGCTTCTGTTTTGCATATAATTATAAAAAAAAGTTTTCATTGTTTAAATACAGCATGAATATCAGTGTTTTGTGTTTTTGCTTTGAATTGTGAAAATAAAACAAGTTTTGAAAGGAATTGACACAAAATGGGCTTCTGTGGTCAAACAATTTCTTCAAATGCAGTGAACAAGGGGTTGAATCACAGCAGCACATTCCAGGTGCCATGAGTCGGTGCTTGTCTGCCACTGAGGTTAGTGATGAGTGATGCTCTGTTACTGCATCTGGGGGAGCGGGTAATACAGATAGGGTCTGTATTATTAGTTCCTTATAATGAACGTGGAATTGCTTGTCCATTTTCATTTGAAAAGTGTGTCTGATTTCCCTCATGCTCTCTGATTGTCCCCTCATACTCTTGTCAGACTGCTTAAGACAGCAGTGTTCTCTTTGAGCCCGGGGACTACAAGAAAGATGTTAAAATAGAACAATAATACAAAGTCAATTGAAAGCTTGAGAAAACTTTTCTGAATTATGCTTTCGAGTTTCAAAAGTATCCATCTAAACAAGGAACAGGGGTAGTTTTCATGCCTGTGTGCATCTTCGTGCATCTTTCAGTAAGAAGAAGCTTGTTACTGACATGTCATGGGCTCCTTCTCTAACACTTGTGTTGACAGATGATCACTGTGAGATGATCTGGTGGTACCTTGAGAAAATCTGAAGGGGCAGACAAGGCTAGTTCTCAACGCACCCAAAGTCAATGAGGCTTTATTATCTACCTCATGTGTGGAAATAAAAAGTGCCGTATGCACCTTAAAGCTTTGAATTTTCTTCCTGTCACTTATAGCCACTGATCTTTCCAGAGCCTCCCAATCGCTCTTTGTTTGGAATTAATTTTGTGGGACTACCTTCAGTAAACAATCTTGCAAAATTTGGTTGCCTAAAACCTCCTTGAATTCATTTAAAATTATTATTGACAAAGGGGACACAATTTGATTCATATTTTACCTGCTCATGTAATTCATCATCATTTATGATGAATTCTACTTGAATAGCTCAGATTTTAAAGCATCTGCCTGCAATGTGGGAGACCTGGGTTGGATCCCTGGGTTGGGAAGATCACCTGGAGAAGGAAATGGCAATCCACTCCAGTACTCTTGACTGGAAAATTCCATGGATGGAGGAGCCTGGTAGGCTAGAGCCCATGGGTTGCAGAGTTGGACACAACTGAGTGATTTCACTGTTTGCTATTTGAATATGTTTCTAGTAATATTCAACAACTGTACCATATAAAGACTAGACTACTTTTGGGTAGTGAACATTTGGAGGATATGAGATGCCCAAAAACAGTGACATAAAAAAAGAATTTGTGTTGCCTTTAAGTGGGGAGTAGAAAGGGTCAAAGTTAACGGAGGAAGTAAAAAAGAGCAAATGGCCATTTCTTTGAAAGGGAAAGTAGTACAACTTGTAATGCTTGCAAATTTTAACTTTATGTTAACAGGCAGCACAGGCTCTTGCTAACATGACTTCTTTTTACAACAATTACCTCGAGAAGAGTTTGGGCATTATGCCAACTTAGCATATTTTTTTTGAGGTTCCACTTTGGCTGGAGATCTTGTCATGGAAGTGATTCTAAATCTTAATTGAGAGAAAGGGTTCTTTCAAAACAAGGTTGTAAATTTTTATCCACTTTACACTTAAAAGCCTGGTATTCATCTCATATGTGGATTAGGTGAAAAACTAGGTAACAAATCTCATGTTTGGGAGAATTTTTTAGTAATAAACTCTCTACAGAAAATACAGGAATACATTTCAAACTATCATTTTAGGCTTAGAAAAGCAAATAGTTTTATATTATTTACAATAGCTTCACAGGGTAGAATTTAATGTTTTTATATATTTTTGATACCAGATTTGAGTTAGGAGAATGATTTCCCTTCACACATTTAGATGATTCAAAATCTTTTAAATTTGATCTGGGACATTGACTAAAATTTACTATTCCCTTGTGCTCAAACTCAGATAGTAAAAAGCCTGCCTGCAATGTGGGAGACCTGGGTTGGGAGGATCCCTTAGAGAAGGAAATGGCAACCCACTCCAGTATTCTTGCCTGAGAATTCCATGGACAGAGGAGCCTGATGGGCTATGGTCCATGGGGTGACAAAGAGTCAGACACAACTGAGCAACTAACACTTTGTATCCCCAACAATTATTTTGTGAAGTAAAGTTAATTTACCATTACTTTGTATTGCAGGAATATTTCACATTGTTAAGTCAAGAATTATTCAATATTAATTTGATGTTAAGGAGAAACTTTTTTTGAAGCTTAATGTTTTTTGTATTATTTGTATACTTACATTTTTCATATCATGCTTATATTTTAGATGTTTTCATAAGTATAGCCATGTAATAAAGTTTGCATTAAGCCAGTATGCAATTGGAATTTAAGATTTAAATTTCAAATAGGCTTATTTCTTTGTGTGTGAACTCTTAAAATTGTAATATATAATGCTATTTAGTAAGATATACCTTTTCCATTACTCCTGGTGTTGTATAGGTTTTCTTGGAAGGTATAGTTTTGTTTCAGTGAATAAAAGTTGTCCTCAGTGTATGAGAAGAATAATTAAACGGTGTCAGGATGATGAAAAATATGGAGTTAAAGATCATAAAATTTCCTAAAGGTCTTGGTCATCTCCATGAAGATTTTGTTTTCTATCATATAACAGTAGGAACAAATAACAAAAACAATGAAGTAGTAGGAGTCATAACATGCTAAATTCAGTTTCATATATATATATATATATATACACACACACCAGAATAATCCCATCAGCATGTGTTGTTACACCTGCTGAAGAGGTAATGAAATGAGGTTCAGAGAGACTTAGTGAGTTGGTCTAAGCGAAAGGGCTGGTTAAGTTACGGCTCCTGAGCTTGATCTCGGATCCCTGACTTCATCATCAGTCATCTTTCTGTTAGGCTGTGCTGTATAAAGCTTTGTGTTGTAGATACACACGTACTTGATTGGCCCCTTTGTTAGTTGTTACTGAAATACTTTCTAGTATACCAATGTCTTACTCACTTCCTCAGCATACACAAAGCTGAATATTCCTTTTTGTACAATAAAATTAAATGATATGTGTGTGTTAGTTACTTGGTTGTGTCCAACTCTTTGCAACCCTGTGGACTGTAGCCCACCAGGCTCCATCCATGGAATTCTCTAGGCAAGAATACTGGAGTGGGTTGTTATTCCCTTCTCCAGGGGATCTCCCCACTCCAGGGATTGAACCCAGGTACTCTGAATTGCAGGCAGATTCTTTACTGTCTGAGCCACCTTTTGTACAATAAAATTAAATGATAGTCCTTTTTTAAAACTTATGAAGGAAAAGTTAATGGCTCATTACATAGTTGGCAATGAACATTTTATATTGTACTGAAATTATTTTAGGCACTTTAGACATTTGTTCTTTGGCTTTTGATTGTCCCATTTGGTGATACCTTGTTTATAGACCACCTTAACAAAGTACTGCCTCAAATTATTTTCCCTGTTTGTTTTCTTTATATAGCATTCAAGAGTACTAGAAACTATTTACTTTTTGTTTACTGCCTGTTTCCCATCACCTCCAACTAGAAAGTTAGCTTTATTAAAGCAGTTCCTGTTTTGTTCAAGGCTATGTCTCTAATGTCTTGCTAGAACAGTGCCTAGCTAGTTAATAAATTACCAAAAGAATGAATGAATGAATGAATATCAGTTGATTTAAACTGTAAATTCCCAACATAGCATTATAAGACATATTTACTATATAAGATACTCATTTGTGACCTTAGTTTTGCTGATGAATGCTGGGTTCCTGACAACAGCTTCTATGAATGGAGTATTGAGTGATAACATAAAATTGGCAAACTGAAAATTAAATATGTATGTGTTTGTAATTTGGGTAACTATGGAAACTGTTCTCTGGTGGCTCAGATGGTAAAGAATCTGCCTGCAATGCAGGAGACTGGGGTTCGATCCCCGAGTAGGGGAGGTATCCTGGAGAAGGGAATGGCTACCTTCTCCAGTATTCATGCCTGGAGAATTCCATGGACAGAGGATCCTAGTGAGCTACAGTCCATGGGATGACAAAGAGTTGGACATGACTGAACAACTAACACTTTCAAGGAAACAGTAGCAAAAGTCACTTATAATTAGTAGCAGGTGTAAAAGTATAGTTAAATACAGATTGCTTCAATCTAATCAGTGCCTCTAATCCAGTTTTCACCCTCATAATAGTATGTTGAATAAATCTGTCTGGAGAGAATTAATGACGGTAGTGTTTTATGAACATACCTTTTCACTTAAGATATATTTTTTTCCAGTTTGTTTTTATAGGTCATGTCTATGTAGTAGTATAGTATAGTGAGGGTGTAAGGTAGATATATTATTTTCTGAAATTTTGTGGCATTTCTATGTGAAGAATGTAGAAAGCTATGTGAATTTGGTCATAATATGTTCTTAATATCTGGAGTTGTCACAGACTTTAAAAAATATAAAATGCTATAATGGCAATAAAAAGGATAATAATACACATTAAGATGGTCTTATACTAAACTGGTTTGAAAGGACTGGCACACCTTACTCATGGCCAACTGATAATGATCAAATGGGAAGTGGTCATTACATCAACAATCTGATAAGTTGGCATTTTTAATAAAGAATCTGAACTGGAATAATATTACTTACAGAAAATAATGTATTTCCCTAAATACTTTGGGGCATAAAAACACCCTTGTTGTAAAGATTCATATACACCCAGAGAAAAATGTTGATACAAACCATAACAATATCTGCTGTTAGTCAAGACTGGGCAATGATTGTCGGTACCAATTTTTCAGCAGAAGTACACAGAATCCATGCAGTGCATGTTAAAATGAGTAAATTTTACTTAAATGTCAGCAGTAGCAACCCAGTCCAGTACCCTTGCCTGGTAAATCCCATGGATGGAGGAGCCTGGTAGGCTACAGTCCTTGGGGTCACTAGGAGTCGGACACGACTGAGGGACTTCACTTTCACTTTTCACTTTCATGCATTGGAGAAGGAAATGGCAACCCACTCCAGTGTTCTTGCCTGGAGAATCCAGGGATGGGGGAGCCTGGTGGGCTTCTGTCTATGGGGTCGCACAGAGTTGGACACGACTGAAGCGACTTAGCAGCAGCAGCAGCAGCAGCCCTCTATTACTAGATTCTATAATATTATATATTTATATATATATATATACATATAACTCTATATTATAACTCAGAGCTTTGAAATGGACAGCGAGTGTTGCAAATAAATCTTTGAAAGTTCATTATTATCCAATAAAATTATTGCTCACTATATCTGAAATAACAAATCTATGGCTTTGACATTTAATCAGAGCATGAGCACATTTATTGAATCTCATATTTGAGATGATTATTTCAGTAGAGCCCCAATTAAAAGCATGTGGATTTTAAAAATTTCTTTCAAATAAAGTAAAATGCACAATGTTTGTTTTACTTGGACAGATTCGTTTTATTCTTTGCTTCATGTTCAGTTGCCTTTTCTTAAACATGCTTATTCTGAGTTTTTAATGAACAGAAATGGCTGTAATGTAAGTATACAAAGAACAAACCAAAAACTGCTTTGTGTGTAACAAAGGACCTAGAAGGTTGAAACTGCCCATATTCCCCTCTGACTGCTCAGTTGAATATAAACTGTTTACAATAGAATGTGAAAGGAAGTTTCTATCTGCTCTGGGGTTGGTATTATAATGTAAGGTGTTATAATATGTTTTATATGCCTACATAATTTAAATTATTAGACTTTAAATAAAGACTCCTTAATCCAAGTCCAAGAAGAAAGGAAGGAAGAGAAGGAGAGAAGGACAAAAGAGAGAAAGAAGGAAGGAAAGATGGGAGAGAATCTGGGTCTCTGCCACTCTTTTTCACTTTCTAGTGAGAGAAACTCTAAGTATTGTCTATTCATGAGCTTCTGCAACTCACACTGCAGCTTAACTGTCTGTTCTCTGATTTAATAGAAAATTTGATTGTTTTTCTAGGATTTACATCCAGAGTAATTGTTTTTGCATTCTAATATAGTAAGAAGTAGATTGAATAAATGCATAACATATTAGAAATGCTATTAAGCAAATGATTCTATGTGGTACTGTTGAATAAATGTTCTCCTTTTCTCTTATGAACAAAACACAAATTTCTCCAATTATTTTTAAATTGATTGTTCTTTATTGTTGCTGAAGGAAAGTGAAAAAAAATTGTGAGTTCACTTCATTTAATCTTCTGTATGAATAACTGGAGCAACAGAAGACATGTCTATACAGTCAGGAACTTTTGCCATGGTGGTGATAGCGGACATATCTGTTTTGTTTTGTTTATTTGCTTTTTAAATGGGCCATTTTTCTAAAAGAGCATTCTGAAAATCAGTGAACTTCCAGAAACTTGGATTGTTCTGAGGCTGATAATTGAGCTTTATTATTTAAAAAAAAAAAAAAAGTTGACTTTCCCAGTCTGAACAACATCAGGAGTTTAAAAAGTTACCAGACTTGCCAATGAATAAGGACAACAACTCGAGTTTTTATTTTCAAGACCTTAACGGATCTACAGATTTGTGTCCATGCTTTTAGATCTAAGTGGAAAAGTAAGTATGTAAGTAATGGATGAGTGTTCTCATTTTATTCATAGTAGAGATGTTAATATGCTTTCTCCAGCATGCACAGATGTGGGTAACGTGATGTGTTCTGGGGTCCTGCACAGCATCCTGTGAACAGGGCCTAATCTGTGTTCCTGAGGTTAAGAATATGCTTCTGAGAAAATTAATCATCTGTTTGCACCTTGTGTTTGTTTTCAGTCCAGAAAAATAAGCCTGTCCTTGCTGATGCTTTAAGTATTGAGCTCTCGTGTATTCCTTGGAGTATCATGCATAGATTTGATACATCAGTAGAGTCAAATTGGCTAAAAGAGCTGTCAATGATAAAAGCGGGGATGCTATAAAAGACAATGGCCTGATCACATTCCTGTGACTCAGGCAATCTGTATCCATCTCTTTTATATATCAGTGGATTTTTTTTCTTTCCCATTTGCATAAATTGGTAGTATATATAATAAAACTGCAAACAACAGAAAGCAAGCCCATTTTTTAAATTATGAAAGAAGAGAACTTCTGTCAGGAGATTTGCTCACTTGGGGTGCAAGGAACAATAAAAATTCATGTTGTATTTGTGTTTTAGAAGGTACTTTGAGGTTTTTTCTCTTTCTCTCTCTCTCTCTCTCTTCCTTCTCAACAAGCTAAATAGCACATGGCAGTTGCCACAGCAACCCATTTTTGTGATTTGCAGAATACGGGAGCAAACCAGATGTAAATTGTCAGTCAATAAATCTCTCTTCTCATAGAAGATGGTAACATATGAGGTCTTATTTGGTCAATTTATAAACTTTTGTGGTGTTTTGTTCTCATCTGTTCCTTTCCACTTGCTGTCAGAAATTAGCATTCTATTCTTTGGCTGCATAATTTCTGAGTTTCATATATAATGTTAACTGGAATACCTAGATGGCAGAATTATAGAAGGCTGCTGTTGAAAAATGAAGGTTATTTGACATCAGTTGTGCCATTTTTCAGCATATTGACCCATGAATTCTTTGGTTTATCTCATGGAGAGGAGTCAAATTAATTTTTATAGGGCATTTTCAAAGCTGTTGTGACTCTTACTTGGAAATCCATAATTTCAGTCTACAGAGATGGGCATGCTTTTGTCTCCATGAATCCTTTGCTGTGGAAACAATTGCTTTAGGCTGGAACTGTTGGAAGTCTAAAGGCCCTGCTTTTGCTCTCTGTATCCTGGCAAGTGGGCTCACATTTTGGGTCCAACTTATTTCAAATAGCTATTGTACTTCCTCTACCTTCCTTTTATCTTTTCTCCTTTCTTGTGTATAAGGCTCTTGCCTTTACTTTCTTCCTCAATATTCCAGAAGTCACGATCCCCTCATCCTGAGGACATTTTGCCTCTGCTTCCAATGGAATTAGAGCCTGAGTACTTGTGTGCATAGTTTTTAACTTGATAGTAATTTGATAGGTAGTGCAGCTTACAACTTATTAGGATACACTTGTATCTTTTCCCTTGCTGCCTGTTGGCAAGTCCTTCACCTTTTCTGTTCCTAATAATAATCTTCCTTTCTCCTACATTTAATAATCTTTAGCATTTGTTCCAAAGAGCCACAGCCTGAAAAGACTAGGTGGGGGAATTTATGATGAGACATTTCTAATGTTTAGCACTATTTTAAACAATTGCTGGCAACCAGATGGAGTAGTTTCACTTAAAATATCCCCTCCTTCCTTTTAAAACTGCTATCAGCAGCAATTGAAGTGATGGTGTTCCTTACTACACTGACAGCATAAGGATACATGAAGATGTATAAACTTAGAACATTAGCAGCAGATGTGAAAACATTTCTAGAACTAAAGATGGCATTTGGTAAATCTAAAGTAGATGGCAGCAGACATTGTTTTATTCTCTAGAATAATTTTGAATTGCGGCTTAAAGCACTGTACATTTATGGGAAAGCAGGACATAGGGGGAGAGAAAGACAATTGCATGACCACTGTCTCATCCTTACCTGGGGTTTCATCATTTCCCCTCTACCAAACTAGCTCAAGCTGTGACAAATGGAGGTGTATATGCGCATGCATGAAGGAAGGAAAGAAGGAATTCTTCAATAGCAGGAGACATTTTTCTAGCAAATTTGGCTTTCAGAGTGGTTGCTTGAATATAGGCTCAAACCCAGAGATACGAGTAGTGTTACACTTGGTAAGTGAGAGTGAAATTGCAGCCTTTCCTCCAAACCCATATTACAGGCATGTAACTACTTTTCCTACTTTGCCCCATGTTTAACCCCAATACTACTACTACTACTTCTTTTTATTTTGATATGGAACATTTTAAAGGTCCTTATTGAATTTGTTACAATATTGCTTCTGTTATATGTTTTGGTTTTTTGACCACAAGGCATGTTGGATCTTAGCTCCCCAAACGAAGATAAAACTCACACACCTTGCATTGGAAGATGAAATCTTAACCACTGGGCCTCCAGGGAAGTCCCTCCCCAATACTTCTCAAGTAGCCAGTGCAAATGCTTTCTCATATTCTCTTGTTCTCTGGCACTCTCAGCTATGTTCCTTAGAGGCAGCCTAGTGATTAAAGGATCAGACACGGACTCTAGTTCTTCTTCTTCCTCTGTCAGTGATTTCTCATCTATATAAATGGTGGTGGATAATAGTACCTATGGGCTTCCCTAATGGCTCAGTGGGTAAAGTCCACCTGCAATGCATGAGACAGAGAGGCACAGGTTTAATCCCTGGGTCAGGAAGATCCTCTGGAGGAGGGAATGGCAACACACTCCAGTAGTCCTGCTTGAAAAGTTCCATGGATGGAGGAGACAGGCAGGCTATAGTCCAAAGGGTCACAAAGAGTCAGACACAAACTGAGCAACTGAGCACAAACACAAGCACAATAGTACCTACCTCAGAGGGATGGTGTGAAAATAAAATAATGCATTAGAAGTTCTTAGTTAAAAAATGTTAATATTAACTGCTTGGGAAACACAGTAATTACTATTCAGTTCAGTCAGTTCAGTGGCTCAGTCGTGTCTGACCCTTGCGACCCCATGAACCGCAGCACACCAGGCCTCCCTGTCCATCACCAACTCCCGGAGTTCACTCACACTCACGTCCATCGACTCAGTGATGCCATCCAGCCATCTCATCCTCTGTCGTCCCCTTCTCCTCCTGCCCCCAATCCCTCCCAGTGTCAGGGTCTTTTCCAGTGAGTCAACTCTTCGCATGAAGTGGCCAAAGTATTGGAGTTTCAGCTTCAGCATCGGTCCTTCAAAAGAACACTCAGGACTGATCTCCTTTAGGATGCATTGGTTGGATCTCCTTGCAGTCTAAGGGACTCTCAAGAGTCTTCTCCAACACCACAGTTTAAAAGCATCAATTCTTTGGCGCTCATCTTTCTTCATAGTCCAACTCTCACAGCCATACATGACTTGGAAAAACCATAATCTTGACTAGAGGGACCTTTGTTGTCAAAGTAATGTCTCTGCTTTTTAATATGGTATATAAGTGGGTCATAACTTTCCTTCCAAGGAGTAAGCGTCTTTTAATTTCATGGCTGCAATCACCATCTGCAGTGATTTTGGAGCCCCAAAAAATAAAGTCTGACACTGTTTCCACTGTTTCCCCATCTATTTCCCATGAAGTGATTACTATTACGAAATTAATAAGTCATGCATGCATGCTAAATTGCTTCAGTCATATACTACTCTTTGTGACCTTATGGACTATAGCCTGCCAGGCTCCTCTGTCCATTGCGTTCTCCAGTCAAGAATACTGGGGTGGGTTGCTATGCCCTCCTCCAGGGAATCTTCTGGACTCAGGGTTGGAACCCAAGTCTCTCACGTCTCCTGCACTGGCTGGCGGGTTATTTACCACTAATGCTACCTGGGAAGTCCACTAATACTCAAAATAATGGTCAAATTAATTTAGAATTTGTTGTAACTTAAATTTAGTTTGGAGGTGGCGATGTTGGAATAGGAGAAGTAGCAGAGCAAAATAGAGCTACCTGAATGACATTAGGCTGATTTGCATTAGAGGTAATAGAATTTTACTTGCCTTGCAGTTTGTTTGTTTGCTTTTTATCCCTGTGAGAATAATTCTTAAAATTCAATATAGTATTTGTTACCTCAGTTCTATGGCATGTCTTAGAAGAAGAAAAATTATTAGAAACCAGGTACAAATAAACACAGCTAGACGCTGGTAAAAACTATTAACAGTTGACAGATGTTAAGAAAAAGTCCAGTGTTGGTGTGTGGGCAAGTATATACGTATGTGCCTGAATGCTTGTATTAAGTTGGCTTTGAAATTGATAGAGTACTAGAAGTACAGTGGTTAAATATAAATCTGCAAAAATGCTGGCATAACTTTTTTGAGATGATGGGATAGGACAGCGGTCATTTCTTAAGATATGGTTATACTTGGGGGGAAATAAATCTTAAAGAGATTGTTAGAATGTAACTTAAATGTCATTCATTAGTACTTATAAGGAGAAGGCAATGGCACCCCACTCCAGTACTCTTGCCTGGAAAATCCCATGGATGGAGGAGCCTGGTAGGCTGCAGTCCATGGGGTCGCACAGAGTCGGACTGAGTGACTTCACTTTCACTTTTCACTTTCATGCATTGGAAAAGAAAATGGCAACCCACTCCAGTGTTCTTGCCTGGAGAATCCCAGGGACAGAGGAGCCTACTGGGCTGCCGTCTATGGGGTCGCACAGAGTCGGACACGACTGAAGCGACTTAGCAGCAGCAGCAGCAGCAGCAGTACTTATAAGAAGGATTTTTCAAATGAGAGAAAATAAAAACTATATCTGAAGTCATTTTGATAAATGGACACTGTTCTTTAAAAGAAGTTTATGTTATCATTAGCAATTTAAACATTTTAATTTAGCAACTCAGGACTTTAAGTACTCATTAATCGATACCATGCATTCTTTTGGAAGAAAATCTATGATAGGATTTTTAGAAAAAGTTAAAATATAAGTTTAAAATGAGATTTGTAATTTCAAAGATTGTAATTATTTTGTACGTTACAAAGCTTCTTAGGTCCCAGCAAAGAGGATTAGGACAGAATGACCTAGAGGCTTTTAAATTTGGGATGGAATATCCAAAAGTTGTAGACATTTCCAATAAAATAACACAAAGAACTGTATCATTCTATTTCCATTTTGGATAATTATGAAATTGGTTTTTATGTGGTTGCCATTTTTTTAATTTGTGACTTTCCATTTAATAATTTCTCTCTCTCTCTTATTTGATTTAAAAATGAAACAAACAACTCTTCAGCTAAAACCACTTTAGAGCACAAATTCAAAATCCGGGTCCCAAGTAATTAACATGCTTGATGCAGAGCAGCAGCAACACATTAATGTCAGTAAAATGTCAATCTAAAGAGGCGTCTTGAGGAGTGACTCTATGATGGCATATTGGGCTTCTGCCAGACTCCAGCAGCAAAGAGTTGTACAAATACGGGCCCTTCCCAGGGAAGAAACTGCTGGGTTTCTCTACAAGGTTGAGTTTGGGAACTTTCGGTCATAATGGTGCTTAAGAAAAGGAATGATTTGATGGGAGCATATGGTCCAGTCTTTTTGAAGCTCTGCCATCACAGTCAGTGTGCTGTGAACTAACTGCTGGGCAGGATTGAATCACCTGGCTTCTGGTTCCAGTTATGTTTTGAAGCAGTGAGGTCACTTTGAGCAAGTGACTTAATATCTGTAAAATCTCTTTCAATTTCATGATTCTGTTATACCAGATCTGACTCCTTGTATTCTTCAATGGAATTTGAAGGCAAATGCAAAGAGAGTGTAGAATTGATTCATTAATGATGCCAGCGGTGGCTTCTGGGTACCCCTCAGTACCAAGAAATGACTATAGGTAGTGCTCCTCTTTAGACTGGAGACTCTTCTTACCACAGTCTCACAGGCATATTAACTAAGAATGTCTACTTAAACATCTCAGTCATATCCCTGTCAAGCAAACCCCTGTCTCATCTAGCTCTACCCTATGCTTGGTCTTTTCTTGGGAAAAATACAACACAATATACCTACTGCATGTATATTCTGTATACATTCAAGCAAGTAGTTGTTCATCAATAATAAGCAATTTTTCTAAACTAAAATAAAAATGGCAGAAAATGAACAATGAAAAAAGATTTGAATCTTTAACCACTTGTTCTGAAACTTTGAAAAATCATTAGGTGTCACTCCTAGAGATTCTAAGATTCTGTGTTAAACATAAACACTGTGAATTTGATGTCAACCATCACATTTACACCTTACTGAAATTTCCTTTAATGTTAAAAGTGAATCAAAATATAAAAATAAATGTATATGTTACATCTAGGCACTATGCTTCAAAATACTTTTGGAATATATGCCTTGTAAAATCTTAATAGAATGACACCTGTTAAGATGAGAACATTTAGATAGATATGGTTCTGGTTGTTGTATTATATACCAGCAAATAAATGCTGTACATAATTTCTTATGCATATCTCAAGGTTCTTTTCATTGACTTTGGATGCATTCTTAGTCATTGATTATATAGCCATGATGGGGCATGTCTAAGTGAATGACTAAATCATAAATTATTTTAGAATATCTTTCCTTTCAAAGATTCATAGAACTCTTTATCAAGTAAGTAGATAGAGTGGTACATTGATTTATAATTAAACATAATTATCTGAAAAGAAAAACCTCATGCTTAAGTGAAGTTAAGATGGGCATATACTACTACTACCTTCAGGGTTGGGTGGAAAGGAGAGTGGGGACAGGATGTGGTGGTTGAGGAGGAGTTACTATTCTAGATAGGAAAACATTCTTTGTGGGGCAGATTTGAATTTATAAGCATTTGTCATTTTTCCTGGGTGTACAGAATGTAGAAAAATTTAAAGAAGTTTCAAATAGTTCTCAAATCTGGTAAGCTATATTCATGGGGGCAGGATATGGTGGTTGAGGAGGAGTTACTATTCTAGATAGGAAAACATTTTTTGTGGATTAGATTTGAATTTATAAGTGTTTGTCATTTTTTCCTGGATGTACACAATGTATAAAAATATAAATAAGTTTCAAATAGTTCTCAAATCTGGTGAGCTATATTGAAGGAGGAAGGAAAGAGTTGAAGTATTTTTCTGCATGGTCAGTTTGCAAGGTATTTATGACCTGGAAAACTTCCCTTGTTTTATTCCTTATATCCATTCCCTAAAAAATGGTAAAGATCTTAGATGTTCACAAGTCCTTTTGGAATTCAACTATAATCATTTTATTTCATTACACTTTTGAAATTGCACAAATTAATGGCAATAATCAAATAGAAAATCTACAAGTAATAATTTTCTTTTAGATTAGTTGTATTATAATAAGGGCTATTATATTGTTCATGAAATACTAATTGAGTCAGACATGTGCTAAAACTGAAGTTTGACTGATTATTATATGTTTTCTGAACTTTGCTGAGAAAATTACTACTATAGAAAGAAACTGTTGTTGAATGCTTCTGCATGAAAAGTAAAATGCTTCCCAAAGGAGAAATATATTATGCTTATTCTCATTTATATATGTTATGGGAGGCAAATAGCATGATTTTAAGAGTCAAACATTCAGGATTCAAATCAGGACCCTGGTACAATGGAAAATTGGGCAAATGCTTCCCCTTCCTAAGCCTCTGCTCCCTCATGGAGCTGAGATATTAGGTGAGATGAGGTATGTAAAAATCTTAATGTTGAATAACTGTTGGCCAGCATCCCCCCTTTCTCCTCTTCCTCCTCATCATTATGTATGAATGTAAGAAATAGCAGGAAAAAATTTTTTTTAATTTAATTTAAAATTCTAAAAATATTTTATTTCATACCTGTTAGGTTATTCATGATGCACAGATATTTTACCTTTTATCACCTCCAGCTTAAATTCATTTTTCAGTTGCCTAATGATAATTTTTTAAAAATAGTTGACTCTGACAAGAACAGACAGCTGAATGTGAGCTCTTTCAACATTATTCTTTATCATTGGGAGAATCCTCAGTAACATTTGGCCCTAATTTCACATTCAGCTTTTTCTGTGTAGGACAGCCAGATTGAAGGACTCCCCTGATAGTTCTTTGAGGAGGTCACTCAGCGAGAAACTCTGAAGTTTTGCAAAGAGCTGGGATAGAAGAGTTTTGCTGAAGTTTTAGGTTTGGCTCAGCATGCTCTGTTTGGAAAATGGATTACAGCTTGCATCAACTATCTTTACAGAGCTAGAAGCTTACTGATGATGAGGAGGACTGATTAATTTCATTGACAACTGATGGTCATACTAGCAGTGAAATAGAGTTCAGACTGTTTTGACCTTCTTTGTTTAAAGGAGAATGCGTGAAGAAAGGAAGGATCCACAGACTGGAACTGGACCCCAGAAGGCTTGTTATAAATAATGAAAATTGAGACTTACGGACTAAGCTTTGTATTTCTTCTTTGTGTCAGTTATTGTGCTGGGTGACCTCAGTTAAAGAAGCATGTTGAGTTCTACTTGATGGAAAAATGGTGAAGGAAGAAGACTGTAAGCCCATAAGGTGCCAGTTAAATAATCTGGCTGTGCACTGCAGCAATCATTTTAGTTGAGCAAGTGGATGATACTCAAATACAACTAAGTAAATCATCACTTTTTCCTCAGAAACAAATAAAAGAAGAAAATGTGAGTGAATGCTGCCAATAGATGATACCCTAGTATAAGAAGAATGCATTCTGTGAAATGCTAAATTGGGAGATTGTATTTGGATAGAGAATCTGAGATCTGGAAGGCAGTGTAGACCAGTTATATTTAGGTAATACCAACAAGGAAGCAGTGTTGCCTGGTGTACAAAGGCATGATCTTTACAGCCAAGCTGTCTGTCTTTAATTAAGTGAGGCAAGTTGCTTTTTCTTCACTAAATCTTATTCTCTCAGTTGTAAAGTGGGATTGATACTAATTACTATTAGAATAATTACTAATAATAGTTTGATATGATTATTGTGAGGGGTAAATGATAACATGCCCATGAAGTGTTTAGCATTGCTGGGCACAGAAAATGCCTGTGTGCAGCATAATAAATGAGTTCTGCTAATATCATGATCATTTCCTTAGCCAGTAACGATTATCAAAGAGACATAATGCAATTTTAACTCATAAGGTCTCTGCTAACAGTATTTTAGGTCATAAAACATGTAATTCTTCATTCCTTTGGCCATTTTGTCCTATAGCAGAAGACTGTGACAGACACAGTTTGTAGTATAAATGAAAAATGAGACTTCGGTATTTACATGGAATTTGCTTGCTCATTAAAAGTAAAGTAACTGATTAAGGAGATGGCACTTTGGCAAATGTCTCATTGATTTTCAAAAGTTTGCTGAAACTCACTTTATGACACTCTTTGAGCAGCTGTAGTGTCTGTGTAAAAAAATGTGTGGATGATCAACTACAATAAGTGGAACAGATATAACTTATATGTTTGGTAAGTGAATCAGCTCATCTATTCACACAAAGAATTGACTTGGATGAATAGTCTAAGCTCTATCTTATAATGGCATTTTATATGCTTTTCATTCAAATAATTATTAGGAAAATAGTGTCCAAGTTTTATAAGTGCTTAGAATATATTTCTTTTTCAGATATAGCGGTTGCATTGTTCTTTTCATTCCATGCTCTTGCATTTTCTCTTCAGTGATAACAGCATTGCCACCTACTTTCAGGTTCATTTTCACCTGCTCTTTTGTTTTACTCTCAATGCCTTAGGCATGCGTAGTATAAGGCCATTAACCCCTTGGTCTTGGAAATCAAAATACCGTTTGTTTAGATGTAAATTACCTCCTACCACTACTGAAATTTCAGAAAAGTCCATTATGATCCCATATTCTGTCTATTTGGTGTTTCTGATTTTTTTATTTTTCTGACTGATTTTTCAACAAAATTAAATACGGAGCCCAGAGACATTGTTAGCAAATAGCAATAAGACTGGTATGTCTCAGGCATATGAATAAAGTGGTGAGAAAAACAGTCTAATGACATAAAGGCCAATATGAATTGTATCTCAGAAAATACATGTCTGTTAACATTTTTTGAGTTTTTATTTTGTTTTGAAACAAAAGTAAATTTCTGACAATGTAATTTAAATGCCTTGACCTTTCAATGTGATGAGACTGTAACATATCATGGACCAAATTTTATCAGTGGAATAAATTTGCTGGAACATTTGCCCTTGTTTCTTTATAGTAATTTTATTAATATAATTTCCTAACTTTAGAGAGCATTGTAATAAAGCTCATTCCAGTCCTCTCTACCACAATGCCTCTTTAAGTATTTCCTGGAATCAAAGTACTCAATATTACTTTTGCCACTGGTAAGTGTTGTGAGTCCAGAGACTTCCTGAAGGCCATTGCTTAGCCATGGCACATTAGCAGGCTCAATCCCAGGGGAATACATTCTCCCATTCCTGGAGTCATGGCTTTGTACAAGTCAGGAAACTGCCTCCTCTCTCACTCCTCAAGGAATTAAATCCCAGAGGTTTTAGGCCTCTGGGAAGAGAAAATATTTCTTGTTGATGCTAAGCCTTTAATTGATTCAGTGGGTCATTGGGGAGTCCATGGGCCTTTTCAGTGCAGACTTGGAAAAAAGTGGTGATGTTTACACTCCTTCCTAAACAGAGTAGCTATTATGTGTGGAATGCTTTACTTTCTGAAAGTAAAGCTTGGCAAGATAACCTTTGGAACATGTGTTTTAGGAATTTTCATTTATTCCAAGGATGACATTACTTATGAAAGATAAAAATCTCCCTCAGGGCCCTCAGAATAATCTGAATAAATTTACTGGCATTTTGAATTCTTAGTGTGCCATTTTCTCTCCAAGACTAACTAGAAAAGAGATGTCAAACAGGCTGCCTTTCTAATAGACGTTATCCATTGGTGGTGCTTCAAACGACTTTGAAGACTTTGCTCATAATTTTCCAACAATCTTGAACACGCCTGAAAAACTTACTCATCACATTTTATCCAATTTTTGATACCTTTGCCAACTATCTGTTTATCAGAGCGCTAATGCTGTCAGACAAACATATGGGTGAGTAGGTTGAAGACATGCAGTCTTTTCCTCCAAGAATAGAGGTTGGTTGTGTGTGTGTGTTTCTTTAATTTATCTTGGGCATTTTATTAGCTATGATTTAAATTAAGAAGTGCAGATTTTTAATTGGAATGATCTATCCACCCATACTGTGGTATGGTGCAAAGGGCACAAATCTTGAAAGGATTAGGCTAGAGTGTGATTTCAGAAAAAAGAGAATGGACATTTACTGATCAGCTCACAAAGAGCCAGGTACTGTGATTGGTGCTGTGCCATCTTTGGAGTCAGGATACCCACACCCTCCATGTGTTAGTTCCCTTACTGTGTGAGGTCTTTAACCTCACAGAGCTTCATTCTTCAGTCCTACAGGAAAAATGATCATCATCATTACTCCCCCAGCAGGTTGTTGGGAGGAAGAAACGTCACTTACTCTGTATACAGGATAGTTCTAGAGGAGTCACGATTACTGTTTTTTTTTTTTTTTTTAATTTATTCTCCTTTATTTCCCCAAAGTTTTAAAGTCAGTTCATTACTATTATCTTAGCAAAATTTGGAGAGCACACCGAGAAAGAAATTTGCTAAGAAGAAAAAAAATAGGGCTGTGAAATTAAGGCATTAGCTTATTGTCTACAGTGCTTCTCACCCTAACGATGGAAATGGAAAAGTAACGCAGAATGGGGGAGATGGCGAGATGAAGGTAGGTATAACTATTCTGAGCATCTCCTCTGTGAGGTGCAGAAGCAAAACATGAGAATGGACACTGCATATAAAGAGGACACCTGTAAGTGCCTTAAAATATTACAGTTAACCCAGTAAAAGAGGATTGGAGAGTCTCTTCAGAATTCCTGGGAACTCTGAATTATAGTAGAAGACCAATAGCTGAATAGGTGAAGGATAGCAGCATTATTATTAAGATGTTTTAAAACCAGGGCAAGGGTCTAATTTTTATGACTCATTACAGAATACAGTAGACTATATCCCAAAGGCAGATTATGAATTTGAAATATTGGTTGTGAGATACTTCAATCAAGTGAAGTTGCTCAGTCATGTCTGACTGCGACCCCATGCGCTTAGCCTGCCAGGCTCCTCTGTCCATGGAATTCTCTAGGCAAGAATACTGGAAGCCATTCCCTTCTCCAGGGGGTCTTCCCGATCCAGGGATCAAAGCCAGGTCTCCTGCATTGCAGGCAGATTCTTTACCATCTGAGCCACCAGGGAAGCCCGAGATAAATAGTTATTGCTTCTATTGTTGACTATCTGCTCTAACTTTAAGAGTACTTGATTATCTGGAGAAAAATCTACTTAAGGATTTTTTTTGGGGGTGGGTGGGTGCTCATATCTATCAGCCTTTACTTATACTTTTTAAAGAATATTATCTTTGGAAGAGGGTGTAGGCAGATCTTTAGCAGACTGTTGGAGGGATCACTGTTGGAGGGATCACTGTAGGGCTTCTGCCCTAGACCTCCATAAAGAGCTGAGTGTCTTGGGGTAAAAATGTTAAACCTTTTGGGCCCCAGTTTCTTCACCAGTAAAATGAGCATATTAGAGCCTTTTCCGAAGGTTGTACTACTATTACATGAAAACCTCTTCCCCGTCTTCATTTCCCCACACCGAGGTTGTGTAATGTACTTTTATGAATGACACCTTAAAAAATAGCCCTCAGTTAAATACAAATATGACAATTATGCAAATATATAATAATAGATAGCCCAGTGGGCACTGCATTTCTTCACAAAGTTTGAGATGAGCATTTGGAATCTCTGCTCCCCAGTCTTAACAATTTCTAAACAGCGTCTGCCGAGATTTAGTTCTACTCTTCTCATCAACATAAAACATTTGTATTTCTCCCTGTTACTTCTTTATCCTCTGGCACCACCTACTTTCTTTATGTGAAGTTTGATTGCCTTTTAGTTTGTGGCTGAGGGAACAATTGCTGTCACAATCTCCTTGCTAGGTGTCCAACCAGACATCACTTCATCAGGAGAGAGGCAGGAAGGTGTTCACTGCGCTCTGCGCGGGACCTGTGTTCAGTTGCTACAGTGAGAAGCATGCCTACGTGCTGGTCGCGTAGCCAGCCTCAGAGAGTTTTATCTTTGGCAGTGTGGATAAGATGCTGATCTGTTGCCTCATGTGTGCCTGCTTTATTCAGTTGCATGGGACCAAGGAGTGACACCTGAGTGGGTAAACCTTCACATCCAGGTCTCCATGGTCCATTTAGGTGGCTGCAGATGTGTCCAGTGTTTATCCAGACAGGTCGGGGCAACAATATTTTAAATTATTCTTTGGGGGCATCTTCACTGAAGCTAGAAATGGGGACTCATTTTTTTAGCATGCAACTAGCTTCCTTTTAAATGATCTCCTTCAGATTCCCCAACAAATATCTCATCTATGACCATCTTCAAGGGCTGCTAATTAAGTAATACTATTTCATTTACATAAGTGTTAGTTTGTAACTCAGATTACAAACCTTTCTCTTCAACATAATTATTTTGTAGTAAACATCACAATGTCACTTTACAAAGGCATTTTGCACCAGGAAAAATTCAGAGTGGAGGAGAAGAAAGTAAAATATTAAACCATTTTATGACCAAAAAAAAAAATAGAGTTGGTGTAAAAAAGAACAAAAATAATAAAGTATAATTAGTGAATTATAAGTTGATTATGGTTTTCATAGGTCCATAAATTGCTGGCTTAAAAAACTGATAACATGGTGTTTTAAGTCATTAACAGCAGTAACAACAACCAAAGGTAAAAATTCCACCTACTCATCAGCATTCTAACTCAGCGTGTTGCCTGTGACAAGCAACACTCTGAAAAGATGGTCCTTTGATGCTTGTCTTGCCAGAAAGCTATTATTTTTGGTATAGCTACATGATGTGGGGAGACTGTGGCTTAGTCTTCCAGGCATGCTGATATGTCCATCAATTGGCATTGGTAGATGCCAGTCAGATCACTAAACTCCCTGGCACACACTGAGTGACAACCCTGGGGGCCTGGAGTGATGGTATCTCTCAGACTCAAGTGGGCACATTATTGATCTCTGTAATCCACAAGATATGTATGTGAGCTTTACCAAGGTTAAAGAGTGAATCCACTGTTCTTAGGTGTCATTGATTGTAATTTTAAAAGAGGTTGGGTAGGATTTAAGAATGTATGTGTTTGGTATGGAAAGTTTCCCCAGAAAAGGTCTGAGAAAAACTGAAATCAATACTGCAATGCTACACTATACAGGAGTTTGAAATCTGGAGGTTGAATATCAGCTTCAGGCTTTTCTCTTGGCTAGGAACTTAGGAGGTCCCTCCAAAATATCAGATCTGTTCTGTGGCAGAAGGTACACTCCTAGTAAATAGCAGAAAAGCAAATGCTACACCTTTTCCTCTTTGTAATAAATCATTTTGTTTTTCTATAGATTGCGTGTGGCATTTGAGGCAGAGCAAGCAAGCCTGCTGATATTTCAAGCTAATCCTTCAGCATCTTTCATTTTTCACTCTAGGCAGGAAACCTCTTCTTAAACTTGTTCATTTTACAGAGGGAAAATCGAAGCCTATGGCATGTTGTCAGAGCTGCTTTACTGTCATCATTTACAAAGGTCACTGGAATTAATTGACTTCTTACATTACACATTGTAAAGTGACTCATTTTTGACACATTAATGGGAAAGTGGCAGGATCTAAGTGGCTGGTTATTGTCTTTTGCTTTCAGCTCATATTATAAACTAGAAAACCAATAATAACTCTGAAATCACAGTGGTAGAAAAAAATAACCTGCAGTTCAAAAGAAGCAGTCTCCATTAACTATTTGGTTAGCTGAACTAGAAGAAGGAAGGAGAGCGAGCTCCTAGAGATAAAATGTAAATACTTGGTTTCTTTTACTGTCTTTACAGGATCCTTTAAGGGGGGCAGTGAATGTTTCCATGAACATACTCATGTTCTAAGTAGCTGGCTTCCTTTTACATGCCTGGAAGTATAAAGTAACCCACACTGTATTCCATGAATCATCACCGCATGGACGCTCATAGTTTACTGAGAGTAATTCTGTCTCAAAGGCATTGCTTCTGAAACTAAAGAGAAATACAGGATGTAAGCAGTATTTATTGTGAGAGGGCACAGTATGTTCTAGGTAGGTTTTGTGAATCCTTATTTCTTCCTTTTTTTTTTGTTTTGTTTTCACATTGTCCCCATTTCACTAAATGAAGAAGGTTCGACTCATTCTCATAGCTTGCTTTCACGAAAATTAGAGGCACGGAAACAAGGACATATTGTTAAAAATGAATAAATTAGAGGTGAATTAAGCCTGCTAGCTGAGTAAGAGCAAAGGGAATATAGCAGTTCGTTTGAACAAACAATCTTCTTAAATAGGAGATGTACTTTAAAGCCATCCTGCTGCGATCCTGTTAATTACCAAAGAAGATTAGAACTCTTCTGGTTCATGGGATCCTTTTACCTAGAGTGTGTCAGTTGCAGCTGCATTAGCAATCAGACATTTGCACTGTCCCTTCAGACCAGTGAGGGGATGTTATTAAAGGGAAGTCATTTACCCCAATCTGTAAGATGTAGCCTGGCAGAAATTCAATAACTGTTTGTGATATGCTCTTTTCGCCACTCTGCTTAGTGGTTTTACTCTTGACTTAACAGCAGCATTTGCCTTTATCTCCAACCACTAGGTGAAAAGGGAGAAAAATGCCCCATCTCTGAGGCTGGTTTCACAGCGCAGAATGATTTGTGATCTGCTTTTCATTGCAAATAATGTGAAGAAAAAGCAAAAATCCCCTAGCCCCTCTCTTCGTCTCCTTTTCTCCTCTGGTCTTCTCTCTTGCTGTCCCCTTTCTCTCTCTCTCTCTCTCTCTCTCTCTCTCTCTCTCCCCCTTCTCTACTCCCCCCAACCCCCAGCACTGCTTTTTCTCTCCCACTCACATCCTCTGATGGGCGTTCAAGCTAGTAAAATTCATGCTGGAGAATCCCACAAACACAGCAAAGCATACACAGAGCCGGAGGGCTTTTGCATTTGAATTTCGTCTCAAAAGTGAAATGGAAAGAAAACTGCTCTCAGAATTCACACAAGAAGACAACATCAAAAGAGAATTTAAGTGTTTAAAAAAAAAAAAAAAGCATCAACTGAACAGGAAAGAGAGCATATTTAAATAGAAATGTATATTTCAAACTTACCCTGCAAAAGCGTCTCAGTGCTACACCCCCTTCCGTGTCCCTGCGTGCTGGATTCCTCAATTCCTTAGTTGCAATAATCACATGGTTGTGTTCTTGCCCGGGTGGAAATTGGTGCATATGTGTGTGTACCAAAGTATACACAAACGTGTACTATAGGTATTCACACGACCAAGCGAGCTTATCTCTGTATTCTAAAATATAAACGAAGGCGAGAGGTTACAGCGAGGATTCCTTCTTTTTCCCCCGAACTCTTTCTCTCAGTCAGCGGCAGGCTGAGCCTTTCAATCCAGTGAAGAGAGATCCTAGGAGCTGGCTTTATTTCTCCTGGTTTCCATGGTGGTTAGTGGTGCGTCGTTCACCCGATCAGTTGTCACACTGACATGGTGCTGCCTGCTCAGCGGTCATTAATAACTGAACACCCTCCACTCCCCAGAGAGGAGCCAATCGCTTCGGACTGCCAAGATGTAGCACTCGCAGCTGCTCGCGTCTGGTTGGCTGAAACAACCTGTCTGTTCTATGACACTGCTGCTTAGGATACAAATAAATGAAACAGACTTGCTTGTTTTCTTAGGTATCATTCCCTCCCTCCCTCCTTTCCTTCCTTCCTTTCTTCCTTCTTTCCTTCCTTTTTTTTTTTCAGAGAGAGGGATTTTTGACAAGTTTTCTCATTTTGGGGTTCTCAGTCGCTCAGACACTGTGTTTTCTCTCTGAAAACAGCAGGGCACATTACTAACAAGGATTTCCCAAATATTAAAAGCACCTGGGAGAGATGCAGAGCCTCCAATGACTCCTCTGAGAAGTTCACCAAAGGCAGTATAATTTAAGAACAGCTTGAAATTGTTTTGAGTGGCATTTGGTTTTCTGTAAGTCCTACTTAATTTAGGATATGCGTTTGCTGTTCAATAATCTTTATTTTTTTTAAGCAATGGCTTTTCTTACCTGGAATGACCAGTTTTTTGTTTTTGTTTTTGTTTTTTTAAGTAACACATATATTTGCTTCACTACCTTTCAGTACATTGGCATATTAAGGGGGTATATATTCTTCCAGTTAACATTCAGCCACTTCTCCTTATGTGATGAAGTTAATTTGCCAGCCACATATGAATGAGTACATGTGCCATGGTGTTTGTGTGTATGTGTGTTTAGAGTGTATGTTTTACTACTCTGGGAAAGCATTTCTCCTGAAATAAAATTAAATCCTCGAGAAAATGATTTCTGTTTGTTCTTAGACTTGCTAACTCTGAACTTATATTTACCAGAAAAATATACTCTGTACACATATGTAAAACACTAAATTATCTGAAATTTAGAAAAGAAACACAGCAAAGCATACTACTACTACTACTAAGTTGCTCCAGTCGTGTCCGACTCTGTGAGACCCCAGAGACGGCAGCCCACAAGGCTCCCCCGTCCCTGGGATTCTCCAGGCAAGAACACTAGAGTGGGTTGCCATTTCCTTCTCCAATGCACGAAAGTGAAAAGTGAAAGCATAACGGTGTTTATTTCTACAAGGACATCTATGAGCAAATAGACAGTTTTTCAAAATGCATGTGTTAAAACCTTAATTAGCATACTAGAGAAACATTTTGTTGAAAACAATGATACATGAGGATTAATTTAGCAACAGGTCAAAAACAGCATAGATTCATGACTCCAGCCCTAGTTTTGAGAGACTACCCTCTAGTGGAACACAAAGAAATGGCATTTACATGTTACTGGATTTACTGGGGGTGGGGATGGGGGCAAGCTTCACATCTAATGACTCCTTAAGTGTTTATTGAAATGACATAGACCAACAGTTTACATTTATTATAATTGTAATACCAACTTTGTTTCTAACTACTAAATATTTTCGCTCTGTGGTGTTCTTTAAAATGTTCCCAAATGTTTTAGTTTTTTTTTCCTTTTAAGAAACTGTATTCAAATAATTCTTAACCTTTTGAATAAAACTAAGTTCAAGAAAAAAGTAGCTTCTCCATTAACCTAATAGCACTTATTTCAGAATTTTACTGCAAGATTTTATTCTTTACAGTAGGCACTCTAGCACTTTCTCTGTAAATGTTAGGAATTTGTAGTCCAGTGTTGGGGATGTTGTGATACACTGTGTCTATACTTAATTTAATGTACTTGTGATAATAGTAACTCCCCCCAGTTTTATTCTCTCCAGCTCCAGTTTCTTGCCTATTCAAAATAATTTCACCACTGGCAGATTTTTATTTTTACCTATGGAAAACTTATATTAAAACTGTGTTAAATACTTGAAAAAGGAATTTGAGTTTTATACCATTGGTTCCTTAAGCATTTCATTTTGGTTGATTGGTGTTGACCATACAATCGACAAATCCAATAATCAAACCAAGTATAATGGCCTCCCATAATGAGAGTGAGTAGTGATAATCAAGCAGATAGATGATTAAACTACATTCATGGTTTATAAATAAAACCAACAATTGTAACTATTATAAATTTTAGTCTCTTTCAGATATCAAAAAAATCTAAGTTTTAATTTAGCAAGAGTGGAATATTTTAAATGCTACCTTATGCTCTATCATAGGAAGTTGTTTTAACTTCCTTTGATTACCTTTTTTGACATGTGGGAGATGAGATGGCTTTTCTTGCAGTTGCCCTTTTTGTGTAGGTACATGATAAGTTCAAAAGATTTCATGGGACATTAGAAATGAGATTTCAGTGTGAGAGAAAGTAACTGACTTTGGATGAAAAGATGAGGATTTTGTTTCTTGGCTGTAGTTTCCTTTTTGCTACAAGAACAACAGCTGCTGAGTAGAAGCACTGTATGTTTTAGATTTACTTTTCCATTGCATCAATCATTTATTAGTAATGAGAGGTCTCCAGAAAGACACATTAAATTATTTAATTATCATGTCTACGTAATACAGTACCATGTGAAGACTTTAAATTGTGACAGGATGAAGATTTTAGGGCTTTTAGCATGATTGTGAATGGTCATCAAATGAGAAACATAAAACTTTTAAGCTCAAATGCCTTGAGTCCTAAAGTTTAAGAGACTTAATATGTATACACATCTGGTTAGAGAGAGCAAGACTAGAACTCGCGAGGTCTTTCAGGATTTTTCTGTTACATCACCCTCTCAGTTCAGTTCAGTTCAGTTGCTCAGTCATGTCCGACTCTTTGCCACCCCATGGACTGCAGCACGCCAGTTGCTCCATCACCAACTCCTGGAGTTCACTCAAACTCATGTCCATTGAGTCAGTGATGCCATCCAGCCATCTCATCCTCAGTCCTCCCTTTCTCCTCCTGCTTTCAATCTTTCCCAGCATCAGAGTCTTTTCAAATGAGTCAGTTCTTCGCATCAGGTGGCCAAAGTATTGGAGTTTCAGCTTTAGCATCAGTTCTTCCAATGAACACTCAGGACTGATCTCCTTTAGGATGGACTGGTTGGATCTCCTTGCAGTCCAAGGGACTCTCAAGAGTCTTGTCCAACACCACAGTTCAAAAGCATCAATTCTTCCACGCTCAGCTTTCTTTATAGTCCAACTCTCACATCCATACATGACTACTGGAAAAACCATAGCCTTGACTAGATGGAACTTTGTTGACAAAGTAATGTCTCTGCTTTTTAATATGCTGTCTAGGTTGGTCATAACTTTTCTTCCAAGGAGTAAGAGTCTTTCAATTTCATGGCTGCAGTCACCATCTTGCAGTGAATTTGGAGCCCAAGCAAATAGGGTCTATCACTGTTTCCCCATCTATTTGCCATGAGGTGATGGGACCGGATGCCATGATCTTCGTTTTCTGAATGTTGAGTTTTAAGCCAACTTTTTCACTCTCCTCTTTCACTTTCATCAAGAGGCTATTTTGTTCTTCTTTGCTTTCTGCCATAAGAGTGGTGTCATCTGCATATCTGAGGTTATTGATATTTCTCCTGGCAATCTTGATTCCAGACCCTCTCATCTACTGAATGATTGATAGATTTTCTGCTTTTTCTTCTTTTCCTTATTCTTTTTTTCCCCCTTATTTTGTTTTTTTCCCCCTTTAGAATCCACTGCAAATACACTGTATTACTTGCATATGCATGTCAGCTACCTCAGAATAAATGTATACAGGGTTTCCTGAATGAGTACTTAGTTCTAATGAACATGTATTGAAATAATTTTAAACATAAATGAGTAATTGTAGCCCTTAAATTATGTTGACAGAGCTCTGCCTATATCATCAAATAAGAGAATATATGGGTACAATAAATATTTATTTGTTGATTTAATGGTTGAATTTAAGTTACTCGTTTGTCAAGGTTTATTGCTATTTCATGGACTCCTAGACAGGGTTTGCCTGTGAGCTTTCGTTAGAGAAGTAATTTATGTAGTGAATCAGCACAGCTTCTGGAGACAGACAACCTGGGTTGGAATGCTGACTTTGTCACTTTCTAGTTTTGTGACCTTGAGTACAAATGTAGCATCTCTGTGTCTCGGTTTCCTCCTAGGATTGTTTTGAGAATTAAAGTAGTTAATATATATAAAAGCTTAGAAAAGTATCTGAAACATAGTAAGTCTAAGTGGATGTTTGAAATCACCATTACTTGTCATTATTATCATTGTCATAGTCATCATTATTTGTTCCACTGTGTCCTTTGGGGTGCCCTTTCTACCTTCTATTCTAAGTCCCTGCCTTTCACTTATCAGAAGTAAGTTAGTTAGTTCAGTTCAAATGCTGCTTCCCCCATGGAATCTTCTCTGACCCTCTAACAAGATATGATCTCTCATTTGACCCATACTAGCATTCATTATCCCTCCTATGACATCACTTTAAAAAAATACATTATAATTGTTTCTGTAATTTTGCTTTATAGTTTATAAGATTCTCCAGGAGGGACGGTCTATATCTTATTCAACTTTAGTATCCATAACATGTAAAAATTGTTCTTTCATAGTATTTAAATTTTAAGAGTTACTTAATCTTCACAACATCTCAAGATATTTTTATCCTCATTTGACAGTGTAGAAACATTGGCTCAAAGAAGTTAGGTTACTTGCTCTAGTGTCCCAAAACTATTAAATAATGGAGCTAAAATTTGAACTCGGTTTGGTCTGCCTTAAGAGTCAAGGCTCTTTTTACTGCACAGGGCACTCAGTATTCATTTGCAAAATAAATGAATGCTTGATTGATGACTGAGTCAACCAATTAAATGTAGTTAGCAACAAGGGATGCTAAAAATAGAAATACTATTTTTAAAAGGGAATACATTTTATGCACTAGACAGAGGATGTTTTTATATAGTTACTGTTGTTGAGTGTTAATGACAGAATTTTGTATTGCTGGCACAATTTGAGAATTGGAGCACTGAAGAGATGAAGTGCCTGGTTGGAAAGATGAAGTGATGTGTTAAATACATGTGAATGGCCATTGATGAAGGGTGCTGACACTGAGCAGAGAAGATCTTCAGTGGCTTGTCCTTCCTCCTCTGATTCTATAGCAAATTTGCTTTTAAGTTGGAAATAAGATGAAACGTGAGGAACTTGCTCCTTCCTTTATTCTTTGCTTTCAGGGGATTGACTTTAACTTCTTCTCTAGACATGTGAAAAATATTGAGAGAATAAAATACACTTTTTAGAAACTATATAGCAGGGAAATAGGTAAGTAGCCTGATAGGTGGTTTTCAGGTTGCACAGAAATAACTGAAAAGGAATTTATCAAAAAAGAAAATATTCTAAACTGTTTGTAGTAGTTATCTTTGATGGGATAATGGTTGGATTTTGTTTTTGATAAAGTTCTGACCTGTATGTGGCATCATTTTTAAATGCATGTTGATGTATGGCAAAACCAATACAATATTGTAAAGTAAAAAAATAATAATAATAATCAAAATAATAAAAAAACTGAAGTATAGTTGATTTACAATATTGTGTTAGTTTCAGGTGTACAGCAAAGTGAAGTGGTTCAGTTACGTGTGTGTGTGTATGCTTTTTCAGATTATTTTCCATTATGTATTATTACAAGATATTGACTATAGTTCTCTGTGCTATACAGTGGGCCCTTGTAGTTTATTTTACTTATAGAAATGTATATCTGTGAATCCCAAATTCCTAATTTATCCCTCCTCACCCCTGCCTTTAATAACCATATATTTGTTTTCTATGTTGGTAGGTCTATTTCTGTTTTGTAAATATATTCATTTATATTATCTTTTTAAGATTCCACATTTACGTGATATCATACGATATTTGACTGTTTCACTAAGTTTAATGATCTCTTGCTCCATCCATCCATGTTGGTACAAACGACATTATTTCATTCTCTTATGGCTGAATATTTCATTATATATATATATAATGAAATATATATATATATATATATATATATATATATATACACTGCATCTTCTTTATCCATTCATCTGTTGATGGGCATTTAGGATGTTTCCCTGTGTTGGCTCTTGTAAATAGCACTTCTGTTTACATTGTGGTGCATGTATCTTTTCATATTAGAGTTTTCATCTTTTCTGGATATATGCCTAGGACTGGCCTTGCTGGATCACATGGTAACTCTATTTTTAGCTTTTAAGGAATCTCCATACTGTCCTCCTTAATGGCTGCACCAATTTACATCCCTACCAACAGTGTTAGGAGATTTCTTTTTTTCCCACATGATAATGAGTGGTTTTATTAACTTCTTTGCTTCTCAGACTTTCTAAGTCAATGTTTAATTTTTCTTTGAAAAAAATATAGATATTTCTTTTAGGGTGAAATTTTACTTCTATATCTGAAGCTGCATTGTTTAGTGAAATAT
This sequence comes from Bos mutus, assembly GCF_027580195.1. Taxonomy (NCBI): domain Eukaryota; kingdom Metazoa; phylum Chordata; class Mammalia; order Artiodactyla; family Bovidae; genus Bos; species Bos mutus. The sequence continues at coordinate 61,823,385 of NC_091620.1, read as the reverse complement.
CTAACCTTCTTAACTTAGTATTCAATTCTACTTATGATATAGCAATTTAAATAGCAACACGATAACAATAATAATTCAGTTCAGTCACTCAGTTGTGTCTGACTCTTTGCGACCCCATGAACCACAGCACACCAGGCCTCCTTGTCCATCACCAACTCCCGGAGTCCACCCAAACCCATGTCCATTGAGTCAGTGATGCCATCCAACCATCTCATCCTCTGTTGTCCCCTTCTCCTCCTGCCCTCAATCTTTCTTAGCATCAGGGTTCTTTTCAAATGAATCAGCTCTTCACATCAGGTAGCCAAAGTATTGGAGTTTCAGCTTCAACATCAGTCCTTCAAATGAACACCCAGGACCGATCTCCTTTAGGATGGACTAGTTGGATCTCCTTAAAGTCCAAGGGACTCTCAAGAGTCTTCTCCAACACCACAGTTCAAAAGCATCAATTCTTCCGCACTCAGCTTTCTTTATAGTCCAACTCTCACATCCATACATGACCACTGGAAAAACCATAGTCTTGACTAGACGGACCTTTGTTGACAAGGTAATGTCTCTGTTTTTTAATATGCTGTCTAGGTTGGTCATTACTTTCCTTCCAAGGGGGAAGCATCTTTTAATTTCATGGCTGCAATCACCATCTGAAGTGATTTTGGAGCCCAGAAAAATAAAGTCAACCACTATGTCCACTGTTTCCCCATGTATTTGCCGTGAAGTGATGGGACCAGATGCCATGATCTTCATTTTCTGAATGTTGAGTTTTAAGCCAACTTGTTCACTGTCTTCTTTCACTTTCATCAAGAGGCTTTTTAGTTCTTCTTCACTTTCTGCCATAAGGGTGGTGTCATCTGCATATTTGAGGTTATCGATATTTCTCCTGGCAACCTTGATTCCTAGTTGTGCTTCCGCCAGCCCAGTGTTTCTCATGATCTACTCTGCATATAAGTTAAATAAGCAGGGTGACAATATACAGCCTTGACGTCCTCCTTTTCCTATTTGGAACCAGTCTGTTGTTCCATGTCCAGTTCTAACTGTTGCTTCCTGACCTGCATATAGGTTTCTCAAGAGGCATGTCAGGTGGTCTGGTATTCCCATGTCTTTCAGACTTTTCCACAGTTTATTGTGATCCACATAATCAAAGGTTTTGGCATAGTCAATAAAGCAGAAATAGATGTTTTTCTGGAACTCTCTTGCTTTTTCAATGATCCAGCAGATGTTGAAAATTTGATCTCTGGTTCCTCTGCCTTTTCTAAAACCAGCTTGAACATCTGGCAGTTCATGGTTCACATATTGCTGAAGCCTGGCTTGGAGAATTTTAAGCCTCACTTTACTAGCATGTGAGATGAGTGCAATTGTGTGGTAGTCTGAGGATTCTTTGGCATTGCCTTTCTTTGGGATTGGAATGAAACCTGACGTTTTCCAGTCCTGTGGCCACTGCTGAGTTTTCCAAATTTGCTAACATATTGAGTGCAGCACTTTCACAGCATCATCTTTTAGGATTTCAAATAGCTCAACTGGAATTTCACCACCTCTGCTAACTTTATTTGTAGTGTTACTTCCTAAGGCCCACTTGACTTCACATTCCAGGATGTCTGGCTCTAGGTGAATGATCACACCATCGTTGATTATCTGGGTTGTGAAGATCTTTTTTGTACAGTTCTTCTGTGTATTCTTGCCACCTTTTCTTAATATCTTCTGCTTCTGTTAGGTCCATACCATTTCTGTCCTTTACTGAGCCCATCTTTGCATGAAATGTTCCCTTGGTATCTCTAATATTCTTGAAGAGATCTCTTGTCTTTCCCATTCTATTGTTTTCCTCTATTTCTTTTCATTGATCACTGGGGAAGGCTTTCTTATCTCTCCTTGCTATTCTTTGAAACTCTGCGTTCAAATGGGTATCTTTCCTTTCCTCTGTTGCTTTTGGCTTCCCTTCTTTTCACAGCTATTTGTAAGCCTTCCTCAGCCATTTTGCTTTTTTGCATTTCTTTTTCTTGGGGATGGTCTTGATTCCTGTCTCCTGTACAATGTCACGAACCTCCATCCATAGTTCACCAGGTACTGTGTCTGTCAGATCTAGTCCCTTAAATCTATTTCTCACTTCTACTGTATAGTCATAAGGGATTTGATTTAGGTCATACCTGAATGGTCTAATGGTTTCCTCCACTTTCTTCAATTTCAGTCTGAATTTGTCAATAAGGAGTTCATGATCTGAGCCACAGTCAGCTCTCGGTCTTGTTTTTGCTGACTGTATAGAGCTTCTCCATCTTTGGCTGCAAAGAATATAATCAATCTGATTTCGGTGTTGTCCATCTGGTGATGTCCATGTACAGAGTCTTCTCTTGTGTTGTTGGAAGAGGGTGTTTGCTATGACCCGTGCATTCACTTGGCAGAACTCTACTAGGCTTTGCCCAGCTTTATTCCGTATTCCAAGGCCAAATTTGCCTGTTACTCCAGGTGTTTCTTGACTTCCTACTTTTGCATTCCAGTCCCCTCTAAGGAAAAGGACATCTTTTTTGGGTGTTGGTTCTAGAAGGTCTTCATAGAACTGTTCGAATTCAGCTTCTTCAGCGTTACCGGGCGGGGCATAGACTTGGTAGATGCCATTTATTGAGTTCTGTTCCGTGAGTGCTTCCCAGGTGCTGCAGTGGGAAAGAATCCACCTGCCAATGCAGGAGATGCAAGAGACATGGAAGATCTCTCTGTGTCTGGAAGATCCCCTAGAGGAGGAAATGGCAACACACTCCAGTATTCTTGTCTGGTAAGTCCCATGGACAGAGGAGCCTGGCAGGCTACAGCTGGTGGGGTTGCAAAGTCAGATATGACTGAGCACACACACAACATACACAGCAACTCTGCCAAGTTGACTGTTAAGAGTTTTTCATGAATTGTCTCTTTCCGTCCTCCCTATTAGAATACCAGGTAGCTAATACTCCCATTTTACAAATCAGAAAACTGAGAGCTGAGTGTGCAAAATCTCACAGTAGTTGCTTATTAAGCAGCATCAGCAATTGAACCAAAGTCTGTCAGACTCTAAGGCTGACATTTGTGACTACTGTGATCACTAACTGTGATAAGTTTCCCATATTCCTGTCCAGTCATTGTCTCTCTTCCTTATTCACATCCTATCCCTCAGCTACATCAAGTGCCTCATCATTTCCTGAAAGTATTTTTTGTGTTGGATTCTTTGCAGTTTATTTATTCTTAATCAGTTCTATAGGGCTTCTGCTCAAAAACCCCATCTTTTAAGAACCTCCAATGGCACCCTACTCCAGTACTCTTGCCTGGAAAATCACATGGATGGAGGAGCCTGGAAGGCTGAAGTTCATGGGGTTGCTGAGGGTCGGACATGACTGAGCGCCTTAACTTTCACTTTTCACTTTCATGCATTGGAGAAGGAAATGGCAACCCACTCCAGTGTTCTTGCCTGGAGAATCCCAGGGACGGGGGAGGTTGGTGGGCTCCCATCTATGGGGTCGCACAGAGTCGGACACGACTGAAGCAACTTAGTAGCTTAGTAGTAGTAGTACCTCCATCTCAATGAGATAAGTATCTCCTTATTTTATCATAGCTTAAATTTAGTTTTTATTGTTATATTTCTCTTATTCTAATACATACTATCTTTTACAGTTTAATTTTTCCTAAACCTTGATAGTAAGCAACTTGAAGGTAGAAAATATGTCTTATTTGCTTCCTATATTCAATAGTGCATTTACATATTAAAAATCAATGTTTGATTAATTAAATTCAATTGAGTGACTGATGGAGTAATTGACTACTCTCTCCTTTGTGCTGATTTTGTTCTAAGCATTTGAGTAAAATCAGAGAATTTTTTAGTTAAACAAAGCCTGCCCCTCAGGGGTCAATTTTGTCAGATCAGTGACTTCAGTTACAGTTGAGGTTATTCATAAAAGAGCTCTTATTTATGGGAGAATAAAGTGCATGTCTTGGCCTGACTGCATTTTACTCTTTTTTGTTGGTGGTGGTGGTAGTGGTGGCTACTTCCTCTTTTGATCTTCTTTGATTACTTAGTACATATTAAACGCAGTTGGGGTCAAATAGCCACTAAGATTCATGCAAGTTCTAGGCAGAAATTAAACTCCAAGAACCAAATGGCAGGTAAGTTCATAAAAATTCTAGGCATAAATTAAGAACCAAGTTGGCATGAGATAATATTTTGTACAATATTCTTTGGTAAAGTCTGTTGGTATTTTCTTACCTTTACATGAGTTCTTTTGTAAAGGGGACTAATGAAAGGTGTAAGTTTATGTCTAAGCAAGAGGTCAAGACAGTGATTTCTGAGCAAGAGAAAATAAACTTTTTTGTCAGTAAAATATTTAGGCATAATGGCACCCCACTCCAGTACTCTTGCCTGGAAAATCCCATGGACGGAGGAGCCTGGTAGGCTGCAGTCCGTGGGGTCGCTAAGAGTCGGACACGATTGAGCGACTTCACTTTCACTGTTCACTTTCACGCATTGGAGAAGGAAATGGCAACCCACTCCAGCGTTCTTGCTTGGAGAATCCCAGGGACGGTGGAGCCTGATGGGCTTCTGTCTATGGGGTCGCACAGAATCGGACACGACTGAAGCAACTTAGCAGCAGCAGCAGATATATTGCATCATGGAAGTTAGAGTTGTTTGAATTTTCATGAATGTTTTATGTCTTTTTTGCTTGATGTCTACTAAATGGGAGAACAAAGATGACTGTTAACATCCTCATCTGGTTCTCTTCCTTCATTGATGGAGAGTCTAGGAGGCCCAGAGCTAAAGTTCGCTGTCTGATTGTTCAGTGGTTGTTCACAGAGTCCTTCCTTGTAGTGGAGGGAAAGTCTTTTCAAGGATGGAACCACTTACTACAACTAGCAACGATGCAGAAGACATGGGGAATTCTTGTTGTCATTATTTATACTGAAGCCAATGCTGAGTTCTCAGTTTTAGATGTTAAATTTTTTTTTGACTCTTTCTTACCCTACTGTATTCTACTAGGACTATTTGGGACAACGGGTTCTGCTCTAATGTTTGGTCTTTAGAATATTTTCAGAAATGAGTTAATAAAATGATCAGGTAAAGGTAGTTCTGAGCAGATAGTAGGCACTCAGTACTTATTTATTTTTGACAGTTACTGCTTCATTTCTTAAAACTGTATTTTTTTTTCATTTTTGCATTATAAAATTTATTTATTTTAGTTTGCTATTTTTAATTGGAGGATAGTTGTTTTACAATGTTGTGTTGTTTTCTGCTGTACAGCAACATGAATCAACTATAGGTATACATATATCACCTCCTGTTGAGCCTCTTTCACACCCCCACGTCCTATCTCACCTCTCTAGATCACCACAGAGCACCAAGCTGAGTTCCCTGTGCTAAACAGATGCTTCCCACGAGCTATTTTACATATAGTAGTATATATATGGAGAAGGCAATGGCACCCCACTCCAGTACTCCTGCCTGGAAAATCCCATGGATGGAGGAGCCTGGTAGGCTGCAGTCCATGGAGTCGCTGAGGGTCGGACACGACTGAACGCCTTCACTTTCACTTTTCACTTTCATGCATTGGAGAAGGAAATGGCAACCCACTCTAGTGTTCTTGCCTGGAGAATTTCAGGGACGGGGGAGCCTGGTGGGCTGCCATCTATGGGGTCACACAGAGTCGGACACGACTGAAGTGACTTAGCAGCAGTATATATATGTCAATGCTCTCTCAGTTCATCCCTCTCCTTCCTCTCTGTGTCCACAAGTCCATTCTATATGTCTCTATCTCTATTGCTGCCCTGCAAATAGGTTCATCAGCACCATTTTTCTAGATTGCATATATATGTGTTACTACATGATACTTTGTTTTTCTCTTTCTGACTTACTTCACTCTGTATAACAGGCTCTAGATCCATCGACCTCAGTACAACTGATTCAAATTCATTCCTTTTTATGGCTGAGCAATATTCCATTGCATATAAGTACCACAACTTCTTTATCTGTTCATTTGCTGATGGGCATCTATGTTGCTTCCATGTACTAGCTATCACTCTGTATGTTTTATTCAGGCCTGACTCTCTTTGGAGTCAGCCTGTTTATCACCTGGTTTCTGATTTAGGAGCTTGGAAAGGTAAAAGAAGTTCTGAGTAGCATAAGAATGCTAAAATCCAGTCAAATGCAGATGCATAAGTTTGCCAGCTTTGCCTCACAGAATTTGAGTTCTGCCTATCAATGGCATCTGTTGACCTCTGGTTATATATAGAGCATTCTTCAAGGAATCACAAGTAGGTCTCTGCCAGTCTTTTCTATTTTGAAATTGTAAATAGCTGTTCATACTAAATGCCAGGGAGACAAACACTATTTAAACTAGCTTAGGTTAAAACTAGCTTGGGTTTAGACCAGCTCAAGTGCAAAGGTGGGGCTATAGCAAGGGTGGTATAGCCTTAAACGCACTAACAATATGGGCAAGGGGGAAAACTGGATCTCAGAGACAGGTTGGTGGTAAACTCACATTTGCTTACAGACTCTTTTTCTGTCTTTTGTCTGCTTGTCATGGAGTATTGAGTTTATTCTCTTTTACTGCTGGCCAGTTTTCTTTACAATGTCTGAAAGTTTTCACACCAGCAGCTCTCACATTCTTCACCTCCCAATTTTACCTCTAGAGAGACTATCCCTTTCTCTTATTTCCAGTTTGAAAAATCTGGAGGGAAGCTCTACTTGGACCAAATGCTTATTCCTGGATAAAGCACTTCTCTGTCATTCCTGCTCAAATTAAAGGATAGGGGACAAGGAGCAGAACGCCGGGAAAAGAAAGATGTCCATTAGGTAAGCAATAAAGACTTAATAATATTAGGTATCATTTCTGGAGTGTGGTGTTCCTGATACTGATCTAAATAAGCACTTCCTTACAGCATCTCTTTGATACAGTAGGGTTGGTTTGTAAGCAGATGCTTTCTTCCTTTTACAGATAAAGGGGGAAGCAGATTATACCCCACTCCCTACAGTGGCATGGCTTGTGAATGATGACTCAGCCAGGGTTGGAATCCACATCAGTCTGATTCCCAGGCTTGAGTTTAGGACCACTCATTGGGCTGAGTGTCATGTGGTCATCCAGTGAAACTTTGAGCAGCGTCCACAGAGCACACACTTAATGTTTTTCTTCAGCACAGCGGTATTGGACAGCCAGTCAGTCTGAGCTTCTTGCCATCAGTAGCCACCATGCCAGTGGTTGAGGACCTGAAGACCACCGTGTATCCCGTCTTGAAGTATTAGGAGGCAGCCAGTGTGGGCCCAGAAGCCCCTGCTCGACCTGAACCCTGTCTTCCCTTCCTCTGAATCATGAATAACCTTTAACTGAGATCAGAGTTCTGTAACCTTTGCCATCTGTTGTCAAGTCACACTCTCAGATTCAGTCTTATTTCAGGCAAGCCTCTTCCCATTCTGCCCCTCATTCCACATGGTTTTCTCTTCAACAGACATCAGACATCAAGACACCCTCCTACATGGCAGCATCTAGCTGCTATATGCTTCATTCTACATAAATCCTCCCAGTTCTTGCTCCTTCTCTTATTTGTCATTTGTAAGCAGATTTCCCATCTTTTAAACTGTATTCTGGGCCTCTTCTATTTTCTCCTTTAGCTGAAATTGAATCTTATTTCAGGTCTTGATGATTTTTTGGCTCTCTCTCTTTTTGTTCCTAGACTCTCAATCAATTGCTCTTTCTCTTCCTTCCCCCTCATAACCATAAGTTCATTCTCTAAGTCTGAGTTTCTGTTTTTTAAATAAGTTCATTTGTATCATTGTTTTAAAGATTCTACAAATAAGCAATATCATATGATATTTGTCTTTCTCTGACTTACTTCACTAGTATGACAATCTTCAGATTGTTGCAAATGGCATTATTTCATTCCTTTTTATGGCAGAGTAATATTCCATTGTATATATATGTACCACATCTTCTTTATCCATTCATCTGTCAGTGGACATTTAGGTATCTTCCATGTCTTGGCTATTGTAAATACTGCTGCAGTGAACACTGAGGTGTATATAATCCATCTGAGGCTCTTTCTCTCTTAGTCATTCTCATCTCTCTCCCTTTCCTACCTGCTAAGAGTGGTCATCTGAACTACTCACCATTCAGTCATCTTGGCTTTCTTGCTGTAGTCTCCCACCATACCTGCTGAGTTGGAACTTCTGGACAAGACATGATTGTTCTCTGCTCTTATCTCCATGAGGTAAATTGGTCCTAGAGAAAATCACAGTAAGTGCAGAGTGTCATGTCTCATCTGGGTCTTCAGCATGTCCCTCACATCCTTATATTTCTCCTAAGTCAGCTCCTTATCTAGTTGTCTTCAGAGATGGCACCAAACTTGAACACTCTCTTTACATCCCTTGTTAGTCTCTGGGTATTCGTAGGGACATGCCCTTACTTTTAGCCCCATTGAATTCAGGCCTGTAGGTGTGGATTGTCTTTATTTCACAGCCTCCCAACCTACTAATGAATCTTTATCCACACTCATCATTGTCTTTCTTTTGTAGTCTTAATGGATGAGGCTTTTTTTCTCAGTATATCCCTCCCTTTTTTCCCTCAAACTCACCTACTTCTGTGTTCTCAGGAACTGGTCTCTAGAAGCCTCTGTCCCCATTCTCCCCGGTAGTTGACATGTTGTCATGAAATCCATAGACAAGCTTAATTTTTATTCATACTCAACAATAATGGTATTCCTCTTAATCTTTGACCCTATTCTATTATTCTTTATCTGTCCTCCTCATATAAATTTCTCAGGAGAGCTATCAACATCTGGTATTACCTCATCATCACTTTCTACTTACTTTTCCAGCTCATGTTTTTCTAGGTTCTATTCCAACCAGGCTACTGAAATTTGCCTTTGAAATCTCATCAGTGTCCTCCCAATTTGGTCCTTGTACATCAAAGCCTCCCAGTCATGCTCCTGCTACCTCCACATTCATTTTGCTATCATTGTTGACATATCTACCTTTTAAATATCTATCTTAGGTTTCTTCTTTTGCCTACTCTTCTTCATACACTCCCTTAGATAATGTAATCTCTTCTTTATATATTCATTATTCTCCAATATACATCACCACTGCTCTTGGAAATAAAATTATTTTTTTGTATCTTTTTAGATATGTTCCTCAGACTGTCCGACAAATATCTCTACTTGTATGAGCACAGGTGCCTCCTACTCTCTGTGTCTAAAATTGACCTTTAAGCTTGTCTCTATAAAGTGGCTTTTCTTCCTTTTTTTAAAAAAAATTATTTTAGTTGTAGTATTACCCAGTTGTAGCATTACCCAGTTACCTCACGGAGTCCAGGAATTTATTTTTCTTTTATCTTATGCCCTACATTCAACTCTTCACTGTTGTGCTGTGCACAGTTGCTCAGTCATGTCCGACTCTTTGCGACCCCATGGACTATAACCTGCCAGACTCCTCTGTCCATGGCATTTCCCAAGCAAAAATACTGGAGTGGGATGCCATTTTCTTCAGGGTATCTTCCTGACCCAGGAATTGAACCTGCATCTCTGCTTGGCAGGCAGATTCTTTACCACTGAGCCACCAAAGAAACCCATTGTTATGGGTTAGGGAAATACAAATGATTTTCCTTGAACTGTCCACAAAACACAGTGAAATAGATCGGAATTAGAAATGCATTGCTCTGCAAATGTGGAAATGACCTGCGCTCAAATGAAGTATATAATAATAGAAGAATAATCAATAGCATGTGTTGAGCATTAACTGCGTACCAGACACTGGAATGTGGTCTACTGTGCATGTTTAGTCTTATTCCTTCAGTACTGTGAGACGTTCACACACCTGCCCCTTTTCACAGATGAGGAAGCTTGAGTTTCACAGAGGTTGGTTAACTTCTGCCATCCTAGAAGCTGTGAGGAAATCAGGCTGCAATACAAGTTGAAATTCAAAGCCACAACTTTTAAAGCTGTGTTTTCTTCCCTCTAGATATCTTCTGAGTCTCTCATTCTCTTCTTCTGAGCATGTTCTATAGAACAGCTTTTGCTTCTTGTGTTTGCTTATTTATAACAAATTTGACACGACACACTCATAGGAGAATGCTGGCAGTAATTTAGCTGTGCCTCACTTTTCTCTCTTTGACTACGTTTCCATCTTTCTAACTGGATGTTTTTGTCATATTGTGACACTCTAAACAATTATCCTCAAAGGTAAGCATTATATCAACTCAGATAATTTAAAAAAAACATTTTTTTATGCTGGTTTTTACTCTAGGATAGTGTCTGTATTCACCTGCCTTTTTGAGTCAATATTTGAGGTGAATGACAGTTGTATTACTCTATTAGAGAAGCCACTTTTTATTCCCTAATTGTTGTGTTGTCCTAAAAAGTGTTAATATCATTCACTCAGTTGTGTCTGACTCATTGTAACCCCATGGACTGTAGCCCACCAGGCTCCTCTGTCCATGGAATTCTCCAGACAAGAATACTGGAGTGAGTGGTCATTCCCTTCTCCAGGGGATCTTCCTGACCCAGGGATTGAACTTAGGTCTCCTGCATTGCAGGCAGATTCTTTACTATCTGAAAATGGATAAGTAAATGATTAAATAGAAACACCTTCATAAAAGTTCAACACTGCTATCATAAAACTACTATTTTTTAAAAATATATTTGAGACTATCAAAAGGCCAAATTTATCCTTTTTCCTAACAACAGAATTTCAAAGCATGATCAAAGGTGATTGTTATGCAGAAAACTGGGAAATCAGAAGCAGCAGACTTTAGGCACAGACAGAAAAATAATAAGACAAGCTTAGGCTTTAGGTTAAGAAAATGTTTTAAAATACATTCAGATGAAAGGACAACATGTATCTGTTTGTGAAATCCCTTATCTTTCTTTCCATTTTGTAGATATGATGGAAAAAAAATGAGTAAATTAACCCGCAGCAGTTTGAGTACTTCTTACATCCTTCACCTTCTCTGAAGGGTATATTTTATTAGAAATGGAATGATTATTCAGTGTTTTGGCTGTGTTAGACTTTGGGGGTGCTCCCCAGATGTATGGTGCTCACTGAGAGCCTATGTTTGGACTGCAGGGAGGGGAGAATCCTGGCCAGAGGGGCTGTGCCGAACTCTTTCACATAGTTCCCATTACTAAGGAAACCACTCGTTTTGTCTGAACATGCTCTGAATAGATGTCTCATTTGAAGTCTAGTGCTCAAACCATGAAGATTGCATTATGGAGCTGAGAAAGAAATGAGGGGAACAAAAAATGCTTGAAAATGCCGCCAAGCATTCACAAAGCCTCATACTGTAATAACATTCCATGAGACAGAAGGTGCATTTATTTTTGCTGTATTCCAAGTTATTTTCGTGTCATAAAAGCAAATTCCTTTGCCTGCTCACGTAATCAAAATAAGCAAAGCAGATGTTCTTCTGACCTATTCTTAATCTCTGCTCTTGTTAGGATCTCACTCAGAAGTGTGACACTCGGCACAGGAAGGACAAAATATGGACTCTCATATTCATCTAGATTTGCTCTGTTGTGCCTTGGAACTAAATGGTGTAGCGCTATCTCTGTGCCAATAAACAAACACATGTTCAGCGTCAGACCTCAAAATTTGCAGCCTCCCATTTGCCACTGCTAAATGCAGAATGGCTACTGCAAACTAGTGCTTGGTGTTCTTTAATGAGCTTCCCATTCAGAGTCTGTGCGACAAAATACTGCTTCTAGAAGTCCTCCTGCTCCCTTCTCTAGCTTCTGGCAACTCATAGCAAAGAGACTAGCTCCAGCTGAAAAATCAGATGGTCTTCTTTCTTCTTTACCCTGGAAAGTAGGGTTTATGAGACTTTGATTGCAGTATAATCTTTACCATCCTACTCTCAATTCTTTGATAAAGGGTATTGATTTTCTTCAATGTATGTCAAGTGCTGTACAGGCATCCTCACCAGAGGTTGCCACCTTTAAACCCATAAAGTCAAGAGCCATCACTATAGGGAAAGAAAGAGTTAGTCTCTCAGTCATGCCGGACTCTTTGAGACCCCATGGACTGTAGCCCACCAGGCTCCTCTGTCCATGAGATTTGTCCAGGCAAGGATATTGCAGTGGGTTACCATTTCCTTCTCCAGGGGATCTTCCCGGCCCAGGGATGGAACCCGGATCTCCTGCACTAAGGCAGATTCTTTACTGACTGAGCTACCAGGAAGTCCATTATACAGGGAAGAGAGGCATTATTATCTTCATTTTCAGCTCCTTTAAGGCATTTAGCAAACAAGAGATATATCAATATATCAACTAATCCACAAATGTAGAAATTAACACGTATTTATAGATTCCTTGCCATTTTACTGTTTTGCTCATGCTCATAGCAGGAAGATAACATATCTGCATGACAGTCAGTGGCTGAATGAGGTATTGGACTTGGAGCGTCAAGTTTTAATTTTGCATTGTGGATACAGGCTGGTAAGGCTTCTCCTTGGAATACCAGTGTGACAAAGAGGTGCTCACAAGTCTAAGACCTAGAAATTGGCATGTACAGGTTTATTTGCTTACTAATCATGCAAAAAGCCAACAGCATTGTTAAAAGGTCTTTTTTTTTTTTTTTAAGATCTTTTCTTTTTTCTCAGATCATGCATGTTTACTAAACATGTTTTAGAGTAGATGTCATTTGCAGATTTCCTGCCTGACCAAGTTTAAGAAATACCAATAAACTGAGTTATTTCTAGAATTCAGTTGCATGACAATACCACATAAAAGACCCTAGATTTGAAAGAAAGCTTATTCTTGTAAAAGTACATAAGTACTTATTCTATCAATAATCTCCTCGCTGATTCTGATCATGAGAATTCAGTTCATTTTGAAATGAACAGCCTGAAGCTGCCATTTGTTTCTGATCTGAGGTGACTATAGAGTTTTTACTCAGAGTGTATGTTTAGCACTTTAGCTGTTGTGGCTACTGACAAGAAAAATTCTAATACTCAGACTTATTAGAAGTTTGTTTTCAAGATGAATATACACTAGGTTCCTTATAGTTTATCCCCTCAAGGTTTGGCAGAGATCAGCAGGTAGGCATCTTCCTATTTTTGATATTCAGCATGAGGCCTGGTGTATAGTAAGCATCCAGTAGAGGAGACTGAACTGAGTTGTCTGATATGAGAAAAATACAGCAAACTCAGCATTTTAAAATGACTCTTAGCCTAGCCTAATTGAGTGTGAAGTGATGGAAACATTGAATGTTTAACTTGATTTAACATTGAGCTTCATAAAGTCTAATTTTTCCATGGCCCTTTAATCACCCATAGTCCTTTTTGAAATATGTTTTTCTGTGAATATAAGAGTTATAAAATTTCACTGGAAGTATTGAATCAGATCTGTCATACAGCCTTTGCTTTGTTTCAAGCCTACCTAGTTATATTTGTATTTCATTCTCTTAATGGGAGAATTCTCAAAACGTCTCCGGGTACTGCAAATCATCAGATATTCATTATAATTCTGTTTCTGCCTGCAACAATATATTTGCAGTCTGTTGTAACAATCATACATTTCAGTTAATACCAAGAATCATTTTATTTGGAGAAGAAAGTCCTTTTAGAAGACTTAAACTTGTTAGTAGACCAAAGAGATTTTAATTTGAACAAAAATAGAGAATTTACAATTATGTACTAGTTATTTTAACAATATCTATGATTTGGTAAAGTCAGAAGCTCATTTTGTAATTTTTTTTAGGGAAGTTATAGTCTTTACTATGCATCTTCAGCCATACATTTTGAATCATGAAGTATTTAAATATAATTTAGGAAGTTGTGTTAAGACCCAAGTCAAAACTTACCTTACCAGGACAGATAACATTGTGAGAGTGATTAAAATATAGTGAATTTAAATACAAGTAAATACCCATTCATACAATGTTGTTTTTTGAGTGAATTTAGAAAAAACTTAATGCCGTATTTAACTAAATGAAACTTGTATTGATTCCATACTCCTTTTAAATTATTTAACTGAATATATTCTTTGTTTAAGGTTGTTTATTAACAAAAGAACTCAGGTTTATTTTAGAAAATTTGGAAAATTTAGAAAGGATCAAGAAGAATGTAAAACCCTTTGCCATCAAAGAAGGTATATACTTTGGCATACTTTTGGTCATATTTTTGTTCTTATGTATTAGAAAAAATCCATTTTTAAAAATTATATAAAAATAGAATAACTTTTCTATAAAATTATATAAAAATAAAATAATCTTTTTACTTTAAGCACATATATTAATATCATACAGAGGACCCATTTCCCGAATACTGCTGCTGCTGCTAAGTTGCTTCAGTCATGTCTTCCCTGAATAGTAGATATCTGTTAAAATTTTTTCATTGTTTTATATTGTAAATAATGCTGTGATAAACATCACCGGGGAGAAGGAAGTGGCAACCACTCTAGTATTGTTGCCTAGAGAATCCCATGGACAGGAGATCCTGGTATGCTGCAATCCATGGGATCACAGGAGTAGGACACAACTGAGCAACTGAGCACAGACACACACACACATCACAGGATAGGATTGCTGTCAGTGGCTTTTCAACTGCAGGTTTTAGTCATTTTAATACTCTTGATATGTATGATAGCTACCTTTTCTGAAACCACACACACAATGTGTGAGTCTCCTTCCGACCACGCCCTTGCTAGTATTCATTAATTTATTGACTCAAGAAATACATTTGAACACCAAGGGATTTGCTCTAGGTGCTGGGAATACAGAGGTGAAAAATAAAGTCACTGATTTTAGAAATTTTATTTGTTGGGGAAATTTAGGAAGTAGATGATAAACAGGCAATGACAAATATGCAAGTATATAACATGTTGATTCCAGAGACTGGTATACATATTTTTTTTTTTTTAAAGTTAAAGCCCAATAATAGCATGGTGAATAACAAAGAAGGACATTTAACATACATTCTTAAAGGTGATTCCCTCTGAGAAGGTGAAATTTGTTAAATGTTAAAAGGAAGGTCAGGCCCCAGTGTTTCAGGAAGAATAACAGTGCATGCAAAGGTCCTAAGACACAAATGTTAATGTGTCTTAGGGACGGAAAAAGCCCAGTGCACCTAAGTGTAGTGAAAAAAAAAAAAGGAAGTGTAGAACATGATGCCCAAATGGCACCCTGAAATGAGATCATTCATGGCCTTACAAACCATGTCAAGGAGTTGGATTTTGATTGTAATGGGCAGCCATTAAATGGTTTTATTAGAGGAGAGATATTACTGGATTTATCATTTTTATGCACTGCTTCAAAAACAACAAAGGTACTACACAGACACTTGAGTGAAATAGGAGTTAAGGGGTGAGACAGACACTAAGGCTTGACTTCCACGATAGCTGGGTAGTGGGGAGAGATGGTAGGATTCCAGAGATATTTGAAATACACATGAAAAAGACTGCTGACTAGTTGTGTGTAAAGGATATAGGAAAAAACGATTTACACAAGACTCCTACATTGTGGCGTCACTGTCTTGGTGGACAGGTGGTGATGATATTAAGGGAGATGTATGATTCTGCAGGAAGAACAGAGTGCCCCATCTCCAGAGTTCTGTTTGGCCTCTATAATGGAAAGAGAAGCATAATGTTACAAAATGCTTAAAATGCTTTCATATTTGGTTGACTATGTAAGGCAAAAAACAAAACCAAAAAACCTTTGCCCTCATCGAGTCTACTCATTCACTTCCCTGAAGGAAGATTAAAATTTTTCACAGAATGAATTCCAAAAAGAAGTCAGTACAATATTCATCTCTGTCTTTATATAAATAATTATGCAATAAGCAGAAGAAACAATTAGTACAAAGGCTCTAAGGTGTGGATTTCTAGATGGATATGACAAGGTAGGCTTTCATTTAGAGAGAAGATTTCCCTGATTCCATCTGAGCTCAGGTGTCTCAGCCCATGTCATTTTCCCCAAGTTGAAGAAAGACTATCCACTATTCCATATAATCAGAAGAAAGAAAAATAAGATGTCATGGAAGGAAAATTAAAGCTTTTTATTTGGCCTAGTCTGAAGATTTGTGAGAAGAAAAGAGGGGAGAGAGATGAGCATAAGGTGATTGGAGAGATGTCTTTCAACATGTCCTTCTAGAGATGGAGGAATGCATTAAGCAAATAGAATCATTCTTATATCTCCGATGAAGAACCACGTTTGCTCTCCTGTCACTCTTACGCTGACCCAGAACAATCTGGCCACACCATACAGTCAGCCAAAAGGTTTCGCTTTCCTGAGCCACAGGAGCTGGGTTGAGACACAGTGGACTGGTGGCTCGAGTCCATACAGCAGAGGCTGGGCTGGTACCTGAGCTCCACGCTGGATGGAAGACAAGCCAGTCATTCTGGAGTTTGCCACTAATGCAACCTGGGTTGAAGATGATTTGCCAGGCTCTGAGCAAAATGATGGAGACGAAAATCAAAATACCAAGCCAAACTAACCAACCACAATCTCACAAACATTGTAGTATTCATAGATTGAAGCTCAGAGTATCAGCAGAGTCAATCACTTAAGGGTCTGGTTAAAATGCAGCTCCTGATCCAGTACGGCTGGAGTGGAGACTGGGGCTGTGCATCTCAAACAAGCTCCCAGGGGACATCAGTGCTGCTGGTGCAAAGACCACATTTAGAGGAGCGAGGAGCTAGTACATAAGAAGGATTATCATGAAAGCCAATGGACCCCTCCCTCCAGTGTCATGAGGGCAGATATTTGAAGTGTTCTTTTTTCCCCCTGAGGCAAAATTAAATATTATCTGAAGGCTCTCTCAAACTATCAGACTAGGCCAAGTTTAAACAAGGTAGCATATTTTGTTCATTTGATATTCTTATAGCCAGTAGGTACAAGGCTTGGGAGAACAATTTCATTGGCTATAAATAAAAGCAAAGTATTCAGTTGTTTTTTTTCGCTGTGTATTCCAGAATAGTGAGGTAGGCTAGGGTTATCTTTTAGCTAGATAATAATCTTCATCACAATTTTGTATGTGTGAACCTGGAGCCCAGAGGAGAGAGCAGAGTTGAAGAGGTAAATTTGGAAGTCATCCACATATCCTTAGATGAAACCTCCTGGGGAAAGAGTGTACAGAGACAAAGACATCCAGAGATCTGACCTGAGGCCCTCTATCATCTAATGTGAACCACAGGTGGAAAAGTTGCTAAGGGAAAAGGGACAACTGGCAAGAAGGAAGCCAGAAGAGCTCAGTGTTAGGGAAACCAAAGAAGAATGGAGTGGCTAGCTGTGTTAATGCTCGTGTGATTTTGAGGGTTATGAAAACAAAATATTGATCATGAGATTTGGCCCCTACAAGTAGAGATTTATGATGGTATATTAAGAATTTTTTTAAGAGTTTGAAAGTAAGCTGTTTAAAAATATAACTTCTAGAATATTCTGCTCCTATTAGAATCTAAATTCTAGAAAACACTGCCTTATAGCCATAGCCTCACTTCCTGACTTGCTGTGATATTTCATTCCATTCTGTTTGGTTTTTTATTTTGGTCCTTCCATTGAATTGTTATCGGTCACTTGTATTTGCCCCAGAAATCCCCCAGATTTCTTTTTTCTTACAGATTCTCTACGACTACATTTTCTCAAGCATTTCAGTATCTGTTTTTTTTTTTTTTTGTAGTGAAAAGTACTACAGAGCTACACTGAAATTTGTTATGTGCTTACTGTCTTGGTCAGAACCAGAAATGCAAGAAAAAACAACCATTCAAATGTTTCTGGAAGCAAAAAAACATTGTATTTTTAAGAAAACTTAAGACTCTGTCACCTTTTTCTTTTGTAATCAAGGCTCATTAGCAAGAAAATTAGAATGTTGATTCCCAGCAGTGTCTGTATGGATGAAATCTCCATGAGCCAACTTCCCTTTCCAAAGTGTGCTAAATATTGTTGAGAGAATTCTAGATAATTGGCAGAGGAACAAGCATTTAGACAGAACTGTGTCCCAAAATGAGAGAACTAAAGATATGCTTCATGGGACCATGTATTTTCCATGGGACTGGAACTAACTGGATTTTGCTCTGAACCTTGAGAAATAAAGCTCTTTTAGCTTTGTTAAAATAAACCCTGCTTTGAAAGATTATTGGACATGTGGTGTTTATGAAAAGCAAGTCAGTATTCTATAAATTTTCTTAGACATTTAAAGTAGTAATCAGCTGAGAGAAAGACTGAACTGTTTTATGAGGTATCATGGTAGATGGAGAGATGAAAGGTCAGGCAATGAAAAGACCAGGTTTCTTACTCTCTCTCTGACCTCAATTTACTGTATTAGTTTGGATAGGACATTCAACCTTTTTGGACCCTGTGCTTTATCTCCAAAATGAGAGAATTAAACCTGGTTTTCTCTGAGGTCCCTTTCAGCTCTGTTGTTTATTGAGACAATAGTTCAACAGTCAAAGTCATTAGGTAGAAACTAGGAAGTGTTTTCTGCACAAAAGTTTTTGCTATTTGAGTGGTTGGTTATCAGAGATTGGATATTGTCCAGGGTCCTAAGGACAGGCCAAAGCCAGGCTAGGAAATAATTATGTCCTTACACATAATAATGTATGCCAAATAACAGCATTTTTTTATTTTCCCTGTGCAGAAGCCAAAGGTTAATAATTAAAGAAGGTTGATGCACAGACCATTGGAAATAAGTATTATCTTCCTTAGTGGCAAATTTTGCAACATAGTTGGTAACACGATTATTAATAAGCATTTCAGGACGACCTATATTTCAGCAAACAACACTTAACAGAAGATATTAATACCTCTCAAGGGGATGGTGGAACCCCAGAATTTGAGCCTCCTAAAAGTGAACCTCAAATAGTAGTGGAAATGATGCCATGAGGAATAATCTTGCAGTGGCAAGTGGATAGACTTGATAAATAGGGTTTCTCATTTCTGTTTGCCATGCTTCTAAGACGAAAATGGCAATGAAGTGATAGTATGGCTGAGAACATAGTCTTTGATCAGAACAAATATATAGGCTTGAATGAAAACAAACTTACTTCAAAAACACAATTTAAAAAAATTCAAAAAAATTCAAACTTAGAAATTATAAGAATATTACAGTGAATTCCCACTCACAACAATTAATAGCATCTTTGTGTGTTTGCTTGATCTTTCTCTCTATATATACATATATATGTATATAGACAACACACATATTGTCATTTTTATTGCTATCATTATTGCTGACCTACATAAAAATTAATTGTAGATATGATGACCCTTTAGTGTTAAATTCTAAGAAATTTTATCTTATATAATCCTACAACAGCTGTCCAATTCAGGATTTTTGACAACAGAACAATACTATTATCAAATGTATAGTTTGTATTCAATTTTCATCAGTTGTTCTAATAGTGTTCTTGATAGCCATTTGCTTGTCTTAATTAAGAATCCAGTTGAGCATCACATGTTGCCTTTAGTTGTTATGTTGCATTGAACTGGTTTTCATGACACTGACATTTTTTGAATTTTGTATGATGTCCCTTAATTTTGGTTTTTCTAATTTTCTTCATGATTGGATTGAGGTTTTGCATTTGAAAGTAATACAACCTTAGCACATCATATCAGGAGGTAAACAATATCAGTCTGCTTCAGTTTTAATGATGTCAAGGATGATCCCTTAGCAAAGGCAGTGTCTGTTAGGTTTATCCACTGTAGTACTAACTTTTTTTGATATTAGGTAATATGTTTTCATTGTCAAATAATGTATTCATTGTCAACTCATGCAGTAGGTTTAGCATTCAGTGATGATTGTCACCTGAAAG
Organism: Bos mutus; assembly: GCF_027580195.1. Lineage (NCBI taxonomy): Eukaryota > Metazoa > Chordata > Mammalia > Artiodactyla > Bovidae > Bos > Bos mutus. The sequence continues at coordinate 61,803,657 of NC_091620.1, read as the reverse complement.
TGAAAAGTGAAAGTGAAAGTCATTCATTCGTGTCCGACTCTTTGTGACTTCATGGACTACATAGGCCATGGAATTCTCCAGGCCAGAATACTAGGATACTGGAGTGGGTAGCTCTTCCCTTCTCCAGGGAATCTTCCCTACCCCGGGATCGAACCCAGGTCTTCGGCATTGCAGGCAGATTCTTTACCAGCTGAGCTACCAGGGAAGCCCAGTAGTAGCTCTGGTTGAATATGGGGGGTCCATAATATATTCATTAGTTGGCATCCTCATATAATGAATAGCTTTTTTTTCTTTCTTTTTGTTTAGTACAAGTAGGGACTAATGGATTCATCTTCCTCTGAGTGAGTCATAACCATCATTATTCATCGAGATTATTCCATTGTCCCAGACATGGCAGTGGGCAACATTTCCTTTTAAAATTCTTTCATTCATTTGTAATGACCCCATCATTTTTTATGGACACTTGACATCAGCAAAGTCTTGGGAAGTCTGCTATAAACTTAAAAAAAGAAGTGAAATTTATATAACATAAAATTAACCATTTTCAAGTGTAAGTGGCATTTAGTGCCTTCATGGTGGTGTACAGCTACCACCTCCATCAAATTCCAAAACATTTTCTGTACTCCAAAAGAAAACCCTATACCCATTAAGTAATCACTCCTTGTTCTCCCTTTACTCTAGCTCTCTGCAACCACCTGTCTACTTTCTATGAATTTACCTTTCTGGAAATAGTCTGAATATTTCATATAAAGGGAATTATACAATATGTGACCTTTTCGTGTTGGTTTCTCTCACTTAATATATTTTTTCTAGGCTCATTCTCATTGTAGGATGTATCAGCACTTCTTATGGTTATTCAACCATAAAATGTTATTCAACATTCCATTGTATGCATATCTACATTTTGTTTATTCATCCACTAATGGGCGTTTGGATTTTTTCTACCTTTTGGCTATTGTGAATAGTGCTGCTGTGAACATTCACATACAAGTATTTGTTTGAATACCTACTTTCAGTTTTGGAGGGTGTACACCTAGGAGCGGAATTGCAGGGTTACATGTCATTCACTATTTAACTTCTTAAGGAACCACCAAACTGTTTTTCACAGCTGCCATACTAGTTTGCATTTCCACTAACTGGGGGTTACAGTTTCTCTACATCTTTGCCAATGCTTATTTCCAGTTTTTAAATTCTCACCCTTCTAGTGGATGTGAAGTAATATCTGACAGTTTTGATTTGTATTTCTTTAAGCCCAATTATTTTAAGTATCTATGCTTTTTGACCAATTGTATATCTTCTCTGAAGAAATGTCTATTGATGTTCTTTGCCGATTTTTGAAATGAGTTGTTTGGTTTTTTGTTGTTAATTTGTAAGTGTTCTTTATATGGAAACTAAGAAGTACAAATGTTTTTAAACTCATGATTTTTTCTGATATGAAATTGAGAGAATTGAATTAAGAGCAGTTTAAGAAAAAGGTCAAATAGATAATCCTTTTTAATTACTTAACTGAAATTCAAATATATGTCTATTTATACAACTATGAAATGTAGGTTTATTCTATCTGGGGATTGGTTAAAATATTATATGATATGCCTGCTGTCCATGGCTCTTTCAGTGTAGCTATGATGGTGCAGCAGAGAATTTTGGGTTCCCCAGTGAATCAGGAGTCCAACTCATCAGGGAAAATCACTTTACATTCAGTATTTACCCAATGAGGCTCAATGTGGCAGACTTGTAAAGTCTAGTTTGCAAAAACAACTTACTCTGGCCAAGTTTTGATGACCCAATTTTCTTATCTTCTTGGTAAAAATTTTCCAATCACCAGTTCCTTTCTTATCAGATAATGTTTTTTATTTAACAACAACAGAACAGCAGATTTTTCTAGCTAGCATCTCCATGCATGATTACTTCCCTAAACTAGTATCCATCAACTGAATACCAATCACTATTTGTCATGACAGTTATCGGCAGTGCAGCCTTGGGACATACTGCTTTAAACTTTGGTGGAACGTTTTGCAGCATGTCAATTGCTGTCATTTTCAGATGCCAAGGCTGCCTTTTGAGGTGGAGCCTGCAACCCTTTACAGTTTTGTGGTGCTTATGATTTTTTTCCAATAGAATTCCTAACTTTCTTTATTCAAAGTTCCTCTGGACTTTACCCATTGGCAGGTGTTTTTCTCACTCTAGTTTTATATCTAGCTTTATATTTCTGACAGAAAATGTGACTCACTGTTGCTAGGAACTGTTTACCTTTCAACCTATAAATCTGTGTTGTGAAGTTCCAGATAATATTTATTACCTCATTTCTGTTATCTAGGAAACTGTCTTTGGAGAAGGGTAGGGATGGCAGAGATTCTGGTTGTGAAAGTTCCAGTATGACTGTATTAGAGACAGAAGCGTCACTTGTTTCATGATATATTTGCAAATAAAAAATAACGTTTGGGGGGACAGTGTCCTGTCTTTGGCCCTGGAAACTGGCTTGATTATCCATTCTGGACAGATCTGAAGAGAGTCCGGTGATTGTTTCTTTGAAATTTGTGTGGTCTTTCCACCTTAGCAATCTCTGCAGGAAGGAAACCAGTTCTAGGTGGCCCCATCTCCATTAGGCATCTGGACCCTACATGGCGATTGGTTGGGGATTAGTGAGAAGTACAGCAAAAGTCCCAGGAGAATCACTGTTTTGTATATATATACATTTAGAATCTACGTGCTACTTAACATTGGGGAATATAATCATCAGTGTTCATTATAATTATTAATCTGCAAATAGCAATTAAAACACTTTAAAAAATCTTTTCTACCTAAAAACACAGAATATTCTAGTTTTAAGAGACCTTAGATGTTCTTAATTATAATTTTCTAATTTTTTTGGATGAAAAGACTCAAGGCCAGTGTTATGGACTAGTTTATTATTATTCCTCATTATAACAAATGTTTGTCCTCAAAGGAAATCTAGCAGTCATCTAGGAAATAAAGAGCATGTCCACAATGACTCACCCCTCTGCAGACATTGCTAATAGATCCAAGCGCTCCTTCCCACAGAGCACAAAGCCTCTTGCTCACATGCCCAGCTATCATTACCAGTGAAAAGGTGTTGCTACAAGCTGAGGAATCTTTTTGCCTTCCCAAATCCAGTCCATTTCCTTCAGGTTAAAGAAGAGGCGATTAAAGAAAAATCATAGTGAGTTTCTTTGCTTAGATTGCAGAAATAAAACATTTGCTGAGCAGCCCCCTCTCGCTTCCTGGGATAGCATCCACTCTACTTTGCCAGAGCGTATCCACGCACCCAGCCTCTGTCATGGCTGTGTACCAGACTGAAAGCTGAGTAAAAAGCAGCTCTCTCAAGGAATTCCTCTTTTATTGTTATTGGCAGAGGTAGCTGGCTTCACTGCCTGATTAGCCCATTAATCCAGTGAACAAAAGAACAGAAGAGATTTGAGTTAGACTTTTGAGATGTCTTTTCTAAAATTAGAATGACCTCATGGTTTGTTCTGGGAAGTTTAAAATTTAGAGAATAATAATTAGGTATCTTTCGACATTGCTATTGTCTATATTAAATTTTAGTTGGAAAATAAAGGCATCTTTTTAATTGCTTTTGATAGCACTAAGAGGTTTTTCTTTCAATTGCCTAAAGTTGATATATATGCTGTTAAAAATTAAAAACAATATTAACTTGGAGAGATCATAATTTATTTTTTGATGTTTTTTCTTAATTTATTTGTTCTGTTTAAGAAAGTTTGCTCAATTTTAGAGCATATACATAGTGCATTCTGTCACTTTGCCCCCTAGAATTGGAAAGTAGTACTTTTTTACAAAATATGCATAAAATGACACATTTAAACGGCATATTGATTTCATGAAAATATGAAAATCTATCATTTTTTTTCTTGGTGCTTTTTGCATATTAATTTATACCAGCTTGGAAATGTGAGAAATTATTTCATACCAAATACATTTTTCTCTGCCAAAGTTTAGTGTGAAATGTTCCTTTTCCACAATGAAAAATGCTCCCCATCAGTCACAAACATTTCTTCAAAATTATTAGTGATACATGAAACAAATTAGGTCATCTGTCTTCTCACATACTGTCTCTTATTCTGTATTCTCTATGGTCTCTTTATGTATGTGTGTTGTGTATGTAGGTAGGTAAATCTGTGTATGTACACTGATATACATGTACACACACTTTCATACACTGTATGTTTCACTATGATTAATTGACTGGCTTAGTGTTTATATAATATTTATTTTTTGTATATTTATTTCTTTATTCTTCAAATGCCCTGGTGTCACACTGCTTTAATTCAGGGTTAATTGAGCACTCAGTCTTCTTTGAAACATTTTTACGTCTTCACACTGCTCCCCACCCGATCCTCAGTCTCTGGCTGAAATTCCCTTAGAAGCTGCATCTTTCTGGTTCCTTGCCTAGTCTCTTGCTTTCCCTTCTTTATCTCCTTTGTCAGCTTGTTTTCTGCCTGTCATCATGGAAAGAGCATATGCTCTGCTGTTAGACAAAACTAGGTTCCAGTCTCACTTATACCCTTAGTATGTGACTTTAAACAAGTGATTTTTTATTTATTTGATCCTCTCTTTCCTCATCTGTAAATTATTATAGTGCTTTCCTGTATGAGTGAGGCTCCTGATAAGAAAGAAAAGACCTCTTCAGTTTAGGAGAAATTAAGAAGGATTTATTTATAGGACTAATTGTGAAAGAATGTGGGATATTGAGGAGTAACTGGGGAGGATGTTCAGGAATCCATTGAAAGTGCTGTCACTCACCTTCACATCTGCATCTTCCTTCTCTATCCAAAGGGCAAAGGGGAGGGATGAGTTAACTGGATTCTAGAATGAAAAGCTGAATCATGTAGAACATGCTGTCTTAATAGAAGTGGGGACTTTCTATCAGAGAGGGACACAGCCGATCTGAGGCAGTCCTACTGGGAGAGAACCACGTGAATAAATGCCAGCTTCTCTCTCCTCCCTCTCTCTAGCCTTCATCTGGGCTCCTCACTGACTATACGTAACCTTCAGTTAAGAATTGAGCTCATCTGTGTAATACATACAGTTCAGCTCCCATGTCTGAGATCATGGTGGATGCAAGAGTGTAAGCCAACTACAGAGTTAGAGGGAACCACCCTCAATATTCCCCGCACTTCTGTCTCCAACTGCATTTGGTGAGGAGGCTACCTTCAGGTTCGATAGTCTGCTAGAAGGACTCACATAACTTACTGAAAGCTCTTAGACTTTCAGTTATGGTTTGTCATACGGAAAGGATACAAATTAAAATTGACCAGTGGAAAAAGCACATGGCGCACTGAAAAAGTACAAATGCAAAGCTTCTATTATCTTATCCTTGTGGAGTCATATTATGATGCATTATTTCCCTGGCATCCATGTGTGACAGTATAGCTGTAGTATTGCCTAACATGGAAGCTCACCTGAGCCTTGGCATTCTATATTTTATTGTGTCTATTACATAAAGAAGATTGATTGATTGCCCATGTGGTTTATCTTAGTCTCCCAGTTAACTGACACTCTGTGATGCAAAGCCCATACCCTAAATTACATTGTTGTTTTTCTCTGCCATGATGAACCCCTTCCCTAAGTTTTACAGTTAAAATATCCAGCATTATCTAAGGCTCACAGGCCATTGAAAGCAGTCTTAACTTTTCCAGGGTATAGAGATTACTTGCCCGATGTTCAAGGTGAAGGCCAGTGTTAGATTTTTACTACACAGTTGAAAGAATGGAGAGTGGATATAGAGGGGCAAAAGTTAGCAGTCAGGAACATTGCCTTTAAGAAGTACTTCAAAGATTAAATGAAATATCCAATTTAAATCACTTCCTGCAGTGCCTAGAATATTTTGTTGGCGTTATGCAATTGCTTGGTCATGTCCAATTCTTTGCAACCCCATAGACTGCAGCATGCCAGGCTTCCCTATCCTTCACCGTCTCCTGGAGTCCACTCAAACTTATGAACATTGAGTCAGTGATGCCATTCAACCATCTCATCTTCTGTTGTTCCCTTCTCCTCCTGCCTTCAATCTTTCCCTTTTCCAATGAGTTGGCTGTTGGCATCAGGTGGCCAAAGGTTAGAACTTCAGTTTCAGCATCAGTCCTTGCAATGAAGATTCAGGGCTGATTTCATTTAAGATTGACTGGTTTGATCTTCTTGCTGTCCAAATGACTCTCAATGTCTTCACCAGCACCAAAGTTAGAAAGCATCAAATCTTCAGTGTTCTACCTTTGTTACTGTCCAGCTCTCATATCTGTACATGACTACTGGAAAAACCATAGCTTTTGACTATACAGATCTTTATAGGCAAAGTAGTGTCTCTGCTTTTTAATACATTATCTAGGTTGGTCATAGCTTTCCTTCCAAGGAGCAAGCGTCTTTTAATTTCATGGCTGCAGTCACTGTCCACAGTGATTTTGGAATACAAGAAAATAAAGTCTATCACTGTTTCCATTGTTTCCGCATCTATTTTCTTGAAGTGATGGGACTAGATGCCATGGTCTTACTTTTTTGAATGTTGAGTTTTAAGCCAAGTTTTTCACTCTCTACATCACCTTCATCAAGAGGCTCATTTCCTTCTGCCATAAGGGTGGTGTCATCTGCATATTTGAGGTTATTGATATTTCTTTTGGCAATCTTGACTCCAGCTTGTGCTTCATCCAGCCCTGCATTTCACATGATGTACTCTGCATATGAGTTTGGGTAAACTCCGGGAGTTGGTGATGGACAGGGAGGCCTGGCGTGCTGCGATTCATGGGGTCGCAAAGAGTCAGACACGACTGAGTGACTGAACTGAACTGAACTCTGCATATCAGTTAAATAAACAGCTTTGTGATACTCCTTTGCCAATTTTGATCCAGTCCATTGTTCCACGTCCCGTTCTAACTGTTGCTTCTTGACTTGCATACAGGTTTCTCAGGAGGCAGGTAAGGTGGTCTGGTACTTTAGGATTGACTGGAATCCCATCTCTTTGGGAATTTCCCACAGTTTGTTGTGATCCACACAGTCAAAATCTTTAGCATAGTCAATGGAGCAGAAGTATATGTTTTTTCTGGAACTCACTAACTTTTTCTATGATCCAACAGATGTTGGCAATTTGATCTCTGGTTTCTCTGCCTTTTCTAAACCCAACTTGAACATCTGGAAGTTCTCAGTTCACATATTGTTAAGCCTAGCTTGAAGGATTTTGAGTATTACTTTGCTAGCATGTGAAATGAGTGCAATTGTGCAGTGGTTTGAACATTCTTTGGCATTGCCCTTTTTTGTGATTGGAATGAAAACTGACCTTTTCCAGTCCTGTGTTCACTGCTGAGTTTTCCAAATTTGCTGGCACATTTCCAAATTTAGTGCAGCACTCTAACATCATCATCTTTGAGGATTTGAAATAGCTAAGCTAGAATTCTGTCACCTCCACTAGCTTTCTTTGCAGTGATGCTTCCTAAGGCCCACTTGACTTTATCTCCAGGTTATCTGTCTCTAGATTAGTGATCACACCATTGTGGTTGTTTGGGTCATTAAGATCTTATATGTATGGCTCTTCTGTGTATTCTTGACACCTCTTCATAATATCTTCTGCTTTTGTTAGGCCCATACCATTTCTGGCATTTATTGTGCCCATATTTGCATGAAGTGTTCGTTGTTATCTCTAATTTTCTTGAAAAAACTCTCTAGTCTTTCCCATTCTATTGCTTTCCATTTCTTTTTATTGTTAACTTAAAGACTTGCTTATATATTCTTGCTATTCTCTGGAACTCTGCATTCAGATGGCCTGCCACAGAGTCAGGGGCACTGACTATGACAGTCCTGGGAGGCCTGGTGTGCTGGCATAAGTCTTTTTGAAGGAGGTCAACATTACCGCTATTACTCCTACCATAGTTTGGCTTCAGGCTAAACTTGAACAAGCCTGCTATCCTCATCCATCAGAAGGCAGATAGAATGAAAACCACAGTCACGGAAACTAACCAAACTGATCACATGGACCACAATCTTGCATAAGTCAGTGAAACTATGAGCCATGCTGTGTGGGACCACCTGAGATGGATGGGTCATTGTGAAAAGTTCTGACAAAACATTGTCCACTGGAGAAGGGAATGGCAAGGCACTTCAGGATTCTTGCCTTTAGAAAATAATAGCAAATGAAGCAACTGACAGAGAACTAATCTCAAAAATATACAAGCAACTCCTGCAGCTCAATTCCAGAAAAATAAACGACCCAATCAAAAAATGGGCCAAAGAACTAAACAGACATTTCTCCAAAGAAGAATACAGATGGCTAACAAACACATGAAAAGATGCTCAACATCACCCATTATCAGAGAAATGCAAATCAAAACCACAATGAGGTACCATTTCACACCAGTCAGAATGGCTGCGATCCAAAAGTCTACAAGCAATAAATGCTGGAGAGGGTGTGGAGAAAAGGGAACTCTCTTACCCTGTTGGTGGGAATGCAAACTAGTACAGCCACTCTGGAGAACAGTGTGGAGATTCCTTTAAAAACTGGATATAGAACTGCCTATGACCCAGCAATCCCACTACTGGGCATACACACCGAGGAAACCAGAATTGAAAGAGACAACGTGTACCCCAATATTCATCGCAGCACTGTTTATAATAGCCAGGACATGGAAGCAACCTAGATGTCCATCAGCAGACGAATGGATAAGAAAGCTGTGGTACATATACACAATGGAGTATTACTCAGCCATTAAAAAGAATACATTTGAATCAGTTCTAATGAGGTGGATGAAACTGGAGCCTATTATACAGAGTGAAGTAAGCCAGAAAGAAAAACACCAATACAGTATACTAACACATATATATGGAATTTAGAGAGATGGTAACGATAACCCTGTATGCGAGACTACAAAAGAGACACAGATGTATACGAGATGGTAACGATAACCCTGTATGCGAGACTACAAAAGAGACACAGTCCTTTGGAGTCTGTGGGAGAGGGAGAGGGTGGGATGATTTGGGAGAATGGCATTGAAACATGTATAATATCATATATGAAATGAATTGCCAGTCCAGGTTTGATGCAGGATACAGGATGCTTAGGGCTGGTGCACTGGGATGACCCAGAGGGATGGTATGGGCAGAGAGGTGGGAGGGGAGTTCAGGATGGGGAACATGTGTATACCTGTGGTGGATTCATGTTGATGTATGGCAAAACCAATACAATATTGTAAAGTAATTAGCCTCCAATTAAAAAAAAAAAGAACTCCATGAAAAGTATGAAAAGGCAAAAAGATATGACATTGAAAGATGAACCCCCCAGGTTAGTAGATGTTCAATAAGCTACTGGAGAAGAGTGCAGAAACAATTCCAGAAGGAATAAAGAGGCTGAGTTGAAGTGGAAACAATGCCCAGTTGTGGATGTGTCTGGTGGTAAAAGTAAAGTTCGATGCTGTAAAAAAACAATAATGCATAGGAGCCTGGAATGCTAGGTCCATGAATCAAGGTAAATTGGAAGTGAACAAATACTTGAGATGTTTGATCAAACATAGGAGATGTCAAGAGTGAGCATCCACATTTTAGGAATCATGAACTAAAAGCATCACTATGAACAAGGCTAGTGGAGGTGATGGAATTCCAGTTGATGTGTTTCAAATCCTAAAAGATGATGCTGTAAAAGTGCTGTACTCAGTATGCCAGCAAATTTGGAAAACTCAGCAGTGAGTAGCCACACGACTGGAAAAGGTCAGTTTTCATTCGAATCCCAAAGAAATGCAATGCCAAAGAATGCTCAAGCTACCGCACAATTGCACTCATTCTCCAAGCAAGGCTTCAACAGTATGTGAACCATGAAATTCCAGGTGTTCTAGCTGGATTTAGAAAAGGCAGAGGAACCAGAGATCAAATTGCCAACATCCGTTGGATCATTGAAAAAGCGAGAGAGTTCCAGAAAAACATCTACTTTTGCTTTATTGACTATGCCAAAGCCTTTAACTGTGTGGATCAAAATGAACTGTGGAAAATTCTGAAAGAGATGGGAATACCAGACCACCTGACCTGCCTCTTGAGAAATCTGTATGCAGGTCAAGAAGCAACAGTTAGAACTGGACATGGAACAACAGACTGGTTCCAAATAGGGAAAGGAGTATGTTAAGGCTGTATATTGTCACCCTGCTTTTTTAACATCTATGCAGAACACATCATGAGAAATGCTGGGCTGGATGAAGCACAAGCTGGAATCAATATTGCCAGGAGAAATACCAATAACCTCAGATATGCAAATGACACTACCCTTATGACAGAAAGTGAAGAAGAACTAAAGAGCGTCTTGATGAAAGTGAAAGAGAAGAGTGAAAAAGTTGGCTTAAAACTCAACATTCAGAAAACTAAGATCATGGCATCCGATCCCATCACTTCATGGCAAATAGATGGGGAAGCAATGGAAACAGTGACAGACTTTATCTTTGGGCTCCAAAATTACTGCAGATAGTGACTGCACTCATGAAATTAAAAGGTGCTTGCTCCTTGGAAGAAAAGTTGTGACCAACCTAGACAGCACATTAAAAAGCAGAGACATTACTTTGCCAAAAAAGGTCCATCTAGTCATAGCTATGGTTTTTCCAGTAGTCATGTATGGATGTGAGAGTTGGACTGCAAAGAAAGCTGAGCACTGAAGAATTGATGCTTTTGAACTGTGGTATTGGAGACGACTCTTGAGAGTCCCTTGGACTGCAAGGAGATCCAAACAGTCCTTTCTATTCTCTAAAGGAAATCCATCCTGAATATTCATTGGAAGGACTAATATTGAAGCTGAAACTCCAATACTTTGGCCACCTGATGCGAACTGACTCATTTGAAAAGACCCTGATTCTGGGAAAGATTGAAGGCGGGAGGAGAAGGAGATGAAAGAGGATGAGATTTTTGGATGGCATCAGTGACTCAATGTTCATGAGTTTGAGTAAACTCTGGGAGTTGGTGATGAACAGGGAGGCCTGGCGTGCTGCAGTCCATGTGGTCTCAAAGAGTTGGACACGACTGAACAACTGAACTGAACTGAACTAAAATGGACAGGAATGTGTGAATTTAATTCAGGTGACCATTACATCTACTACTGTGGGCAAGAATCCCCTAGAAGAAATGGAGTAGTCCTCATAGTCAGCTAAAGAGTCCGAAATGTAGAACTTGGGTGCAATCTCAAAGAATGACAGAATGATCTTCGTTCATTTCCAAGGCAAACTGTTCAATGTCACCGTAATCCATGACTATGTCCCAACCACTAATGCTGAAGAAGCTAAAGTTGACTGGTTCTGTGAAGACCTACAAGACCTTCTAGAACTAACATTAAAACAAAATTACCTTTTCATCATAGGGAACTGGAATGCAAAAGTAGGAAGTCAAAAAATACCTGGAATAACAGGCAAGTTTGGCCTTGGAGTACCAAGCAAAGCAAAGCAAAGGCTAGTAGAGTTTTGCCAAGAGAACACACTGGTCATAGCAAACAGCCTCTTCCAACAACACAAGAGACAATTCTACACAAGGACATCACCAGATGGTCAATAATGAAATCAGATTGATTATATTTTTTGTAGCTGAAGTTGGAGATGATCTATACATAGTCAGCAAAAACAAGACTGGGAGATGACTGTAGCTCAGATCATGAACTCCTTATTGTGAAATTCAGACTTAAATTGAAGAATGTAAGGAAAAGCACTTGACCATTTATGTAGGACCTAAATCAAATCCCTTATGATTATACAGTTTAAGTGAGAAATTGATTAAAGGGATTAGATCTGATAGAGTGCCCGAAGAACTATGGATGGAGGTACTTAGGTTGTCTTCCTAAGCAGTTTCTTTGATTCTTTTCTCCTTTTACTTCAAAAATAACTTATATTCCTATGACTTCTCATTTATTTATTAATGATATTTTTGATTCTCATTCATTTGTTTAGTCTTTTTTCATCATTGTTTTCATTAAGAATTTACCAGGTGCTTACTTTATTCTGGTACTAATGTGGTTCCTACCCACACAGAAGTTATGGCATGGGAAACAAAGAAAAATACCCAAACACACAAGACACACAGAGACACAGATACACATACCTACACCTTCTCCAGGAGATCTTCCTGACCCAGAGGTCAAACACGGGTCTCCTGCATTACATGCAGATTCTTTACTGTCTGAGCTACCAGGGATGCCCTTAATACACACACTGGTAAAAAATAGAATAGCTCTAAATTGCAAAAAGTACTCGAAAGAAAAGAAAAGGTATCGAGTCAGAGAATAACAGTGCAACCTCATTGAATCAGAAAGGAGAAAATCTTAAAGCTGAGATGCTAACACTGAAGAGGAGCCAATCCTAATATGATTTGCTTGTGGTCAAAGAACATTCCATATAGAAGGAATAGTGTTTCCTGAGGCAGGAAACAGCTTGATATGAAGAGTAAGTGAAAATATATATATATATATATATATATATATATGTGTGTGTGTGTGTGTGTGTGTGTGGCTAGAATATATAGTGAAGTAAGAGCAATGAAGAAGAACATAGATTTTAGGCAAATTATTAAAAGGTCTTTATGCAAATAAATAAAATCATTCTGTTAGCACTTTATTATGTTGGATGCACTGTTAAGAATGGGTAGGTCTTGGAAACTAGGTAGTAACAGGGCAAACTGGAACCCAGAATAATTCTTAGAAGTCTATTTGGCAGCAAACGAGATGAGAGTGGCTTAAATATTGAGGTGGCAGTGAATATGGTGGGTCCCAAGCCTGTGGATTTGAGATATATTGGGAGTAGGTTTCATAGGATTTGCAGATGAGGATAGTGGGAGTCGGGGTAGGAATGGATCATGACTCCCAGCCACCCATACTCACCCCATCTCTTTGAGAAGTTGACCAGTTCCTGAGCTAGAAGGGGTTCTCCATGGATTCAGAGCTTCATCATTTCTAGTGTCTGTTGAGAAACCTACTTGGAATTCCAGCTATCCAAGGTCAACAGTCAGCATCACTTGGATAATGAATTTCAACCTCAGGCAGTTAGTCAAGGCCCTCTGTGATTTGATCCTGGCCTTACATGCTTTATTGATCAATTCTTCACTAGTATATATGCTTCACTAGGCAGTCTGATTAGTTGTGCTCTGAATGGCTTGCCTACTTCTCTCCAGTCTGTGAACCTGGCTTAGCTCAGACTATCTGCCATGTTTACCATTGAAATCTTATTTGCTTTTTCATATCCTGTATAAACTGCCCATATACCCAACCATCCCCGTGTAATTAAAGAACTAGACTAAACATGTTTATATAAACAGTCACAGGCATGTACTTTAGAAATGCAGCCAGATACATGAAAACAAACACCATTCTATTTTAAGTTTTTAATCTTGTATTAGGCATATAGACATTTAAATATTTTTATAAAAGGATATTGGATCCTGACTAGTCTAAATCCTGGAAACTTGATGCTGTAGGTTTCTTAAAAATTTATGAGAGTGAAATGCATCTAAGTGAAATACCTCAACTTTTAAAGTGAAAGTGAAAGTCACTCAATCATGGCCGACTCTTTGTGACCCTTTGGACTATACAGTCCATGGAATTCTCTGGGCCAGAATACTGGAGTGGGTAGCCTTTCCCTCCTCCAGGGGATCTTTCCAACCCAGGGATTGAACCCAGGTCTCCCATATTGCAGGCGGATTCTTTACCAACTGAGCTATGAGGGAAGCCAACTTTTAAGGCAGCATCTAAATCAGAACAAGAAAGCAGCCACTGAAAATATACTCAGTACTCATTTACCCAAGCATCTTAATTTAAAACAGTGATACATGTTGATGTATAGTAATAATAAAAATTTATTGAGTTGTTAATGTGTCACAAACATTGTCCTAGCACTTTACATGAATTAATTCATTTAATCACTTGAAGAAAACAATGAGATGGATGCTAAATGGTCTCCATTTGGTAGATTTAAGACTGAGGCTTAGAAAATTGAGATAACTTGCCCAAGAGTCTTAAAACCAATCCACTGTCCATCCTGGGACTCAAACCAGTTTGACTTCGGAGCACCTGCGATTAGCAGCCCCGCAACAGTGCCTCTATGTATAATCCCCATGCAATACAATGAATCTGAAACTGAAGGTTTTTTTCAGACATGCTGAGGGAGGAAAGTAGAATTCTTGAGTATTATTCATTTTGTAAATTTTTTATTATCGAATTTTCTGAAAGGTCAGAAAACTAATAGAGTACGTGGGTAATATAATATGACTCCTTATAGAAAAAGTCACAGGATGCAGGTTGAGGGCATGTTAAGCCTGGAGTAGTGGCAGTACCTGAAAATGCAGTTAAGATAAACAAATGAGTACTTCACAAAGTCTTTCTGGATTGTCAGTAATAGGCTAGGGCAAAAAGGTCATATCCATCTTGATAGCAATATTTATTTTTTAAAAATTTGCTTTTTTGGCTTCCTCGAGTTTCTTACATTGCTATTTACAAACATAAATCACTACAGACTTGGCACTTCACAGACTCTTTTTTCTAGACAGTGAAAGAAATGCTGGCAACATTTCTGTGAGCTCACTGACTAATAAGACAGCGCTGGCTACTTTCAAAGGACTTGGATTCTGGCAAGAGCAGCTCTTTTTTCACAATTAGGTATTTAATCTTAAAGTTATTACTGTATGCTATAAAGCCAAACATATATGTACACGTGTGTGTGTGTGTGTGTAGGTTGCTCAGTTGTGTCCAACTCTGCAACGCCATGGACTGTAGCCTGCCAGGCTCCTCTGGACTGGGCAAGAATACTGGAGTGGGTTGTCATTTCCTACTCCAGGGGATCTCCCCAACCCAGGGATCAAACCTGAATCTCTTGTGTCCCCTGCATTTGCAGGTGGATTCTTTACCCCCATGCCACCTGGGAATCCCATATATATACCTGCTCTAAATGAAAAAGCTTTATGATCTTGTGGCATGAAGATGGCTATAACTTTAGATACTTGAAGTCACCAATAGGAAAAGGGAAGAATTTTAAGTTTATCCTTGGAGAGAATTTGCCCCGTGATTTCCTGATAAAATTTTGAGCAATAATAGCTCAATGCCTGTTCCATGTAGTCAGCAGAATATATAAATGCCAAATATCTGCACCAAAGTGTGTAAAATCAATTCATTGAAACTTTAATCGAGTGCCCTCTGTGTTACAGCCATTATTTTATAC
Organism: Bos mutus; assembly: GCF_027580195.1. Lineage (NCBI taxonomy): Eukaryota > Metazoa > Chordata > Mammalia > Artiodactyla > Bovidae > Bos > Bos mutus. The sequence continues at coordinate 61,788,481 of NC_091620.1, read as the reverse complement.
CCTGAGAGAAGAGATGCCAAGGTAGAGCCTTCCCCTCATGAAGTGTCTAGTCTAGCAGAGGAAGTTCAGTTCAGTTCAGTCGCTCAGTTGTGTTCGACTCTGCGACCGTATGGACTACAGAACGCCAGGCCTCCCTGTCCATCACCAACTCCTGGAGTTTACTCAAACTCATGTCCATTGCGTCAGTGATGCCATCCAACCATTTCATCCTCTGCCATCCCCTTCTCCCCCTACTGTCAATCTTTCCCAGCATCAGGGTCTTTTCCAATGAGTCAACTCTTCTCATCAAGTAGCCAAAGTATTGGAGTCTCAGCTTCAATATCAGTCTTTCCAGTGAATATTCAGGACTGATTTCCTTTAGGATGGACTGGTTGGATCTCCTTGCAGTCCAAAGGACTCTCAAGAGTCATCTCCAATACCACAGTTCAAAAGCATCAATTCTTTAGTGCTCAGCTTTCTTTTTTGTCTAACTCTCACATCCATACATGACTACTAGAAAAACCATAGCCTTGACTAGACGGACCTTTATTGGCAAAGTGATGTCTCTGCTTTTTAATATGCTGTCTAGGTTGGTCAATACTTTCCATCCAAGGAGTAAGTGTCTTTTAATTTCATGGCTGCAGTCACCATCTGCAATGATTTTGGAGCCCCCAATATAAAGTCTGCCACTGTTTCTACTGTTTCTCCATCTATTTGCCATGAAGTGATGGGAGCAGATGCCATGATCTTTGTTTTCTGAATGTTGAACTTTATGCCAACTTTTTCACTCTCCTCTTTCACTTTTATTAAGAGGCTCTTTAGTTCTTCTTCACTTTCTGCCATAAGGGTGGTGTCATCTGCATATCTGAGATTATTGATATTTCTCCCAGCAATGAAGAAATAGGTCTGTAAATAAGTTTTTTACAGTGCTAACTAAAAGCTGAATATTATGGACTATTATAGTGGGATGTAGAGGGGATATGCTTAAATTTTCCCTAGAACAATTAGAAAAGGCCTAAGTTTTTCATAATCCTATGTTTAAATATATAAATTCAAATACTTTAAACAAGATAGTTAATTTCATTTTAGTTTATGGTTTTATTTTCTATTGCAAAGGTACTGCCTGTTTAATGATCACTGGTAAGCTGTGAGAAAAGGGCATAAAAAGGGAAGAAACATGGTGAGAAAGCATCTTTGTGAGAAAATATAATGAATTTTTAAAAAGAAAGGTTAAGGTTATGATTTCAGTTATTTGGATTTCAAGGGTTTAGTTTTTATAAAGCAGAAATTTTGTGGTAAGGCTTAATAAGTTTATGCTGGGTCATTTGTTGAAGATGGATATTTCCTTAAGACTCGTTAATTTCTCTGAAGGGTAAGGAGGATGACAATAATTGTGATACTTCCTGGATTTCTATGTGCTGATGTGTTTTGGGGGTTCTTAAAGCTTCACACTGAAGAAAAAATGGGTTAGAAGGTAGTGTGACCAACTGAAATAGATAGATTTACTTTTCTACCCTTAGTATTCTCATTTTCATAGATGCTGAGAACTTAATTTAAAAAAATATAAAGAATCATGTTGTCTTTAATTTTAATAAAATTTGTGATTCCTTCCTGAGTTTATTTTTATTGGGAACAGACTGTCCTACAAATACACAGAATTCTTCTTAGTCTAAGCTTGTTCTTTACAAGAACTGTTCTTTCATTTCTGAAATTTGAATTATTTCAAATAGCCTAGCCCATTTCAAAAATAAGTCTAAATGGATAGACCTAGAGATTATCATATTGAGTGAAGTAAATCAAACAGAATGACAAATATCATATGATATCACTTATATGTGAAATCTAAAAAATGATAAAATGAACTTATTTATAAAACAAATCAAGTCACAGACATACATAAAAAAAGAAACTTGTCTATATAAAATAGATAAACACAAGGGACCTACTGTATAGCACAGGGAACTATATTCAATGCCTTACAATAATCTACAATGAAAAAGAATAAAAAGTAAGTATATTTATAACTGAATCACTTTGCTGTTCATCTGAAACTAACACGATATTGTAGCTTAACTATATTTCAATTTTAAAATGTTCAAATTTTTTTTAGAAAAGAACGAAATCTTAAATGCACATTATAATTTTGTATAGTCATGGTATATTTTTTTATGGATACATATTTATTAGTTGTCTTTTACTTGAACTCAGAGTAACTGGAAGTTATCTTTGAGGTGACAGCATGCGTTAGAAAGAATGCGGCTTTTCTCTCTCTTTGGGGTGTCCATACTGACTTTTACATGGTTTTGTATTAATAGAAAAAAGGAGATATGTGTGTTTGTGGAAATTCAAGGCATGCTTGTTTTAGTTTCCCAAGTTCTGCCTTTTGCAGAGATTGAAATGTTACTTTGCACTTGTATATTGTGATGGTGAGAGAAGCTACTGAAGAACCTGTTGTGCAAACTTTAAAAGGATCTTTTGTTTAGAATACATGTAATTTAAACTAATACAATTATGTAAAGTTTAAAAATTAAAAAAAAAAAAGAATACATGTAATTTACACACATGTCTGCTCTACAAAAGTGAGGACATTTCTCATGGATAAGAATGTTTTACAATTATCACATGTTTTATGTTAAAGAAGGAAGTTTTACAGAGATTATTTTCTTTCTATTGCTGAGTAATTAAAGGTGGCATTTCATCTGGCTTGAAAGGATCAAATAATGCTTAATGAACATTAAGTTGATGAGAGTTTTGACCTAAGGGTTAAGCCTAATATCTATGATCCCAAAAGATACTTTCATTAGATTTATGCATATTAGTGCCATCGACAAGTATTACTTCACTGAAAAGTCTTGACTTGTAGGTTACCCCTCATTCAGTTCCATTTAAAATGTATGCAGCTTCCTATGAATGGTAAATATTATTAAACCCTCTTTAAAATAACTGTCTATAGAATATTAATCAAAGGATCACTTTTTATTTGTCACATTATTTTTTAAATTCTTAAATTTTTCTTCACTGAGACTTCTTTTAGTGTTTAGCTATAATGAGTAAGAATTACAGTTGGAAAGGTTATTTTAAAATAAACTTTGTGTCCTTTTCTGCTCTGAGGATGGTTAACCCAAAGCATTATCAGTCCCTCTGATCTTCTGGGGAGGTGGAAGAGGTAGATGGCTAGTGCCTGTCTCATGGAAGCCATCAGTCTATACGAGGTGAAAGTACTATGCTAATGAGTTAGGTCTAGAAAGTGGGCTCTGGGAAATGCAGAGAAGGGGAAATAGGATTGGTGAGCAAACATTCTTAAGTTAGTTACTATCCCTTGAAGTCAAAATGTCATGTCCTTTTTGAGCTAAAAAAAGTATTATTTACAATTTGGAAAAATTATATATGTGAGCAAAAATGATATGATTCAAGGTAAGTATACCTAAATGTGAGTATGGATTTCATGTTAAGTAGGTTAACTCTATTAAGCGGATTTGGAGTTCTGTTATAATTATTATAAAAGGACTTCATGTTAAACATTTTAAGTGACTAAAATTTATAACTATGGAACAATGCTGATGTGTCAACATTTTTAGAAATATTTAACCCTATGATTATCTTGCCAAGTAAATAGTTAAAATAGTATAGGAATATAAGAGCTTCCTTTTCTTCTGCTTTTGTATCTCATGCTTCATCTTGACTCCAGGCCTAGGAGGCAGAAAGAAGATAACACTGAGCAAAATTATGAATGCCATGGTTCAGATTTACATGGTTGGCAGAATGTCAACCATGTAAATCTGTCAGAATGTTTTATGTAATTGCATATACTGTAGATGATGAAGCCTGCATTAGTGTTATTTGCTTTATTTTTACTAGAAGATTTTTATTAATAACATTAATTATGTTAAATGATCTGCTATACTAAATAGGTCTGAATATACTCAAAGACACATTACTTTCTAAAATAAACAGCTCATTCTGAAATCCATCTTTAGATATAAAATTAGAAATGGATTTAAAATAACAGCTATTGATCGGTTAGATTTTAGTTGACCAACTATAAATCATGCTGAATATTTTAAAAAAGTTAAATGTCAGGAGTTATTATTAAATGTGCCAATTTCAGAAGCACCAGCCTAAGCATGTTATTCCCACACAAACATCAATCTATTAATATCTGATATTAACATGTGTAAGCCTCTAAAATTTACCCATATTAAAAAGCAGAGACATTACTTTGCCAACAAAGGTCCATCTAGTCAAGGCTATGGTTTTTCCAGTGGTCATGTATAGATGTGAGAGTTGGACTGGGAAGAAAGCTGAGTGATGAAGAACTGATGCTTTTGAACTGTGGTGTTGGAGAAGACTCTTGAGAGTCCCTTGGACTGCAAGGAGATCCAACCAGTCCATCCTAAAGGAGATCAGTCCTGGGTGTTCACTGGAAGGACTGATGCTGAAGCTGAATCTCCAATACTTTGGCCACCTCATGTGAAGAGTTGACTCATTGGAAAAGACTCTGATGCTGGCAGGGATCGGAGGCAGGAGGAGAAGGGGACGACAGAGGATGAGATGGCTGGATGGCATCACCGACTCGATGGACATGAGTTTGAGTGAATTCCGGGAGCTGGTGATGGACAGGGAGGCCTGGCGTGCTGCCATTCATGGGGTCGCAAAGAGTCAGACACGACTGAGCGACTGAACTGAACTGATGCCGAGATTATAGGAAGGAATGTCTAAATACCAGTATCTGCTGGTGACGCTGGTGCTTACAGGCTTGCAAGTCATCCATTCCCTCCCCTGAACTTCCTCATTCCTTTGCCCACTGTATCCTTTGGAGCCTAATGGATCATTTTTCAGTTGGACATTATTATACATTCCTGACCATGAAAAATAAGTGTGTGCAGAGGGGTACAGAATTGTGTTTCAAGGATTCAGTCCAAGAAAGCGGTTGAGTGCTTCACTAAGCCAGGCAGGGGTCTGAATAGAATTGGAGCCAGCCCCCAGCAGACAGCCAGAAAGTACAGCTGAGAGAATAGATCCAGGCATAGCTTGGAAACAAGTTATACAGGGTTTCTGACAAGTATCTTAGCAACAGAAAAGCACTTCTGAAGAGGAAGTAAGGCCAGTGAGGTATTAATCGGAGCCCCTGCCTTCTGAGGTGTGGGCTTCTGGTCCTGGTCCTAGGACCACATGCAGAGACAGGCCAGCTCTTGACTGGAGAAAGGAAATGTGGGTGGGGGTGGTCATTGCTACTCCTGGTGGCTACTTTTGAGCCAGCTCAACTTTTTTTGTCAATTTATTGCCTTTTTTTTTTTTTTTTACTTTTTTTCAAATAGAGAACCTGTACATTGAGACTGTAATTTTACTAATAATTCTCTTCTATCCTTTACTGTGTTCTTCTTCAAGTTTATCATACTGAGATTTTTGAAGAATTAGTGAAGAAAGGAAAATGAATCAAGGTTTTCTCCCCCACTGTCGTGTTTTAGGTTCTGCTGCAGGAAATACTCTTTATTATAGAGGGAGGTGCAGGCCATTTCCTCTGGCCACACCACCTCTCCAGAAGGCAATTCCCACCATCATGTTCAACTTGAAAAGTCTCTTCTCACACACTCTGCCCTCAAAAGTATGTGTCTGAGGCAAACATCTGCGGGGATTCATGTGCTCTGTTCCTGAGACTTAGCTCATTGGTAAAGATAATTCTGCAAAAGAAACCATTTGACATTTCTTGGGTACATTTAAATTGCATGTTACAAAATCTGCAAATGGTTTACTTGGGCCATTTGGTGTGCCCTGATGCCAAGCATATATGCCAGCTGAAGTCCCTTTGATGGTTTCTTCAAAATGAAGTATTTTTAAATGTCTTTAAGATAGGGAAGCTCTTATCATGGTTAACGAGTAGCTGAAAGAGAGAAAAGGACACTTTAAAAGTCAAAACAACAGAGTGATTAGAAAATCTTATCTCTAGGGCATAAAATTTTTTTTTTTTAACTGAATTATCTATGTATAGTTGAATTTCTAAATGCCTATGTATTAAAATACTTCAAATAGAATTCTTTTTACTGCAGTCTTAAAAAATGGGTCCACTAAGAAGATGGTTTTGAAGATTTTAGCACTGATTTGCTTCTTTCCCTAGTGACCCACTTTTTTCTTTTCTTTTTATTACAGATTGCCACTTCACTGATTCTTCCCTTTGTAATGCTTCACATAAATCTAACTTCCCTTTGAAAATGATTTGCTTTCCTGAATTCCCTTACCTCACCACTATAAAGACCTTGATTAATTTGAATTAAAATACTCAATACAAAGTGATTAATTTGTTTAGCAATTACAGGTTTTAATATTCTGTAGTATGATATAGTTCACTGTTTCTAAGTTTTGCTGCTGACTTTATCTCAAAAGGAGATTTTAAAGTGTGAAAGCTTGAGTTCTTGTGACTGAGAGTTTTTATATTGACATCAGCAGCCTTATATTTGTAGCAAAAAATTTATTTAAGAACATCCTAAACATTTTAGAAATGTTTCCTGATGATCATAAGAATAGATGTGCCTCTTCAGAAGGCACAGATCCAAGGCTGATCTCAGGTTTCTTTGTCTTGTGTTCCATTCACTGGATGCATTTACTCAGAAAAGTTCCTGAAGGCTTTCTCAGGCTCCCCAGGGGATATATTCAGTGGTCTCAGAAACAAAATAACGTACTGACATAGGAGAAAAACAAAACATCATTTTAGTAAAAGTGCTGACAAAATAGAAATAAGCAGTGACATACTAGACGTTCTTTGCCTTTGTTTTGAGAGTCGAGGGATGCGTAAAAACACTGAGACCATGAAAAAACAAACAAAAAACACTACCCCATCCTCTACCTTTGTAGAATGCTGAAAATTTTTCTTTAATGCATCCTTTCCCCATAACTCTTAAGTCAGCTTTCTCATTTGTTAATTTCCTTTCCTGTCATCAGCTCACTTCCGCTTTCACCAAGGTTTTTCAGACAAGAGGCTTGATGACTAACACAGATTGAGTATATCCTGTGCTTTTCAAACTAACCTAACCTACTTCTTAGATCTGTTAGACATAACCCATGGATACACAGATGCATGTCTTTATGAGAGGGAAAAAAAAAAAAAACTTTTGAAAGAATATGGTACATAGTAGACAGAAATGTGGCTGAACCTAAAAGGGGATATTTTCTAGGCTTGCATCAGTAGTTAGGCAGTAATTATGCTCAACATTGAGTCATTTGTAAAACTGAGACTTAAGCTACTAAAATCCACACACAGTAGATAATTCACAAGTCTGGCACAATCACTTCAAAAAGGGTGGCAATCTGCCAGGCAAAAAACAGAAAAAGAAATTCTCACTCTAAACCAGATTGTATAACATTAACACACCTACGGAAAGAATGTATCAGTAGAAAGGAGGTAAGAGAGTGGGCTAACATTTTTAGTACTTCTTGGTATTATAAGGATACTTCACACTGGTTGTTTTTTTATTTGACACAGCACTCCTTCGATTAGGTTTTAGTATCCCTGTTTTTGGGATTTGGGGTTTTGGTCTCAGAGGGCAAGTGAAAGTGAAAGTCACTTCAGTTCAGTTCAGTTCAGTCCAGTCGCTCAGTTGTGTCTGACTCTTTGAGACCCCATGAATCGCAGCACGCCAGGCCTCCCTGTCCATCACCAACTCCTGGAGTTCACTCAGACTCACGTCCATCGAGTCAGTGATGCCATCCAGCCATCTCATCCTCTGTCGTCCCCCTTCTCCTCCTGCCCCAATCCCTCCCAGCATCAGAGTCTTTTCCAATGAGTCAACTCTTCACATGAGGTGGCCAAAGTACTGGAGTTTCAGCTTTAGCATCATTCTTTCCAAAGAAATCCCAGGGCTGATCTCCTGCAGAATGGACTGGTTGGATCTCCTTGCAGTCCAAGGGACTCTCAAGAGTCTTCTCCAACACCACAGTTCAAAAGCATCAATTCTTCGACGCTCAGCCTTCTTCACAGTCCAACTCTCACATCCATACATGACCACAGGAAAAACCATAGCCTTGACTAGACGAACCTTTGTTGGCAAAGTAATGTCTCTACTTTTGAATAGGCTATCTAGGTTGGTCATAACTTTCCTTCCAAGGAGTAAGTCTTGTCCAACTCTTTGTGACCCCATGGACTATACAGTCCATGGAATTTTTCAGGCCAGCGTACTGAAGTGGGTAGCATTTCCCTTTTCCAGGGGAATCTTCCCAACCCAGGGATCAAACCCAGGTCTCCCGCATCGCAGGTGGATTCTTTACCAGCTGAGCCACAAGGGAAGCCCAGGAATACTGGAGTGGGTAGCCCATCCAATGGATCTTCCTGACCCAGGAATCGAACCAAGGCAGGTAGATTCTTTACCAACTTAGCTATCAGAGGGTAAAGAGTTTGCCTATAGTTCAGGAGACCCAGGTTCCATCCCTGGGTCAGGAAGATCCCCTGGAGAAGGGCATGACAACCCACTCCAGTATTCTTGCCCAGGAAATCCCATGGACAGAGGAGCCTGGTGGTCTACAGTTCATGGGGTTACAAAAAGTCAGACATGACTGAGAGACTAACCCTTTCACTTTTTTCTCATCCCTGTTTTACAGATGAGGGAACTGAGGTCACAGATGGTAATTTAATTTGCCCCAAAGTGTTAGAAAGGGAAGGTGACAGTAACTAATAGAAATATGATGAATTTGACTTCAAAATATGTAATTTTTTTTTTACTGTATGGCCCTAGCAGCATCAGTTTCTGTGTAGTAAAAGCTTTGGAGGAATTCAAAAAACGGTTTTTATGAATGGGCAACTCAAGATTATCCAACACGTGCTTATTGAATGCTTAGTATTCATTATTATTGATAGGTATTATTATTCATTTCTAGAAACAAAACTGTTGGAACACCATCATTTTACTCTCCTAGCATGATTTGAATGACAAAAGTCTTATGATTTGGGAATCCAGTCAATCGTCATACCTGGTTCAAGGGAAACTCAAAGCTCAAACATTTGACCAGGGAGAAATTTAGTAATATTATCTTTTTGCCAATTTTTCTAAATGTCCTACGGACATCTAATAACAAAGTATGAGATACAAACTTTTAAATATATTGTATAGTATAAGATTGATATAAATTAGTTAAATATAAATATATTTAAATTATTAAATATTATATTTAAATTATTAATGACATAATTCAAGATGCTTCTCTTCCTATTTTTTTCTGCACTTGATAAAATATTCTCAGAGAAATGTTTATGTCTCACTATGATTATATGTTTTTTTCTTTTCCATTCTAACTTTTTTTACTTTATGTATCTTTGTTTCTTTGTTGTTAGTTGTCTAATGGTTTGTGATATCTACTTCTTTGTGAATTGTACTCATTATCATTAAAAATATCCATCTTTGTTCATTTTAAATAAATAAAAATCTATGTTTTTTAATTTTTTGAATATTAGAATAGAAAAAGTTTTAGATTTAAGTGAGAATAAGAAGACAGAGTTATTGGAGTTTTTTTTACTGTGGAGCAGGTGACCTTCAGCTTAAATAGAAGTCAGGGCAGTCCTCTGAGATTGCAGAGTTTGGGGACTGAATATCTTGAGCAAACCCAGGAGCTGGGAAGAGAATTCTGGTTAGCATTATCCCAATTCACTTTGTGCCTCATGATTTCCTCAATTAAGAAAGGAATCATTTATGATCTTTTAATAAGGGGCTAGTCACTTAGCTCCCACCATGAGATCACTGTCAATACCAAATCACTATTGTCCTAAGGGAAATAATCAGATAACTTGCAAAGTGAAATACACCTGCATTTCATTTTCCTGTTTCTTTGTCAGCTTCTCTGATACTGGCTGTCTTTTCCTTGGCTCCTTTACTTTCCCTTGGATGGACATTGACGTTTGAATCTCACTTGCAAATTGCTGAAGAAATGCCATTTAGGGACTAACAAAATATTCATCAGATGTGTGTCCTGATTTTCAGACTTAAATTTAAAACAGTTGGAATATACATAGTATATTCCAATAAAATGCTGAACAGGTCTGTATCATGTTACATTACCAACTGTCAGAAACATTTAGAATAACTCTATACTGAGGATGTTTTCCATCTCTTCTACTAAAATACAGTAAAAAGATTTCTCCATGGCTCTTGAAATGTTTCTTTTCTATCTTGTTTCCTTTGGTTGCTCTGTGCTCTTATCTTTAGCATAGCTAATTTTGGGGATAGTGGGTATCTGATAAGTTACCAGTTGAGTGATTAGATGGTTGGAAAGTTTCACCAAGATTTAAGCTCTTACCTAAGTGGCTCCCAAACTTGTCTTCACATTAGAATGCTCTGGGAAACCTCAAGAAGTGTTCATACCTGGGCCTCATTTCCCAAGGGCAATTTAATTATCTGGGAGTGTGACCTGGGTTTGGAATTTTTAAAAGATCCCGATAATTCCAATATGCACACAATTTGGGGATCACTGCTTTAGAATCTTCTAGGGTACTTTGGATAATACTTCTGTTTAAACTCCAATTCACACCGGTCAAATTGGATCATTTGAGATTGGGGCTTAGGTTAGAGTATGGACCAGATTGCCAGCCACTGTCTCAGGAAAACTTAAATTGGATATCTTTCTTAAAAATGAGGTTTTCATTAAAACCAATAACTAGTCATTTGGTCAATTATTAAGTAGTTTCCAAATAGTTGGGTCTATAACTAATTTACTAAGTATTCTAAATAAATATGCAATTGATTGAGAATGTGCATTATCCATCTTATCTCTAAGTACCTATAGAAAATAAGTATGGGTTGGCTCACTAATACTTATTCATAAAGACTGTTGACAAGTCATCACATGTGGATTTCCTGGCTGCCAGCTATCTTGTTTGTAGTCATTCTAACAGCCTCTCCTACTGGACTCACTCTTAATTCTTGAAGTGCCACTGACTTGTGGCTATAGAAGTTACTAGAGGTTTATAGATCCTCCTCCCCTCAAATCAGCTCAAGAAACATCTGCAACCAAACATATTGCAGTGAGCAACTACCTGTCCTTACTAAGGATTTTTTCAGCTACCTAGAGATTCAGTTCCGTTTGTTCATCCATTATGCAAGTGTCGTTAGCACTTCCTGTGTACCATGTATTGTGGTAGGTACTGGGAATATAATTTATGAATAAGACAAGCCCTTGGCCTCAAGGGACTATTCTATTTCATTATGATGAATGCTAAGATAGTGGTAAATACAGATGCTGATTATTTTTTTTTAATATGACCACTGGGAAAGTGCCTCAGCAGGCCATGAACACTTGTTCTTGTGCTCCCTTTCTGAAATTGGATTCAGCAGGTTACTTCACTGTCCTCAGGCAGAGATATGCATAACTCTACTGCATCTCTTTTCTTCTTTAAACTGATCAGTAGTCCCCTGAGGAGAGAGACTTAAATATAATCTCAACACTGGTAACATTGTTATCTATTAGCATGTCGGTTCACACACATTTTCTGTGTACATCTAAAATGACAGAGTATATTCTCTAAAAGGCTAGGCTCACTTTATGGTTCTCATTTAATTTATAATACTTTCTCTGGGGTAGTTATCTTCATTTCATTTTCTAGATAAGATTAGCATGAATCTACATAAAATATTGTAGCAGATGTGAAAGAATACGGGGTTACATTCTTTATAGGCCAGTGTTTTTTCTATTAAGTGATATAAACTTTGAAAAGTTGTTAATGTAAGACTTTGTCTGTGAAGAGCGTCCTTCATATGATATATGAAGAGATTCCAGACCATCCTGGGTAGGTCTTGGTAATGTTCCTTTGTGTTGTGCTGTGTTCTGCTTAGTTACTAAGTTGTGTCCGACTCTTTGTGACGCCACGGACTGTAGCACGCCAGGCTCCCCTGTCTTTCACCATCTCCCAGAGTTTGCTCAAACTCATGTCCATTGAGTCAGGAATGCCTTCCAACCCTCTGGTCCTCTGTCATCCCCTTCTCCTCCCGCCTTCAGTCTTTCCAGCATCAGGCTCTTTTCCAATGAGTCAGCTCTTCATTACCCCCAGATTATAAAAAGAGTCAGTTAATAGCTATCCCATCTAAAACTGTGTCAGATCTTTTTTTGCTATATAAACTATAAGCCTAGACATTTGAGGTTAATGATTTTATACTTTTACACTTTTTTCCTTAACAAAGGCCTTTGATTATCTGAACTATCCATGTTAATCTCAACTAAAATCTTTGATTCTAATATAGTCTTTTTACTATAAAATTTATATATTTTTGATACTCTATTACTTCAGCTTCTGGAAACATTTTACCAATTTTTTTTTAAAATTTTATTTTATTTTTTAACTTTACAATATTGTATTGGTTTCTATCCAACTCCTTTCATTTCTCTTATTGCTAAAGTCAAGAGCAGATCTGATTTTGTACAGTATGCAACTAATACACTTTAGGGCCTTCTTTTAATAAAATACAAAGTTAGGAATGGAGTTCTCTGTTTTTTAAACAGGGAAAGAGGACCCAATACTTACTGAAGCCTTGAAGACTCAGGTCCTTTCCTTTTGAAATCTCTGTAGACAGTTCTCCAGAAATGCCTCATGGATATATTTTCCCACTCTGTCTAGGACACTCTTCAACTTCCAACAGCTTTCAGCATTATAGGTTAGGGGCCTGTGCAAATGGGGTGGGGGAGTGTTTACAGCTTAAGATTCATTTGTTTAAATTATGTCTGCCTCTGACATACACACTTTAGGTTGGCTCATTCTTGATTTATAATTTAGGTCATATTGAGTTCTATTTCCTTCAACATTTTATAGATAATATTTAGTATACTATAGTATAGCTAATATTTGGTCTTCTGTATTGGAGAAGGAAATGGCAGCCCACTCCAGTGTTCTTGCCTGGAGAATCCCAGGGATGGAGAAGCCTGGTAGGCTGCAGTCCATGAGGTCGCACAGAGTCGGACACGACTGAAGTGACTTAGCAGCAGCAGCAGCAGCAGTCTTCTGTAGCATTACTAATAAGAAATCTGCCGCAAATCTAATTGTCTTCTTCTATAGATAGTCATTTCTTTCTGGTAGCATTCTACAGTTACCCGTGTAGTAGATTTACAGGTTGATTTATTTTTTGTTTTCTTGCTGGGTCTTCAGTGTATAGTTTACCATATAACTTTTTCAGTTCTAAGAACTTCTTATCCACCTTCTTTCCTCTTGTTCTCTCTGTTTCTCACTTTATCTTGTACAGCTTCTATTGGATGTATGTTGGAGCCTCTCAGTCTCTCCTCCATGTCGCTTAAGTACTCTGTCATTATTTCTTATTGCATATTCTTTCTGGGATGCATTTTGAGTCCCTGCGCAATATTCTTTGGAATTTACTAATTACTAATTCTCTCCTTGACTGCAGAAATTTTACACATTATTCCACCTATTTTTTATTTCAATAACTATATATTTTCATCCTCAAATTTCTAGCTGGTTCTCTTTCATATATACTTGGCAGTGTTTAATTTATACTTTTTCAAACTGTTTACATTTTATTTTATGTATTTTTTTCTCTTATCATTTCTTAGTTTTAAAACCATTCTTGTGTTCAAATCCTTTTAGACTATATTATTATTTTTCTAATGAATACTTATCCCAAACCTTATTTTATTTGCTTTCCTTATCATTATTTTAAAATGTATTTTGGAATTTTGACTGTGTTCTTATCTCATGTGGGAGATAAAACTAATCTGTATTCTTTTCCTATTGCTGCTCTAACAAGTTACAATAAACTTAATGGCTTAAACAACACAAGTGTATTATTTTATAGTTCTGTAGGTCAGAAATCTGACATGTTATACTCAACTGAAATCAGGGTGTCTGCAAGGCTGCATTCCTCTGGAGACTCTCAAGTAGAATTTGTTTCCTTGCATTTTCTAGTCTCTAGAGGCTGCCTTCATTTTTGGCTCATGGCTCCCATTCATCTAAGCCTGAGGAGTCTTTCTTACATCACATGGCTCTGATGCTTACTCTTCCTCTGCTTCTGCTTTTTGTCTTAAGTGCCTCAATGATTATTTAGGATGACTAGAGAATCCAGAATAGTGTCCCTGTTTTAAAGTCATCTGATTAGCAACTTTTACTTTATGTGCAACCTAAGAGGCGTTTAGTCAGTAATGTAACATTTTCCCAGGGCTTCCCTGGTGGCTCAGATGGTAAAGAATCTGCCTGCAATATAGGAGACCCGGGTTCAATTTCTTGGTTGGGAAGATCCCCTGGAGAAGGGAATGGCTACCCACTCCAGTATTCTTCCCTGGAGAATTCCATGGACAGAGGAGGCTACAGTCCATGGGGTTGCAAAGAGTAAGACACGACTGAGTGACTAAAATTTTCACTTTCTTTCATAACATTTTCTCAGGTTCCAGAGATTAAGACATGGATATCATGGAGGGCATTCTCCTGTCTGTTATACAATCCCCACTATTTTTGTTGTCTGTCCGGCCAGTCCTCTGCATCTTGCAGTCTAACTCATGTTCCTTGACTGCTTGGTGTTTCTTCTCATAGCAGCTAGTTAAGGACTTCTCTGGTGGCTCAGAACCAGTTACATTTAAGCTGTGCAGCTTATTATTTTTGGTGGTAGAGATGTTTTTATAGGTGGAAGGATTAAGAGGGTTGATTAGTGTTGAGATGTTTTTATTATTTTAAAAATTATTTTTATATTTTTAAATGCTATTTTAGATAGTAACAACAAAATAATTGACATGATTCTGAGCGAACTCTTGAAAATGATGAAGGACAGGGAAGCCTGACATGTGGAGTCTAGTTCAGTTCAGTTGCTCAGTCCTGTCCAACTCTTTCTGTCCGCATGGACTGCAGCACACCAGGCTTCCCTGTCCATCACCAAATCCTGGAGTTTGTTCAAGCTCAAGTCCATTGAATTGGTGATGCCATCTAACCAACTCATCCTCTGTTGTCCCCTTCTCCTCTTGCCTTCAATCATTCTCAGCATGGGTCTTTTCAAATGAGTCACTTCTTCCCATCAGGTGGCCAAAGTACTGGAATTTCAGCTTCAGCATCAGTCCTTCCAATGAATATTTAGGACTGATTTCCTTAAGGATGGACTGGTTGGATCTCCTTGCTGCCCAAGGGACTCTCAAGAGTCTTTTCCCACACCACAGTTCAAAAGCATCAATTCACTGTGCTCAGCTTTCTTTATAGTCCAACTCTCATGTCCATATGTGACTACTGGAAAATGCGTAGATGGACTTTTGTTGGCCAAGTAATGGCTCTGTTTTTAATATGCCGTCTAGGTTGGTCATAGCTTTTCTTCCAAGGAGCAAGCATCTTTTAATTTCATGGCTGCAGTCACCATCTGCAGTGAATTTGGAGCCCAAGAAAATAAAGTCTGTCACTGTTTCCATTGTTTCCCCGTCTATTTGCCATGAAATGATGTGACCAGATGCCGTGATTTGGGTTTTGTGAGCTTTAAGCCAGCTTTTTCACTATCCTCTTTCACTTTTGGGACTTCCCTGTTGGCTGAAATGGTAAAGGCGTCTGCCTACAATGTGGGAGACCTGGGTTCGATCCCTGGGTCAGGAAGATCCCCTGGAGAAGGAAATGGCAACCCACTCCAGTATCCTTGCCTGGAAAACCCCATGGACGGAGGAGCCTGGTGGACTACACTCCATGCAGTTGCAGAGTCGGACACAACTGAGCCACTTCACTTCACTTCTTTCACTTTCATCAAGAGGCTCTTTAGTGCTTCTTCACTTTCTGCCATAAGGGTGGTGTCATCTGCTTATCTGAGGTTATTGATATTTCTTCTGACAATCTTGATTCTATCTTGTGCTTCATCCAGTCCAGCAATTCTCATAATGTACTCTGCATATAAGTTAAATAAGCAGGGTGACAATATATGCCTTGACGTACTTGTTTCCCAATTTTGAACCAGTCTGTTGTTCCATGTACAGTTCTAACTGTTGCTTATTGACATGCATACAGATGTATCAGGAGAGAGGTCAGGTGGTCTGATATTCCTATCTCTTAAAGAATTTTCCACAGTTTGTTGTGATCCATACAGTCAAAGGCCTTGTCATAGTCAATAAAGCAGAAATAGATAGTTTTTTGGAGCTCTTTCACTTTTTCGATGATCTAAGGCATGTTGGCAATTTGATCTCTGGTTCCTATCCCTTTTCTAAATCCAGCTTGAACATCTGGAAGTTCACGGTCCACATACTGTTGAAGCCTGGCTTAAAAAATTTTGAGGATTACTTTGCTAGCATGTGAGATGAGTGCAATTGTGTGGTAGTTTGGGCATTCTTTGGCATTGCTTTTCTTTGGGTTTGGAATGAAAACTGACCTTTTCCAGTCCTGTGGCCACTGCTGAGTTTTCCAAATTTGCTGGCATATTGAGTGCAGCACTTTCACAGCGTCATCTTTTAGAATTTGAAATAGCTCAACTGGAATTCTATTACCTCCACTAGCTTTGTTCGTAGTGATGCTTCCTAAGGCCCACATGACTTCACATTCCAGAATCTCTGGCTCTAGGTGAGTGATCACACCATTGTGATTATCTGGGTTGTGAAGATCTTTTTTGTACAGTTTTATTTATTCTTGCCACCTCTTAATATCTTCTGCTTCTGTTAGTTCCATACCATTTCTGTACTTCATTGTGCCCATCTTTGTATGAGATGTTCCCTTGGTATCTCTGGTTTTCTTGAAGAGATATCTACTCTTTCCCATTCTATTGTTTCCCTCTATTTCTTTGTGCTGATCGCTAAGGAAGGCTTTCTTATCTCTCCTTGCTATTCTTTGGAACTCTGCATTCAAATGGGTATATGTTTCCTTTTCTCCTTTGCCTTTCGCTTCTCTTCTTTTCACAGTTATTTGTAAGGTCTCCTCAGACAACCATTTTGCCTTTTTTCATTTCTTTTTCTTGGGAATGGTCTTAATTCCTGCCTCCTGTACAATGTCATGAACCTCCATCCATAGTTTTTCAGGCACTCTGTCTATCAGATCTAATCCCTTGAATCTATTTGTCACTTCCACTGTATAGTCATAAGGGATTTGATTTAAGTCATAACTTAAATCTAGTGGTTTTCCCTACTTGCTTCAATTTAAGTCTGAATTTGGCAATAAGAAGTTCATGATCTGAGCGACAGTCGTCTCCCAGTCTTGTTTTTGCTGACTGTATAGAGCTTCTCTGCCTTTGGCTGCAAATAATATAATCAATCTGATTTTGGTATTGACCATCTGATAAGGTCCATGTGTAGAATCTTTTCTTGTGTTGTTGGAAGAGAGTGTTTGCTATGATCAGTGTGTTCTCTTGGCAAAGCTCTATTAACATTTGCCCTGCTTCATTTGGTACTCCAAGACCAATGTGCCTGTTACTCCAGGTATTTCTTGACTTCTTACTTTTGCATTCCAGTCCCCTATAATGAAAAGGACATCTTTTTTAGGTGTTAGTTCTAGAAGGTCTTGTAGGTTTTCATAGAACTATTCAACTTCAGCTTCTTCAGTATTACTGTTCGGGGCATAGACTTGGCTGATACTGAATGGTTTGCCTTGGAAATGAACAGAGATCATTCTGTCATTTTTGAGATTGCATCCAAGTACTGCATTTCAGACTGTTTTGTCAACTATGAGGGCTACTCCACTTTTTCTAAGGGATTCTTGCCCACAGTAGGAGATATAATGGTCATCTGAGTTAAATTCACCCATTCCAGTCCATTTTAGTTCACTCATTCCTAAAATGTCTGTGTTCACTCTTGCCAACCCCTGTTTGACCACTTCCAATTTGCCTTGTTTCATGGACCTAACATTACAGGTTTCTATGCAGTATTGCTTTTTACAGCATCGGACTTTATTTCCATCACTCATCACATCCACAACTGCGTGTTGTTTTTGCTTTGTCTCTGTCTCTTCATTCTTTCTGGAGTTATATCTGCACTGATGTCCAGTAGCAATTGGGCATCTACCAACCTGGGGAGTTCATCTTTCAGTGTCCTAACTTTTTGCCTTTTCATACTGTTCATGGGGCTCTCAAGGCAAGAATACTGAAGTGGTTTGCATTCCCTTCTCCAGGGGACCACATTTTGTCAGAACTCTCCACCGTGACCCGTCCATCTTGGGTAGCCCTACGTGGCATGGCTCATAGTTTCATTGAGTTAGACAAGGCTGTGGTCCATGTAATCAGATGGGTTAGTTTTCTGTGATTGCTGTTTTCATTCTGTCTGCCCTCTGATGGAGAAGGATAAGAGGTTCATGGAAGCTTCCTGATGAGAGAGACTGACTGAGAGGGAAACTAGGTCTTGTGCTCATGAGCAGAGCCATGCTTAGTAAATCTTTAATTCAATTTTCTGTTGATGGGCAGGGCCGTGTTCCTTCCCTGTTATTTGACCTGAGGCCAAACTATGGTTGAGGTAATGAAGATAATGGCAACCTCCTTCAAAAGGTTCCATGCATGCACTACTGCACACAGTGCCCCCAGCCCTGCAGCAGGCCATCTTCCGACCCACCCCTCCACTGGAGACTCCTGGACACTCATGGGCAAGTCTGGATCAGTCTCTTGTGGGGTCACTGATTCTGTCTCCTGGGTCCTGGTGCGCACAAGGTTTTGTTTGTGCCTTGCAAGAGTCTGTTTCCCAGTCCTGTGTAAGTTCTGGCAACTCTGTGGTGGGGTTATTGGTTACCTCCTCCAAAAGGGCTTATGCCACACCCAGGTCTACTTCACCCAGAGCTCCTGCCCCTCCAGCAGTCCACTGCTGACCTGTACCTCCACAGAAGACACTCAAACACAGTTCTGTCTCAGTCTCTGTGGGGTCTCTGGGTCCTGGTGCTCACTAGGCTTGTTTGAGCCCTCTGAGCGTCTCTGGCAAGTATGGGGTTTGATTCTAAATGCAATTTCGCCCCTCCTACCATCTTGCTGGGGCTTTTCCTTTGCCCTTGGACGTGCGGTGTCTTCTGAAAGTTGCTCCAGCACCATGCAGCCTGCACTCTAGCACCTACAGTCTTGTTGGGGCTTCTCTGCCATTGGATGTGGGGTATCTCCTTAAAGTTGCTCCAGCACTACACAGCTGCAGTCCATGGGGTTGCAAAGACTTAGCAAATGAACAACAACAATGACAACTTCTTTTTAAGTTTTTTTCTCATATTTATCTTTTGTTGCTTGTGTTCTTAACAGAGGCATGGCCTTAAAGTGTAAGTCACAATGTTATCTTGGCTGGAAAACTTCTTCAGATTACCTATTAAGAAACATATTTGTCAGTTCCTGGGTTCAATTAGTAATGAAAGTTAGATTCTCAAACACATTGCTTCTCCTTTCAGAATCTTGGTTGGGGGAAACAGAAGTTTATGGAGTATATGTGTTTTACTGTTCCTTTGAGATACTTGTCAGACCACAGGGAACTGAATATAGGAATTAAATACACTGTAGGTGCTCACCTCTACTCTACAGTTACCTTACTGAATTACATGCTATTGTATCGATCTTGGCCTCTGTTTTAGGGGAATACTGTTTGTTCTGGAGAAGTTTTTGATCCAAGTATCTGGAATTTTCACTGTCTTGAGCTCAGTTCCATATTATGGGGCTGACAGACTCTCTTCTGGCACAAAACATACATTTTATTTACAGGCAAAGAGACCAACAACAGTCAAGGAAATTAATAAGATGATTTCACTAAGAAATGTCATAAGGAAAATGAAACTAGGTTATATGATTGTATGGGTGTGAATGTGTGGTGTGCGTGCACATTTTTGGGGTTTCTAGTAAAGACTGTATTAAAGAGGTGATATTTCAAGTGAGTTCTGACAAAAAGTTGTTAGTCACATGGAGGTTACTAAATGTTCAAAGACTGAGCTTTCTGGGCAAGTGCAAAGGTTGTGAAGCAGAAATGGGTGTGGCATATACTGAAAAATAAAAAGTACTTGCTGGAGCATAGTGGGCCAAGGTGAGAGTCAAAGGAGAAGCATTCTAAGAGGGAGTCAAGATACAGATCACAAAGGTTGTGGAAAAGGGATGGAAGTCATTGAAAGAAAAATAGGAAGCCATGGATAGTTGTGTACAGAGAAGTGACCAGATTTGATCAGTGTTTTACTGATCAAATAAGTTGTAGAGAGACCAGAAAAGAAGTGTTTAGAATAATCTGGATAAGAGAAGGTATTATGTTCTCTTATCTGGATAAGAGAAGGTATTGGACTAGTGTGGTAGCACTGGAAATGAAGAAGAGTAAGCATTTGTTGAGGATATATTTTGGCAATAATACCAACAGGATTTACTAATGGAAAAATCTGGAGAGAGGAAAAGAAAAATCCGGGATGACTCTTGTTGGTTTGGCTGAGTAGGTTAACAAGCAAGCCAAATACTTGTGCTTGTAAGTTCCAGTCTTTTTAATCTGTGGTTGTTCAGCCATTGTGATTTCGATTTGCTAGTAAGAGGAAGTGAGCTCACGATCCTCCCGCTGTGCCATCTTTCTCTCTCCTTGCCCAAATAGTTGTGCTTATACAAAGAAGCAAGTTTTGCCTTATCTTATAGCAGTTGTGGTCTTTGTGTCTGGAAGCTAAGAATGAAGCTTTGTGAGTTCCTTTTAGTAGTTTCTTCTAGCAAAACTTCATTACTGAAATTTATATGAAAACTTCATTATTATCTCCTTGTTATATTCTACCTCATATTTCTCAATTTTTAATTATTTTTCTCATTATTCACATCTCTGTAAGCTGCCTTAAATCAGGACAGAGTATAAATAAATTATAAACAGAAATAAATCACAATCAGATAGCAACCTGAGTTTTCAATAGCCAACTGTCTACATATGTAACCTTAAAAATGATCATCATTTATTAGTGTATCTAATACACAATGCACACACATATACTTTAACTTGTTGATGGTATTAAAAAATATCAGTTCAGTTCAGTCACTCAGTCGTGTCCAACTCTTTGCAACCCCATGAACTGCAGCACCCCAGGCCTCCCTGTCCATAACCAACTGCCGGAGTCTACCCAAACCCATGTACATTGAGTCAGTGATGCCATCCAACCATCTCATCCTCTGTCATCCCCCTTTCCTCCTGCCCTCAATCTTTCCCAGCATCAGGGTCTTTTCCAATGAATCAGCTCTTCACATCAGGTGGCCATTCAGCTTCAACATCAGTCCTTCCAATGAACACCCAGGACTGATCTGCTTTAGGATGGACTAGTTGGAACTCCTTGAAGTCCAAGGGACTCTCAAGAGTCTTCTCCAACAGCACAGTTCAAAAGCATCAATTCTTTGGCACTCAGCTTTCTTTATAGTCCAACTCTCACATCCATACAGGACTACTAGAAAAACCATAGCCTTGACTAGACAGACCTTTGTGGACAAAGTAATGTCTCTGCTTTTTAATATGCTGTCTGCTGCTGCTGCTGCTAAGTCCCTTCAGTTGTGTCTGACTCTGTGCAACCCCATAGATAGCAGCCCACTAGGCTCCTCTGTCCCTGGGATTCTCCAGGCAAGAACACTGGAGTGGGTTGCCATTTCCTTCTCCAATGCATGAAAATGAAAAGTGAAAGTGAAGTCGCTCAGTCGTGCCCAACTCTTAGCGACCCCATGGACTGGAGCCTACCAGGCTCCTCCGTCCATGGGATTTTCCAGGCAAGAGTACTGGAGTGGAGTGCTGTTGCCTTCTCCAAATATGCTGTCTAGGTTGGTCATAACTTTCCTTCCAAGGTGTAAGCGTCTTTTAATTTCATGGCTGCAATCACCATCTGCAGTGATTTTGGAGCCCAGAAAGAAAAGTCAGCCACTGTTTCCACTGTTTCCCCATCTATTTGCCATGAAGTGATGAGACCAGATGCTATGATCTTAGTTTTCTGATTGTTGAGCTTTAAGCCAACTTTTTCACTCTCCTCTTTCACTTTCATCAAGAGGCTCTTTAGTTGTTGTTCACTTTCTGCCGTAAGGGTAGTGTCATCTGCATATCTGAGGTTATTGATATTTCTCCTGGCAATCTTGATTTCAGCTTGTGCTTTATGAAGGCCAGCATTTCTCATGATGTACTCTGCATATAAGTTAAATAAGATTTAATCAATTGTTAAGTTTTTGTTTGTTAGTCTTTCCTTTTTGCATCTGTTGTCTAAATTTATTGTTGTTCCTTTGCTCATCAACCCATTTTGAATAGTTAAGAAGTAAGACATTACTTGAGTGAAATGATTGATCTGGTTTGTTCTTAATACCCAAAATTACAATATTAGATTCTAAGTCTATAGATGTTGAAGACATTGTAGGTTTCGTTTTGTCCATTCTTTCTATTCTATGCTGTGTAAAGATGTGATGATAATGTTGCTTTTAATGATGATGGGAAGGAAACTTGCAAACAAATCAGAAGGCATCTGGGAAACAGTAGGCTCACTCTACTTAGAGTGGTTCAGAGAACACAGTTGCTTGATATAACATCTTTTGATTGATACTGAAAGGACAAGAATCAACTTGGTGAATGCCTCAGTGTTTTATTAGTTTTGTTAAAGGATCACTACCTCTTGGACTATGAACTTTCTTAGACATCTCTATCAAATCCCTTCACTGACAGAACAGCTGACAAATTATTAGTCATTCTTTCATATTTCAAGGTAGAGTAATGATCTCTATTTAATATTCCTGTCCACAACTTTTTTTTTGTCTCATACTTATTAATTAAAGAATTTCCTTCTATGTAACTTTCTTGTCTAGTACATTAACTAAAACTTCATTTTGTCTCTGCAGAGATGATATGAAGAAGGCCACAGATGTTCCTGTTTGTTTTAGACTAAAAACTATTATATCACACAATAATATTAGCATTTTCTGGGGTTAAAACACCACCTTTTTACTGTTCCATTTGTTCTCTTTTTTAAAAACCCAATTTTCCACCCATAACGTTTATAAAGAAACATTTTATAAACATTTGTAAAGAAAATCTCCAATTCGGCTAAGATGGAGAATATTAAAAGACTGAACTGGCAAGTTTTGAACTTGCACATCCTTTCCTGTTTATGTTTTTTCTATAAGGCATTTTGGAGTACTGTGTAAATAATCTGTTAAGATGTTAATGTTGAGGGGAGGAAGAACAAGAAGGTGAGACATTAAGTAACCATGAAATCTAGGTTTCTTGGCAGAGCTAATTATATCAATTAGTTTTATTATATTAATACTTTTTTTTGTCAATTTCTCATAGCTTTTAAAAAATCACCTTGTTGGATGTGTTTAATTCAAGAGACCTTAAAGAAACCATCTTTTAGTGATTAAAGGAGGATATAATAGAATGCCCTTGGCACTTGCTGAAGCTCCCAATAAGAATTGTAGGAATGGGTGAATGCAGATGGGTGAACATGGGTGGAATGAGGTGAATGGTACTGTGTTATGTGATTATTTTGGAAGCAAGTATAGTCATTAGAATCAGCTTTTGAAATAGGAATTTGACTTCTTTTGCCTCATTCACTTTTGACTTTTATTCAATGTGTGTATTTATTGAACTCCAGTTATATGCTAGGCACCCTGGTAGGTGCTGGGGAATAGTGAACAAGATATGGACCCCATTCAAAACTTGTATCCATCTTTCATTTCTTTATCATTTTTCCTAGGCTTAGAAAACCAGTGCTTGGAAGGAAACAAGGTTATCATGGATTTGAGGGAATAGAGGAAAGCTGAGATTTCTAAGCTTCTTTCATATCCTGAAGTCACAGTTTATATAGTAGCTATCTGATGTAACAGGGCAGACCATGCTTTTATGGTGACATGGTAATTACTAAGATCCTTATCAGAGGGTTAAAGAGATCATTCTCTTACCTGGCCTGCCCTAACCTCTCTGTTTATTTTTGTTTACCCAGGGACCACATGACTCTTGCCAGCATCTAGCTTTTTGCTTGAGTTTATTGTTTTCCTGAGTGCCTCAAGTTTAGATAGTATCAACAGGTTGATCTTTACAGGAGATAAAATATTTAAAGGTTATACATGGAAGCCATACTAAAAATCAAGACAGATGGCTCTACAAATACATAGTGTACATAGGGAAGAGTTTAAGAATCTTAAATTATTATAGCATGAATTCTTTTATTTAACAAATGACTTTATTTAGCCCTTGTTATATGACAAGCTGCATTCTAAGTTCATTTCAGTCTTAGAGCAGCCCTAAAAGGTAAATTATTATTATTACCTACTCTTTTACTGATTAGGAAACTGAGGCACAGAAGGATCAGTGGCTTGCTTAGGTTCATACACCTGATGGGCTTGGGATTCAAACTCAGGGATTCTGGCTCCAGAACCTATGCTTTTAGCATTAACACCAGTAGGTTGCTTCATCTCCTATAACTATGCATGGGATATCCACACGTCTGGAAATTCATATGAAAGACCTGGGATGACAACAGATCAGAGTTCACATGCATAGATATGGTGATTGAAGCCATGGAGTACATAAAATTCCATTAGGAGAAGACAGATAGAATAAAGAAGGGAGACTCTCAAATATATGACCCTAGGATCTAGCAACATTTAAGTTATTGGTGAAAAAAGAACAATCAGAAAGACTGACTGAGGATGAAGCAATTCAGGATGTTGGTATCTTGGAAGTCAAGGAAAGATAGAGTTTAAACAAGGTTGAACTTTGCCATGTACCCCTCATAGGTTGAAGGAATACAGGCTGAAAAAGATGCTATAGCTGGCAGTTAAGAGGTCATTGCTGCCTTTTCCTAGAGTTGGATGTTTCTAGTGAAGAAGATAGACACATCTTAAGAAAACATAGGTACATGCTTATATATTTTAATTTAAACACATTTTACCTTGTAGGCACTTAGATATTTCTTTTAAAAAAGAATATAAAAAATGTATGAGCCTCAGGAAAACAATAATTTAAGTTCCTTAGGTGGTACATGGTCATCAGAGTTAGCTTCTAATCCTTAAGCAGGATTATCTTTTGGAAGATTTATTATACCAAAATACCAGCTGTGAATCATAATTCAAAACAACCAGAATTACGTGATGACATTATGCATTTGTAATTGAATGTGTGGTAAAGTGAGCGATTTGAATATTTCCCTTCAGTGCAATATTGAGTCAAATAATGGCATCAGTATTAATTTATGATATTTTCTGATGTGACTAAAACTTGATTTATCATACTGTGCTTTATTGCTGTAGTTAAAGTCTTGTACGTCTTTGTTACATGTCATTCTTGAGGAATATGTCCTGAAAATACAGGAAAAGCAATAACTCTTTTTAATAAAGGAAAGAGAGAGTTTTACATTAAAAGATAGTTCAGGATATATAATCCAATGTTAGGTAGATTAGATGAAATATTCTTTGCTCTAAGTGTTTAATGCAATACCTTTTATTTTAAACTTGGGAGAAAAGTCCCCTAAACTGGTCATTGACTTCAGTTAAGAATGAAAACTCAGGTTGTTTGAATTAAGTTTTCCATGCCACTCTTGTTACCGCTTTATGTATACGGACATTTCCTAGTTGGTGAAATATTGTTGATCATTTTTCTAACTCCTATAACTATGTAAGGAGTTTAGCTGGTTAATGGAAGTATCAAATTCTCTACAAATAAATCATTCTAGGGAATTTGCCTTAAATTCTCATTAGTGGAAATAACTGTCTAGTGTGGTGGCCATATTATTTTATGGGTTGCCATAGACATACAGAAGAAGGATGTTAGACTGTTGGTGTGGAATGGTAGCTGATAACATACATGGAAAAATAGAAAAGCATTCTTTAGGTGACATTTGCACATGATTAAGGGAGCAGCAGAGAGGCTGGAATTATTTCCTGACTCCCACATTTTTGTGACCTTTGGATCAATGCAGTAAAAACTGATAGTTTTTATTGCTATTTAAAAAAATCATTACCATGTTAATACTTGCTTAAACAGGCCAATAAATAAATAAATAGGGGATGCAGAGAGGAGAGCTCACTGACCTGAATGAACATGAATTTCTTTGAATTAGGCTCACTATACTTGATGCTAAATATAAAGTTTTACTCTGCAGGTAGCACCTACTTTCTAATAAGCATTGCCAAACATGGGATCTAAACATACCTTCCTTAAAGTGTCCAAGGTATAACATTTATGTTAATCACAAAGGTTAATAGACTTGCTTATGATATTTTAGAGAGTTATATTCTATTTTTATTGAAAAACAGTTGTTTCTATGATTCCCTAAATGGAACATCCCGATACTTTTTATCCCAGTTGACACTGGCAGTCCAGTGGTCAAGACTCCACACTTCACCACAAGGGACAAAGGCTTGATCCCCAGGTAGGGAACTAAGATCCTGAATGCCACATGGCATGGCCAAAAAAATTAAATAACTTTCAAAAATAATCATGAAAGATATGAGATCAAAGTTACATTCATATTACTAATGCAGACTCTCCTATTGTGTACATTGTAGTTATCAGGGTTTGGAACAGAAATTCCATTCAAAAGGAAATGACACCTGTTTCCCATATATTTTAAATTTGAGATGATAAGCAAAACAATTCTCTGAATTCTAAGGCTTAGAAATGTATTTCTGTTACCCTTTAATTTATATTAGATCACAAGTGAAAGCTTAGTTGTGGTTAGTGAGTTACCATTCCCAAGGTTGACCTTAACTATTGCCTATGGTTTGAGAAGTTTCCCAATATCCTTTTCCCCAGAGTTTTTAACTTGTCTTGTAAAGGCATGATCTATGGAAATGATCCCCTTTGATTTTTAACTGTGCTTTATTTCAACTTATTTCAGATAAAAAAAAATGACTCCAGGAAAGTATTAGAAATGGTTCCCTCTTCTGTACACACCCAAGAACCAGTATACCCTTTTTATTGTTCATTAGAGTTCCACTTACCTGAGTGATAGAAGCAGTGCAGTTGTATGCCCGTGCATTCCTTGTGCTGAATGAGCTAGAACTCGTTACCTCTCCGTTTTAGTTTAAATGCTGGTGCCTAGGTCATTGTGACTGCTTGGTGCACACCATTCAGGATCATAATTGAATTTGGTGAGCTTGCTAACCTTGGTTAGGGTCTTTGAACCTACCTTGTTTATTTCTAACAAGCAGATGGCTTTAGCAGGGGTTAAAAGAAGGTAGCATTCACTCCCTAATTTCCCCTACTTCCCTTTTATGGTTAGTTATTGATAAGGATTAAAGTCCCAAAACTAACTAAACCAAATTAGTTCTGTGTACCAACTCTCTATTGCTCTTTCAGATTACTATCCACTGATCCATTGCTCATTTTTTTATTTTTGCCTCCAAGGATATCTGAATAATCACACTTAGATTTTATAAGATAAGAATCTTAGGATCCTACTCCCTTTCTTTACTTTTAAAGTTTTGTAAGTCCTTTTGGATAGACATGAGCTAGTCTTTTAATTTAGGTTATAGTGTGACTACCTACTGCCAATCATAAGAAAATATTTTAACTTCAAGTTAAGGTTGTTCATTGCAACACTTATTAGCTAGGGTGTGGTTGCTATTTTACCAGTTTGTTAATAATCTCATGCTGACCTATGGAAGAGAGTTTTCCTATGATAGACTTTTTTGGTCACAGATATTAGGTAGGGAGAGCACATCAACACAATCTTTTTACTTCTTAATAAAATACAGTGCATGTTAAACTGTCATCTGGAAATAGATACTTGGCTACCCCTCTGTATCTCTTTTTAAATTTTTCTTTTGTATTTTCTGCAAATGTTTAGTCTGTTTTCATTGCCTCCTTATTATTTTAAATTATCCATAATTAATTACCTTAAATTACTTTTGTAAAGTTTACTTTCTGTCTCATTCTGAAAAGGCCAAGATTCTATTATGTAAATCTTAATACATGAGAGAACCCCAAAAGCAAATACTTGAATAATAACTACTTGTTTTGAAGACACCTGAGTTTATTTATATTGTAAATATTATTTCACAGTTCAGTTAGTTACCTTGCTGGTAATAAAGACCCAGAAATTAAAATGACACCTTTTTCACAAAATTCAGCTGTCAGTTTCATTACCAGGAAGCAGCCTTGGTTGATATCCCTCCTCCTGATACAGAAAATGATATCCTACTAATGCATCTGAAGTGGCTTTTAACCCATCCAAGACACAGTTGTGAAATTAATGACTACTGTTTTTGGCCTCAGTTACATCTTGCAATTCTCCTGCTTCCTTTCCCCTGTTTCTTCTTTGACTTTATAATATTGGTTGCATTCCAGATCTTTTAGAAACCTCCATTTCAGAAAGACTGTGTTTACAGCAGCCTTGAAAACCTTTCAGTTCAGTTCAGTTCAGTCATTCATTCGTGTCCGACTCTTTGCGACCCCATGAATCACAGCACGCCAGGCCTCCCTGTCCGTCACTAACTCCCGGAGTTCACTCAGACTCACGTCCATCGAGTCGGTGATGCCATCCAGCCATCTCATCCTCTGTCATCCCCTTCTCCTCCTGCCCCCAATCCCTCCCAGCATCAAGGTCATTTCCAGTGAGTCAATTCTTCTCATGAGGTGGCCAAAGTATTGGAGTTTAAACTTCAGCCTCAGTCCTTCCAATGAATACCCAGGACTGATCTCCTTTAGGAAGGACTGGTTGGATCTCCTTGCAGTCCAAGGGACTCTCAAGAGTTTTAGACCTGTATAAATTTGAACACTTAATTCTTAAGGTTAATGTTCTAGACTATGGTAGTTTAAGGTCATTTTAGCCTTTTAGGTATACAAGCACCTATCAGCTTAATAGAAAAAATCATCTTATAAGAAATGTTATCTGTTCACTGCAGTCACTCGGTCGAGTCTGACTCTTACTGACCCCATGGACTGCAGCATGCCAGGCTTCCCTGTCCATCACCAACTCCCAGAGTTTGCTCAAACTCATGTTCATCGAGTCAATTATGCCATCCAACCATCGCATACTCTGTCATCTGGTTCTCCTCCCATCTTCAATCTTTCCCAGCATCACGGTCTTTTCCAGTGAGTCAGTTCTTCGCATCAGGTGGCCAAAGTATTGGAGCTTCAGCTTCAGCATCAGTCCTGCCAATGAATATTCAGGACTGATTTCCTTTAGGATGGACTGGTTGGATCTCTTTGCTGTCCAAGGGACTCTCAAGAGTCTTCTCCAACACCACAGTTCAAAAGCATCAATTCGTTGGTGCTCAGCTTTCTTTATAGTCCAACTCTCACATCCATACATGACTACTGGAAAAATCATAGCTTTGGACTAGATGGACCTTTGTCAGCAAAGTAATGTCTCTGATTTTTAATATGCTGTCTAGGTTGGTCATAGCTTTTCTTCCAAGGAGCAAGCGTCTTTTAATTTCATGGCTGCAGTCACCATCTGCAGTGGATTTGGGGCCCAAGAAAATAAAGTTACCACTGTTTCCATTGTTTCTCCATCTGTTTGCCATTAAGTGATGGGACCAGATGACATGATCTTATTTTTTTTTTTTTTTGTCCTTATAATGCACATAATAAGTAAAAATATTCTGATCAAGCGAAATTGTATTTTTCTATCCTAATCATGAATAATCATGAATCCTAAACATTAAAAAAACATTAAAAAAACTCCAATATATCTGGGATGACTGAGTCTTTACTGTTTGCCTGGAATTTTTCCAGGTTTAGGAGTCAGTCTCAAATCTCAGGAACCCCTTCAGTCTTGAGCAACCAGGAGAGTTGGTAACCCTAATTATATCTAAATCTGAAGATTTATTTTCTCCATTTCAGAGATGAAGTGATTAATGAACAAATATCATGTGTGAACCTATTTAGCTAAAGGGCACATATTAGCATATTACTATTTATCTGACTACAGTGATCGATAATTGGAAGATGAGGGAATAGGTGGATGGATGGATGGTTGGATCAGTAAATAATATAGGGAAATGACTATGTAATGTACCTTCTGAATGGTTAGGAAACATCATCTGTTAAAATCCTACTTGCATCTTAAGGGCCAACATAGCTCTCATCTTTTTGTCAAGATTTCTTTAAACCTTGCAAGTAAATCATTTTTCTCTCTGCCTACAAAATTCTGTTTATATCTTTATTACTTGACTTAACATAGTTGTATTATACTTTTAATATGCATGTTTGTGTGTTCAGTCGCTCATTTGTGTCCTACTCTTGTGACCCTATAGACTAACTCGCCAGGCTCCTCTCTCCCTGGGATTCTCCAGGCAAGAATACTGGAGTGGGTTGCCATGCCCTCCTCCAGGGGATCTTCCCGACCCAGAGATCAAACACACATCTCCTGCATTGTAGGCAGATTCTTTACCACTGAGCCACCTGGGAAGCCAGTATTTGTTGTATACATATCTGTATTCTTCACTGACTGAACTATGAATTCCTTGCAGAGCAAGAATTGTGCCTTAATACCTTTTTGTCCTTCACCTTCCATATACTGCCTGCGCCAAGCACAAACTGAGTATGTTATTGCCAAACTGAGCATTCATTTTTCCCTTCAATTTTAATAATCTTTATTTAAACATAATTTTCCTATAATAATATTCACCAGTTTTAAATGTACAGTTCAGTAAGTTATAGCAAAATCAAGATAAAACATTCCAATCACCCCAAAAAGTCCAACTGTGCCACAATGCAGTTACTCATTCTCTGTCACCCTGGCCTCTGGCAACTGCTGATATACTTCATAGTTTTCCCTTTTCTAGCTTTTTATATGAATTTCATGTGTTTGGCTTCTTTTTATATGTTTGGCTTTTTTGAATTAACATAGTACTTTCAGAAAATTATCTCATATTGGCTTC
This sequence comes from Bos mutus, assembly GCF_027580195.1. NCBI lineage: Eukaryota > Metazoa > Chordata > Mammalia > Artiodactyla > Bovidae > Bos > Bos mutus. The sequence continues at coordinate 61,757,831 of NC_091620.1, read as the reverse complement.
TATCAGGAATTTGTTTCATTTTATTGCTGGGTAGTATTGCATGACTGAGCGACTTCACTTTGTTTTCACTTTCATGCATTGGAGAAGGAAATGGCAACCCACTCCAGTGTTCTTGCCTGGAGAACAAGAGAATCCAGAGATGGGGGAGCCTGGTAGGCTGCCATCTATGGGGTTGCACAGAGTCGGACACGACTGAAGTGACTTAGCAGCAGCAGCAGCAGTATCGCATTATGTGGATACACCACATTTTATCTTTTATTTTGTTAATGGACACTTAGTTATTTCCAGTTTTAGGTTATTATAAATAACACTCCTGGTGGCTTTTCTGGTGTCTCAGATGGTAAAGAATCTACCTGCAATGCAGGAGACATGGGTCCAATCCCTGGGTTGGGAAGATCCCCTGGAGAAGGAAATGGCTACCCACTTCAGTATTCTGGCCTGGAAAATTCCATGGCAGGCTACAATCCATATCATCTTAAAGAGTCAGACATGACTGAGGTGAGTGACTTAAATAACACTGCTGTAAATATTCCCAAAGAAAGGCAGTGCCAAAGAATGCTCAAACTACTGCACAACTGCACTCATCTCACACGCTAGTAAAGTAATGCTCAAAATTCTCCAAGCCAGGCTTCAACAGTATGTGAACCGTGAACTTCCAGATGTTCAAGCTGGTTTTAGAAAAGGCAGAGGAACCAGAAATCAAATTGCCAACATCCACTGGATCATCGAAAAAGCAAGAGAGTTCCAGAAAAACACCCATTTCTGCTTTATTGACTATGCCAAAGCCTTTGACTGTCTGTATCACAATGAACTGTGGAAAAGTCTGAAAGATATGGGAATACCAGACCACCTGACCTGCCTCTTGAGAAACCTATATGCAGGTCAGGAAGCAACAGTTAGAACTGGACATGGAACAACAGACTGGTTCCAAATAGAAAAAGGAGTACGTCAAGGCTGTATGTTGTCACCCTGCTTATGTAACTTATATGCAGAGTACATCATGAGAAACGCTGGGCTGGAAGAAGCACAAGCTGGAATCAAGATGCCGGGAGAAATATAAATAACCTTAGATTTGCAGATGACACCACCCTTATGGCAGAAAGTGAACAACAACTAAAGAACCTCTTGATGAAGGTGAAAGAGGAGAGTGAAAAAGTTGGCTTAAAGCTCAACATTCAGAAAACTTAGATCATGGCATCCGGTCCCATCACTTCATGGCAGATAGATGGGGAAACAGTGGTTGACTTTATTTTTCTGGGCTCCAAAATCACTTCAGATGGTGATTGCAGCCATGAAATTAAAAGACGCTTACTCCTTGGAAGGAAAGTTATGACCAACCTAGACAGCATATTAAAAAGCAGAGACATTCCTTTGCCAACAAAGGTCTGTCTAGTCAAGGCTATGGTTTTTCCAGTAGTCATGTGTGGATATGAGATTTGAACTATAAAAAAGCTGTGTGCTGAAGAATTGATGCTTTTGAACTGTGGTGTTGGAGAAGACTCTTGAGAGTCCCTTGGACTGCAAGGAGATCCAATCAGTCCATCCTAAAGGAGATCAGTCCTGGGTATTCCCTGGAAGGACTAATGTTGAAGCTGAAACTCCAGTACTTTGGCCACCTGATGCAAAGAGCTGACTCATTTGAAAAGACCCTGATGCTGGGAAAGATTGAGGGCGGGAGGAGAAGGGGATGACAGAGGATGAGATGGTTGGATGGCATCATCACCGACTTGATGGGCATGGGTTTGGGTGATCTCCAGGAGTTGGTGATGGACAGGGAGGCCTGGCGTGCTTCGGTTCATGGGCTTGCAAAGAGTTGGACACAACCGAGTGACTGAATTGAACTGAGCTGAAAGTATTTGACCAAATTCAATACCCGTTCATAATGAGAACTATCAGCATACTATGAATAGACAAGAAATGCTGAAGTCTCAATTTCAAAGAGAGTCTATGAAAAAAAAAATCTACAGGTAACATCGTACTGCTTAGTGCTAAGAGATTAAGCACTTCTCTTTAAAGATTGGTACTATGTCCGCACTCTTCTGTTCAACATTGCACTGTCCACCTTCTGTTGAACTACGGGTCAACACTGCTCTGGAGCACCTGCTGCTGCTGCTGCTGCTGCTGCTATGTTGCTTCAGTCGTGTCCAACTCTGTGCGACCCCATAGACGGCAGCCCAGTAGGCTCCTCCGTCCCTGGGATTCTCCAGGCAAGAACACTGGAGTGGGTTGCCATTTCCTTCTCCAATGCATGAAAATGAAAAGTGAAAGTGAAGTCACTCAGTCAAGTCCAACTCTTCATGACACCATGGACTGCAGCCTACCAGGCTCCTCCGTCCATGGGATTTTCCATGCAAGAGTACTGCAGTGGGGTGCCATTGCCTTCTCTGCTGGAGCACCTAAAAGAGTCAGATTTAGAAATCTAAAATTAAAAAAAAAAAAAGAAATCTGAGGTAAAGATGTCTTAATTCACTCTTTTATTCAGTATATTTAAAGAGAAACTATATTGGCTGAGAATTTCACTAAACTTTGTGATAGGTTACACTCTCTTGGTAAATACTCATACTTTTCCCCTATCTTCTCCTAAAGAAGATCAACTTTGTCAGTCAACATTTCTTACTAATAAATATATACCAATGCTTACTTTGACAATGCACAAGAAATCTAATTAGGTAGATATATTATAGGAATTAATATGTAAAATAACAGTTTGGATTATGTAGATAACATGGCTGCTGTTTGCGAGAGAAGAGGTGTGTAGCTAGACCTAAGACTATGTATATACTTTTGTATAACTTCATGAAAACACGTAACTCTTAATCACTTTTCTAATGTAACATGAATTGCTATATCAAGACTGAACTGTTGATGAAAAGTAGTAGTAGTGTGGCATCATAAAGTAAAATGATTCTCATCTATCAAAATAACATCTTATGACTTCAAAGCATATTGGAGCCATGTCGAGAGAAATGTAGTTTAGTTTTGTTTCAGGCAGATTACATGTTAATAATTATTACTGCATTATTTTTTTTAATCTAAAATACTACCATATATCAGAGACCAGCTCATATTTCTGCTCCTTGAATTTCTTCCTGATCAACCTTATTGGAAATGATTTTTACCTCTAAATTTGCTTACAAGTTATAATCCCTACTGCTCCATGTATTAGAGTTTATATGGTATTGTCTTTTAACTTACATTACCATATATGTAATAATTTCAATTTGGTAGAGTTAAGTTTACAGGAGTTTTAGATTGACATATACATTTAAAGAAAGTATGGAGTTCCCTATAATCCTTACCCTCCATCCACAAACACAATTTCCCCTGTTATTAATATCTCATCATTGTTTAGTCACCAAGGCACGTCTGACTCTTTGCAACTTCATGGACTATAGCCCACCAAGCTCCACTGGGAATCCATCGGATTTCCCAGGCAAAAATATTGGAGTAGATTGTCATTTCCTTCTTCAGAGCATCTTATTAACATGGTACATTTGTTAAAATTGAGGAGTCAATATTGATACATTGTTATTAATTAAAGTCCATAGTTTAGATTTCACTCTGTGAGTGGTACATTCTGTAGGTTTTTGCAAATGTATAATGGCCTATATCCACCATGACAGTGTCCTACAGAAAAGTTTTGCTGCCCTGGAAATGCTCTGTGTTCCACCTATTATCCCTTCTTCCTTTCCCCTTGCTCCTAGTCCCTGGAACCACTGATATTTTAACTGCCTCCATTGTTTTGCTTTTTTCAGAATATTATATTATTGTAATCATACATTGTGTAACATCACAGATAGTATGTATTTAATATTCCTTCATGTATTTTCATAAGAAGATAGCTTATTTCTTTCTAACACCAATATTCCGTTTTCTAGACATATTGCAGTTTATTTATGCATTTGTCTACTGAAGGACATCTTTTTATTTGTTTATTGACCACACTGGGTCTTTGTTGCTGTGCATGGGCCTTCTCTAGTTTTGGTGAGTGGGGACCACTCTCTAGTAGGTGTGCAGGCTTCTCATAGCTGTGCCCACTCCGTGGTGGAGCACAAGCTCCAGGTGCGTGGATTTCAGTAGTTGTAGCACATGGGTTCAGTAGTTGTGGCTTGCAGACTATAGAGCACAGGCTCAGCAGGTGTGGCTGATGAGCCCAGTTGCTGCACAGTATGTGGGATCCTCCAAACCAAGGATTGAATTGGTGTCCCCTGCATTGCAAGGCGAATTCTTAACTACTGGACCACCAGGGAAGCACTGAAGAATGTCTTGATTGATTACAAGTTTGGCAACTATAAACAAAGCTGCTATAAACATCCTTTACAGGTTTTTGTGTAGGTGTAACTTTTTAACTTTTGAGAGTAAATACCAAAGAAAGCAATAGCTGAATTGTACTGAAAGAGTATGCTTAGACTGACTGGTTTGATCTCCATATAGTCCAAGGGACTCTCAAGAGTCTTCTCCAACACCACAGTTCAAAAGCATCGACTCTTTGGTGCTCAGCTTTCTTTATGGCCCAACTCACATCCATACATGACTACTGGAAAAACCATAGCTTTGACTATATGGACCTTGTTGGCAAAGTAATGTCTCTGCTTTTTACTATGTTGTCTAGGTTTGTTATAGAATTTCTTCCAAGGAGCAAGCATTTTTAATCTAATGGCTGTAGTCACCATCTGCAATGATTTTGGAGCCCAAGAAAATAAAGTCTGTCACTGTTTCCACTGTTTCCCCATCTGTTTGCCATGAAGTGATGGGACTAGATGCCGTGATCTTAGTTTTTTGAATGTTGAGTTTTAAACTAGCTTTTTGACTCCCCTCTTTCACTCATCCTCTTAGTGTAGTTCCTCCTTGTTTTATGCGATCAGATCAGATCAGATCAGATCAGTCGCTCAGTCGTGTCCGACTCTGCAACCTCATGAATCGCAGCACGCCAGGCCTCCCTGTCCATCACCAACTCCCAGAGTTCACTGAGACTCACGTCTATCGAGTCAGTGATGCCATCCAGCCATCTCATCCTCTGTCGTCCCCTTCTCCTCTTGCCCCCAATCCCTCCCAGCATCAAAGTCTTTTCCAATGAGTCAACTCTTCGCATGAGGTGGCCAAAGTACTGGAGTTTCAGCTTTAGCATCATTCCTTCCAAAGAAATCCCAGGGCTGATCTCCTTCAGAGTGGACTGGTTGGATCTCCCTGCAGTCCAAGGGACTCTCAAGAGTCTTCTCCAACACCACAGTTCAAAGGCATCAATTCTTTGGTGCTCAGCCTTCTTCACAGTCCAACTCTCACATCCATACATGACCACAGGAAAAACCATAGCCTTGACTAGATGAACCTTTGTTGGCAAAGTAATGTCTCTGCTTTTAAATATGCTATCTAGGTTGGTCATAACTTTCCTTCCAAGGAGTAAGCTTCTTTTAATTTATTCAATAAGGGTGGTGTTATCTGCATATCTGAGGTTATGATATTTCTCCTGGCAATCTTGATTCCTGGCATTTTACATGATTTACTCTGCATATAAGTTAAATAATTGGGTGAGTTTGTAGATACCCTCAAAATGACTTGCTGTGATTTTCATTGGAATTGTGTTGAATCCATATATCACATCAGGAGCATCTTAACAATGTTGAGTCTTCCTATTCATTTACATGGAATAGCTGTCATTTAGATCATTTATATCTTCTTTTATGTCTTACATCTCGGTTTTACCATTTTCTTCATATAGGATCTTGTATGTATCTTATTAGATTTATGTTTCCCCTCAGTATTTCTTTCTTTTCTTTTTTTCTGAGCATGAGTCTTAATGACAGCAACTTAACGCAATTTCTTTGTTGTTGTTCAGTCACTAAGTCGTGTCGACTCCTTGTGACTCCATGGACTGATGCATGCCCGACCTCCCTGTCCCTCACTGTCTCCCAAGCCACTCTAGCATTCTTGCCAGGATAACCCCATAAACAATATAAAAGGCAATTTCTTTAGGAGCTGCAAAACTAAACCATTATTCCAAGTCATCATCTTTGACTTCTCCATGTTTGCTCTATAGATCATTCCAACTGTACAAAGCTCATGTGAAGAAAAGAAGCAAAGATGTTCCCTAGTAACAAAATGAATTGTATAGTCTACCAATATTCATTATATAAGTATATGCTTTCACAAATAAATGGAAAAATTTGGAAAAAATAAGTTTGTCTAATGAAAGAAAAAAAATTTTAAATTAAGTCACAGAATTTTCAGCATACTTATGGTTTTCTTTTTTTTTTTTAATTTCTTCACCTTTGATGATGAAATTGATGAATGCAGCTGATTTTTTTTTTTAAGTGATTGCCTCAACTCTAATTCCTTTTCGGTGATCAGATGCAATAGGCTCAATCTCAAGCTCTGCACCTGTTTTTCACACCATTTGGCTATTGAGGTAGAATCTCACCTGGCAGGATCCAGCCTTATTAATAGTAATGAGCTGGAATGAGCTAGATTCTATAAGAATCAGGAACTCGGGAGAAGAAGTGATTCTGGCAGATTAAGTTTTAAAATTCTGTGACTGTGATTCTGTCACTGTCCCATTAGAGTGACTGCCTTTTTGTTCTCTTTTCACCTTGCCTGAGAAACATGATCTGGAATCATTCCAGAAACCACTCTCAGGCGGTGAATATTTTTTAAAAGCTGTTCTCTTTGACTAACAAGGATTTTCTTAAAAATAAGGACCATCAGGTTCTCTCTTTCTTTCAGTTGTGTCAGAAATATGTTGCTGAATTGAAGTGGCTAAGGTTATAGCTGGTATGGAAAGCAGTGAGCAATAAATTGAAATGCCCAAATACCTTATTTTCCAAGTATAACAGTCATTTTATTTTTCCAACATGACAGGCTTATATATATATATATATATATAAACCATTTATATAATTGGATTCATGGCTAAAGGGTCATATGGTATTTAGCATTGCTAGTGGTCTCTAGATATGACAGGTTACTTTGGGATGTTTAGTTCTCTGCTGAGGTTGCTGCTGCTAAGTCACTTCAGTTGTGTCGGACTCTGTGCGACCCCATAGATGGCAGCCCACCAGGCTCCCCCGTCCCTGGGGTTCACCAGGCAAGAACACTGGAGTGGTTTGCCATTTCCTTCTCCAATGCGTGAAAGTGAAGTTGCTCAGTCGTGTCCGACTCTTCTCGACCCCATGGACTGCAGCCTACCAGCCTCCTCCGTCCATGGGATTTTCCAGGCAAGAGTACTGGAGTGGGCTGCCATTGCCTTCTCTGTCTGCTGAGGTTAGGTGATTTTAATTATAGTCTTTGGTTCTTGGGACAAACAGGTTTTACAAAGTTTACTCCTGCTGGCCAGAGCCACCTGAGGGAAAGACAGGTAGCTCTTTTTCTTTGGCTGCTTATTGGTAGCTTGTTTGAATCATGTTACTCGACCTCTCTGTATTTCATTTCTTCACATCTGAAATGAAGAGAGTACCTCCCCAGTGGACCTCACTGCTCAGAAGAACAATCAGCAAAATGTAGACTGTGTCTCCTGTCAGCTATTCCAGAGGAAGCTTGAGCTGAAACCACAGCTCTCCCTGATGTAATTCTCTTCTTGACCTTCCCTGAACTATGCCTAATGGAAGTCGTTAAACTCTGGTATTGCACCTACATTAGGCCACTGCTGTATGGAAATTGATTCAATGTCCATGAGTTCTTAATCTGTTGAAAACTCATGTAATAAGTGATTATTTTACAATAACATCTGATCAGCTCTAACTACTTCAAAAAATCGAAAAATCATATCTGCTTACTTTAAAATAATTCTGTATAGTTTCTTTAGTGTCTTTTAAATAGTGAATTTTCAGAAGTGTGATAGAAACTGCTTACTAGAATTTTATATGAAATACTTTAAAAAGTGATTTTAGCATGCCCCTTGAATATTAACCTGGAGAAGGAAATGGCAACCCACTCCAGTAATCATACCTGGAGAATGCCATGGACAGAGGAGCCTGGCAAGCTACAGTCCATGGAGTTGCAGAGTCAGGCATGACTGAGTAACTATCATTCACTGACTCACTTGAATACTAAAGAGCAATAGTTATTTTATGTCAAGATCAGATAATTTTAATTGATGGACAGTGTATCCTAATCCATTAGGTATATCTCAGGGTTTCTTAAGAGGAAGGTTCAGACTCCAGGGATGTTTGAAGAAAATCTGATTTTATAACTTAGTTTCTACAATATTACCCATAAGATTTTTCCCCCTATTCCAAATGCAATCATTTCAGATTGCAAATATATGTTGTTTATGTTTTTAATACATAGCTTTTCCTTGGCAACACATTGTGATATTAAGAGAAAATGAGAGAGAGCAACGAAAACCATGGAATACTAACAAAAAGCTTAGTATGTTAGCAGCATCTATTGCATATCAGAGAAACCAGTTATGAAATAATGAGGCCCGTATTGAAATACAGCAGAGTTATTTTTTCCCCAGAGAATCTCTTTTTGATGGTATATTTAATAAGCAGCTTCACAGGCAGTTGTACCATATTCATTACAAATAAATTGCACAGTTTTTCCATTGCATAAAAATCTCATCACTGCCTTTTGCTTTTGTCTTTGTTTAGAAAGAAGGTGATTATTAAGTATATTCAGCAGTAATGGCAGACATAGAAATTTCTCTATGCTGATTGCGAAATCTAATTTGTATAATTTATAAAGCGAGAGACGGAGAGAATGTGGTGGAGTACAAGGAAAAAACACACGCCAAACAATGTATTTTCAGTTTGTCACTGGCCCTGGTAATCAGTATGAGGGTGTTTGATGTGTAAGCTAATGGCAGAGCTGCAGAGTTTATGATTACTGGACTTGACACTGCAAATTCATTTTGCCAAACTTTGGCTAGTGTTACCAAAAAAATCTGATTTTTCATGCTGAATTTGATGACTTATTTGCAACACATGAATAAAGGTTAATTTTGCCCCTCACAATTTTTCAGATGTCTATATAAAGAAACAGCAGAGGTTGATCAACAATTGTTGTATTTTTATTATTTTTTAAAGATTTGTCTGCTCTGTGTTTTTGAGCTTCTTAAATGTTTAAGAACATGGAACTATGTAAGCTTTAAGAAATTAATTTTCTAAAACACTCAAGATTTATTTTGTCCCCATGTATTCAAATCTGTTAGCCAAATATCTGTTTCATTTTTGCCTTTGCCTTTTAAGAAATCATTCCTCCTAGTCTGTCTGTCCACCCTAAGAAGCTTTTGTGGTAATAATAATAATAACAACAACAATGACAACAATCTGCTTTAGTCTGTGAATTTAGATTTCATCGTAATCAAATTTCTGCCTCATGAAATTAAAGTTAGAATTTTTTGTCCTTTCTATACATATATCAGTGTTTGTGTCTGAATACTGTTGAACTCATAGATGAACAGTATTAGACTTCCCTGCACATGGTAGATACTCAATAATGTATGTGGTTTATCAACTGAAGATGAAATTTATCAGAGTCATCTTTTTTGCCGGTCCTTCAACTGTGTCTGTAGGTCAGTAGTGCTGTGCACTGACCAGAAGCTCTCACTGGACCAAGGGTTCCCACTAACCATCCTTGGCCATCTCAGTTACAGACAGCTCAGCGGCTCTTCTTGCTCTTGTTCTCTTTCTCTCTCTCCCTCTACCCTCCACGCCCACATATCCCCCATTAATAACAGGAGACATTTTAGCCATTTTAGCTTGTGACATTTTATCTGTGAAATTCAGTGAATTCAATATTTTCAGGTATCTACACAAAATAAATCCTTGTGATCTCATTTGTAATATAAAAACCATCACCAATGTTATTTCAATGTACAAGTCATTAACAAAAGTAGACTCCTTTTCTCTGTATATCAATCTAGATCCACAAGTAAATTCAGAAAATGAGAACTCGTCACATATTGGCCACATCCAGACCTGTTTGTTTTCTGCCACACTGAGTTGTTTGTTTAAACCATCTATCAAATCCAGTTGTGAAACTGCAGTAGAAGTTGAAGTGGCTCTTTATAAGCAACAGGTCAATAAATAGAGTGGTTAATTCATGATGAATTAGCAATCCAGGGGTGAAGAACATGACAAGAACTAAAAATGTAAACTGAGTTATATAGAAAGATAAAAGCAACTTAAGTTGGACAAATGCATCTTGTTTCATTTGTGTCTCTTATAAGGCCTTAGCCAGCTCAAGAACTATCTCTGATATAGACAGAAAAAAAACTAAGAGAAAAAAATTTTAAAAACAGCATTATATAATCCCAAACTTCACAACTCTGTACAATATTCAATCACTTTTTTTTTCCCCTAGCAAAAAAAAAAAAAAAAATCAAACCTAAAAGCATGGTAAATGAAACCTTGACTAAAAGTCTTAAGAGCAGTGTGGGAATAATTTCAATAATTTAAAAAGATGTTCCTGGTTGTAATAAAAATTGATTCCTTTTATTTACTTGAAGGCATGCTTGTTATAAACACCTTAAAATTAAATTGAAATGCACCTAATCCATGTTTTTCTGAACTACTTGATTCAGTATTTTCAAGTACATTTGTGTTGGAATTTCTGAGCTATTTATATGTAAATAGAAAGTCTTCTGTAATTGGCATAGGGAAAACCTGCCAGAAGCCCAGTAATCTAATCTAAGTTGCACTTTTTTTTCCCCCTCTCTGTTATACATTCATAATGGCATTTGAGGGCAAACAGTTTGATCCTTATGTCAACCTCACTCTCCTTTGCAATAAGGGAAAGGATAGGGAAACTTTGTTTTAAGGATTAAATGGTGAAATTTTTCTGTGACACACCATCTTAGACAGAGCTGTCAGGTTTTATAGGGAGCAAAAAGATATCATTAACTTCTAACTACTTGGAATAGGAATTCAAATGATTTGCTTCAGGTAGTAGGATGAAAAAAAAGTAAAATTGCACAATTTTTCTGGCTGTAATAGACTTTGTTATATTGAATTTTATTTTAAGGAATGCATTCTGCTTGAGACTTTGGTAACTGATACTGAAGCAGTTGTTCTGTTTATGCATTTTTCCTTATTTGTGTTTATTTGGGGAAAACCTTAGCCAGAAGTCCTATCAGGTAGGCTTCCCTGGTGGCTCAGAAGGTAAAGAATCTGCCTGCAATGCAGGAGACCCAGGTTCGACCTCTGAGTCAGGAAGATGCCCTGGAGAAGGGAATGGCAACCCACTGCAGTATTCTTGCTTGGAGAATTCCATGGACAGAGGAGCCTGGTGGCCTACAGTCCACGGGGTCACAAAGAGTCGGGCACAACTGAGACTACCACACATACACAGATACTGTAGGAACTTGTTATATGCCTATTATCAACCATGAGATGTTTAAAATTAAAGGAGCCTAGGGTGGGGGGAGTCTGAATCCCAGCTGCATTCTGGAGCAAGCAATATTTTTTTTAAAAGGTTTCATACTAAATTAGTTAAAGTAAGGTTTATTATTCATGCTGCCATCTAGCCATCCATTCAGGTATGTATCCATTCATTCATTCTTTAGTAAATAGTAAATCATGCCCAGCTAGGCTTAAGAACTGGTCTGGATGCTGAGAGTACAATAGCAAACAGGAGACTCACATGGCTGTCATGAAGAGCAGCTTCTTGTAACTGGAACTGTAACTTAAAGTATTGGATTGACCAAAAAGTTCAGTCGGGTTTGACCAACCCAATATATCATTGAGTGAAAGTTACATTAAAAATTTAAGTATTTCCCATTTTCAAGAACTGCATGGTTCTGAGTATTTGTCTTTTCTAAATAGCTAATAGTTATCTTTTGAAGCACAACCTGTTTTAGGTTGATCTCTTTCTAATACATGACCCCTAAATGGAAAGTATTGGATTCAATTTTTATATATGTTTCTGGGATCATGTTTTGGTTATTATACTGGCCTAGAATTCAATATTTAAATAATGTACATGACTAGATTATTAGATTTGATTTTGAATTTTACTTCATTTTTGACCACCAGACTGATACTGTCTGCTTGCTAGTTATTATTTTCTGCTTCTGTAGCAGAAACCTTCTTCCCCTATTCTTCTTATTCTTTCTAATTCATGAATATGAACACAAGCTCCCTAGGGTTACTACAATTATTCCAATTATTTTCAGAATAAGAGATGCTTTATAAAGTAAAATGGCTTTTCCTATAAATAAAATGCATCTTCTTTGCTAAATTTGTATTTTCTGCCTACAGGTCTTCTTTGATTATACTGTTGACCCTTGAACAGTGCAGGGGTTAGTGGTGCCAACCCCTGCACAGTCAAAATTCCCAGTGTAACTTTCAACTCTCCCAAAACTTTACTATTACTAGCGTACTATTGACCCAAAACTTTGCCAATAACATAAATAATTGATTAACACAGCTTTTGTATGTCATATGTACTATATACTGTATTCTTACAATAAATTAAGCTAGAGAAAATGCTATTAAAAAGCATAAGAATGATAAAATACATTTACAGTACTATACCATATTTACAGATACCATAAGTTTATGTCATCTGTTTATAAGATGAACCATCTCTCTGTAAGTACCTACATCAGTAGTCCTATATGAAAAACACTGTAGATGTTATATGCATAACTAACTGCAGATGGGGATTGCAGCCATGAAATTAAAAGACGCTTACTCCTTGGAAGGAAAGTTATGACCAACCTAGATAGCATATTCAAAAGCAGAGACCTTACTTTGCCAACAAAGTTTTGTCTAGTCAAGGCTATGGTTTTTCCAGTGGTCGTGTATGGATGTGAGTTGGACTGTGAAGAAAGCTGAGCACCGAAGAATTGATGCTTCTGAAGTGTAGTGTTGGAGAAGACTCTTGAGGGTCCCTTGGACTGCAAGGAGATCCAACCAGTCCATTCTAAAGGAGATCAGCCCTGGGTGTTCTTTGGAAGGAATGATGTTAAAGCTGAAACTCCAGTACTTTGGCCACGTCATGCAAAGAGTTGACTCATTGGAAAACACTCTGATGCTGGGAGGGATTGGGGGCAGGAGGAGAAGGGGATGACAGAGGGTGAGATGGCTGGATGGCATCACTGACTCGATGGACGTGAGTTTGAGTGAACTCCGGGAGATGGTGATGGACAGGGAGGCCTGGCGTGCTGCAATTCATGGGGTCGCAAAGAGTCAGACACGACTGAGTGACTGAACTGAACTGAACCCTAGACATCAAAAAGGAAAAGATAATGTAAAAATAAATTTCTATTTATTTGTGGATATAATGATTCATGAGCTTCCCTGGTAGTTTAGTGGTAAAAAATCTGCCTGCCAATGCAGAAGACGCAAGAGATGTGGGTTCAATCTCTGGGTTGGAGAGATCCCCTGGAGAAGGAAATGGCAACATGCTCCAGCATTCTTGCCTGGGAAATCCCATGGACAGAAGAGTCTGGTGGGCCACAGTCCATGGGGTCACAAAGGAGTCAGACAGGACTTAGCAACTGTTTAGTTGTTCAACAAAATAATATAAAAATTCATACATTAGTATTGAAGACGGAGAAATATGATTGCTTTATGGTAGCCAGTGTACTAATTGTGGTTGCTTTATGGTAGCCTAGCCCATACACTAATGAATGAATCATAAAATGTTTGGAAACATTGTTACATTTTTTTAAATGACTGCTTACCTGTGATAATTGGTTGATACAGTTTCTCCAGTTATGAGAGATGCATATGTACAGTAATATAATTCCTTGATATAAAAGTTATAAGACAGTAAGAAAGCTAATATGTAAATTTTTTTATTAAATATCACTCATCTTAGTACTCTGTAAGAATATATCAGTATCGGTATTTACGTATATTTTTTTATGCCTTCAGGACATACCTAGATTTTTCTTAATTTTTTTTTTGTATTTCTAGGCTATGTGGTTCATCTACAATTTTTTTTTATTTGATGTGGATATCCAATCATTTTTGATATGTTTATTGAAAAATATCTGCATATAAATGGACCTGCACAGAGCCAACCTTTATTATTCAAGGATCAATTGTATTCTTGGTCCTATTCTTAATAGATGAGACACTATTTTAACTGTACTTTTACCATTTGAGAAAAATCAAGTCAAAACGACGGCAGTACCAACAATTCAATGTAAATCAGAGCACATATTTGTTAGTATTTGTGGCGAAACATTCTGAATTTTGTGGATAACAAATGTTACGTTCAACACTAACATTCTAGGTTATGCCATGGACAATAGCTGGTTTGATCTAGTAATTCTTATAGTAAAATACCTAGTATTGACATAAAACTTTGAGTTTTACCAAAGGAAACCTTTTTTCTCATTTAATCTTCACTTATCCATAGCATCATTAACCACATCTTACAGGCAATGAAACTGGATCATTTATACCACCTGTCTGCTGCATCTGAGTTTTTGACAAGTGGTTTGATGAAAATCACACAATCCCCACATGCTGTTACTGACAAATTTCAGAGTGCTACGCAAGATGGAGTGTGTGGTGGGAGTCAAAGGGTGATGGGGTGGAAGGAGCTAAAGGAATCTCGTAGATGAATCTGAAAGTGACAGCAATGAGATTTCGGAACTGTCTCTATTCTCATTTGGGAACTCTGATAATTTGGTAAGAATTACTTATAGGCAACTAAAATTGCAGTAGTTCTCTGCAATTGAAAATATCCTTGACTATTCACACATATCTCTAAATTAGTGATTCTTAACCTTTTTGGAGTCTCTTACCCTCTTGCAGATTTGATCAGAGTCATGGACTTTGAGCCCCTAGAACTGCATGTTTATTTCTGATGGTTTCATCCTCTAAAGTCCATACATTAACCACAGCACCCGTAAAAGTTGTGAAGTTTAAGAACCTATGATTTGAATAAAGTTCCAAATTTCTATTTGTTTGAAAGGGAGCATTTTGAGATATCATAGTCTACATGATTTTTTTTTTTTTTTAGCTAAGGCTGTAAGGACTTGAATATCTAAGTATCAATTTAATAAGGAAATAATATCATTCTGTATGCATGGGTTTAGCTGATATAGAAAATGTGTGAACTTAAGAGTTCACTTTTAGGGAACTTTTACACTACTGCAGATGCTAAGTAAACAAGAACTTGCCTCCAGGGCACTTTAAAAGAGATGTGAAATTTCGTCAGGCCCAGCTTCACACACTACATCCTGTGTCCACAGCAGCAAATTCGCAGGGTCTTCGGTGACCATGTAGCCTTGTCAACAGCTTCACTGCTACATGTTGTGTCTCTCTCTTCTACGGAGGGCATGAGCAGTTGATACAGAGAAGCAAGTGTGATTTTGTGTTTTATCTGGTTCAGAGCCCAGAAGTGACTGGATCTACCTTGTGTGTTTGCTGTCTTTCTCGTATAACTTTGCAACATTTTCCCATAAAAAAAAAGGATGGTCAGCATTAAAAATGAACAAAATGTATTTTTGATCAGAGTTCCAGTATGCTTTTAAAGGCCATCTTGGGTCTGTTCCACGGAGCTTTGGGGAAGGGATCAGTTTATTTGGTGACCCAGAAATTGGATGTCATGATATGAATTGGTGACCCCTCTGCTTCTGTGTTGAGTCCTGGAGCTACAGGATATAGATCATCCTTGAGGAGGGGCAGGGTTTCTACTGACTTTAGATCTGTGTTTTCTTTTTTTTTTTTTGCTGCCCCAACACTCACTAGAGGCATGACACAGTCCCATCAACAGCAGCTAACACCTAATTTCTTAAGGGAACAGGGTATCTCAGAATGTCTAAAGAGAAGAGAGTGGAAAATGTTCCATCCCCTCCCAGTGCTCTGGAGAGCCTATTCAACTCCACACCCCCAGATTGGAAAAAGAAAGAAAAGTATAGAGATTGACTCATGACACTGAATCTCTCAGAACATAATGGCAACGTGAACCAAGCTTTAGGCTTGGGCGTTGTTTCCTTTGTTGGGTCAGTGGGGGTCTTCGTGCTAAAGATGCCACTTAAATCCTGAAACTATGATGCCAGAGAGCTCTAGGTTCTTCTACAACCAGTCTGTCTTTATCCCTGTCACCCTAGTCTCCTTGGATATGTTAAAGCTAAGGTCATGGCTCACCTGTACTGGTGTGGAAACTGAGATTTAGACAATGGCTGTATCTTCAGTCTGGAGTTTTCTGGGGGTGGACAGGGCCAGTTTTAGTTCATTTGGAAAGAGAATAGCACAGTGCTTAGTACAAGTCCTTCTACTTAAGAAATGCTCTTGGTGGATTAGGATGACTGAGGAATCAAATTGTGAAGAATAGTTCTTATTTATACCCTGCTTGGTTGCAGAAAGAATTTTCTGAGGCTTATGAAAATATTTGCTAAATAGAATACAAAAGGAAAAGAGAAGAGAGAGAAGACGAGGCAGAAATGATGGGTTGAATCATGGAAAGAGCTTTATCTCCCCCAAGGAAGTAGGTACCCTCTAGCCTCAAGCCACTATTCGATGGTGGTTTCCTGGTGTAAATAATGGTGTGTTGTAGACTCATCATCTGTAGTGAGCAGTATATCTCTCAGTAGTGTGATAACTTACTATGTAATTTATGAGTGATTTCAGTGTATTAGAGGTATTCATTATGTTGCAATTTCCCTCAATGTACTTGATGGTTTTGGAGATTACAGTCAAATGAGGAAATACTTCATCTCTTCTTATTATTTCAGATTGTCATGCTTCTTCAAAATGAACAGGAATTTAAGAAACACATGACACACTTTTTAAATTTCCTTTGAAAATAATTTGAATTATGTCAGTCACAAATTTTCAACTTGCTTCCTCCCTCCCTTCCCTTTAACTTATTTTAATAAACACCCCTTATGGAAATAGCTCAATAATAATGTCTTTAAAAGTTTTTATCACATCATTTTTAGTATACTGAAAAGAAAAATGAAGGCTTTCCTTTCCTCTGACCAAGTATACATGTATCTACTTTTAAATGTCTAGAATGTGTGGTGAAGGGTTTTCCTGGTGGCTCAGTAGTAAAGAATCTGCCTGCCAAGCAGGAGACACAGGTTTAATCACAGGGTTGGGAAGATCCCCTGGAGAAGGACATAGAAACCCACTCCAGTATTCTTGCCTGGGAAATCCTGTGGACAGAGGAGTCTGGCAAGGTATAGTCCATGGGGTCACAAAAAATCAGACACAACTTAGCAAAAATCAGTAACAATATGTGCTAAACTATGAGAATTTATACCAAATCAGTTCAGTTTAGTTCAGCTCAGTTGCTCAGTTGTGTCCGACTCTTTGCAGCCCCATGGACTGCAGTACTCCAGGTCTCCTGGTCCATCATCAACTCCCCGAGCCTATTCAAACTCATGTCCATTGTGTCAGTGATGCCATCTAACCATCTCATCCTCTGTCGTCCCCTACTCCTCCCATCTTCAATCATTCCCAGCATTAGGGTCTTTTCAAATGAGTTGGTTCTTCACATCAGGTGGCCAGAGTATTGGAGTTTCAGCTTCAGCATCAGTATTTCCAGTGAATATTCGGGACTGATTCACTTTAGGATGGACTGGTTGGATTCTCAAGAGTTTTATCCAACACCACAGTTCAAAAGCATCAATTCTTCGGCACTCAGCTTTCTTTATAGTCCCAACTCTCACATCCATACATGACTACTGGAAAAACCAAAGCTATGACTAGATGGACCTTTGTTGACAAAGTACTATCTCTGCTTTTTAATATGCTGTCTAGGTTGGTCATAGCTTTTCTTCCAAAGAGCAAGTGTCTTTTGATTTCATGGCTGCAGTCACCGTCTGCAGTGATTTTGGAGCCCGAAAAAGTAAAGTCTGCTACTGTTTCCACTGTTTCCCCATCTATTTGCCATGAAGTGATGGGACCAGATGCCATCATCTTAGTTTTCTGAATGTGGAGTTTTAAGCCAACTTTTCACTCTCCTCTTTCACTTTCATCAAGAGGCTCTTTAGTTCCTCTTCACTTTCTGCCATAAGGGTGGTGTCATCTGCATATCTGAGGTTACTGATATTTCTCCTGGCAATCTTGATTCCAGCTTGTGCTTCATCCAGTCCAGCATTTCTCATGATGTACTCTGCATATAAGTTACATAAGCAGGGTGACAATATATAACCTTGATGTAGTCCTTTCCTGATTTGGAACAGTCTGTTGTTCCATGTCCAGCTCGAACTGTTGCTTCCTGACCTGTATATAGGTTTCTCAGGAGGCAGGTCAGATGGTCTGGTATTTCCATCTCTTTCAGAATTTTCCACAGTTTGTTGTGATCCACATAGTCAAAGGCTTTGGCATAGTTAGTAAAGCAGAAGTAGATATTTTTTCTGGAACTCTCTTGCATTTTTGATGATCCAGTAAATGTTGGCAATTTTATCTCTGGTTCCTCTGCCCTTTCTCAAACCAGCTTGAACGTCTGGAAGTTCACGGTGCACTTACTGTTGAAGCCTCACTTGGAGAATTTTGAGCATTACTTTGCTAGTGTGTGAGATGAGTGCAATTGTGCTTTAGTTTGAACAATTCATTGACATTGCCTTTCTTAGGGATTGGAATGAAAACTGACCTTTTCCAGTCCTGTGGCCACTCACTGCTGAGGTTTCCATATTTGCTGGCATATTGAGTGCAACACTTTTACCTCATCATCTTTTAGGATTTGAAATAGCTCAAATTCCATCACCTCCACTAGCTTTGCTCATAGTGATGCTTCCTAAGGCCCACTTGACTTCGCATGTCTGACTCTAGGTGAGTGATCACTCCATCATGATTATCTGGGTCATGAAAATCTTTTTTGTATAAGTCTCTATGTATTCTTGCCACCTCTTCTTAATATCTTCTGCCTCTGTTAGGTCCTTACCACTTCTGTCCTTTATTGTGCCCATCTTTGCATGAAATGTTCCCTCGGTATCTCTAGTTTTCTTGAAGAGATCTATACCAAATACACAGGTAAGATACTCTCTTGGAAACCTATCAAAAGTACATGTTCTAATACTGTAGGGAAATAGAGATTTCCTTTTGATTTCAAAAAGTTGAACTCAATTTTTTTTTTTTAAAGTAATGCCTGCTCTGTGTAAGACAGCCTTATAGGTACAGTGAGAATTCAAAAATATAAGCAATATAAAAGATGCTTGTTACAAGTTTACTGTCCAGTAAGAGACTTATAAAATATGTAATACAAAGTATAGCAACTACAATTTAATACAAAATACACTGTAGTAGAATCTAAGTTCCCTGAATGCAGGAATTTGTGTCTGTTTTGTTCTCACTGGATCACCAGTGTCTACAAAGCTGCCTGGCACATGGCAAGCATGCAATAAATGTACACTGAATAAGTGAATGGAATATGCAAGGGACAGCCAAGGGCTTCCTAGACTGTGTGTTATTCCACTGATCAGGAAAAGCTTTGTGGGAAAGATGGCATTTTGGAGATGTGTGGCAGTGTTTCAGAAAAAGGTGAAAGTATGAATCAGGAAAGCAGAGGGAAGGAAGGTCATTGAGTTTCTTTTCAATTTATGTCCTTCCATGCAATATTTTTTTTTTCCCTGGGAATAATTAACAGTGTCAGCAGGCCAATTTCCAGTACCCAGTGGTAGCGTGTTCCTTCCAAAGGCATTAACTGCTGATTTACACTGGCTCTTGAAACGTTTTAACTCTCTAGGCAAGAATCTGACTTTCTTCCGTGTTCCCTTTCAACTCTGCCTTTTCCTTTCTAACATCATTTTCAAAGAAAGACTGAAGACCCTGAGTAAAAGGAGGTGAAATCCTTTTTCTTTCATTTTGACTTCTTAGTTCTTTGAAAAAGAGGGGGGAGGCCTTGCTGCCTGCCTCCCCCTCGACCCTCTTCCTGGTGCCTCCCTCCTGCCATTGCTCCCAGATGGGGGGTGACTCAGCAGCAGCTGCTTCCCTGCCAGGGGTGCCACCCCCTTTTCTGAACTCCTCTGCAGCCCTGCAGGAATACAGAACCTGGGCCCTGGAGACCATCATAGAGCAGGGAAATGAAGGCAGCAGGGAGGAGCTCTCCATTAAGAGTTGCTCCTTCCTCCTCTTTCCACAGTGTGCTGGCCCTTCTGTGCAGCCAGACGTTTCCTTTGTGTAGAGTTGATTTATTTACCTTCTATGCTCATTCAACACATTTATTGTTTATACTGGGTAATCAGAATACAAAGACAGTAGTCATCTCTTTGAAAGAGCGGAACTATCAGTGTGGTATCTAGGAACAAAATAACTAGTAATCGCAGTGGACAACAGCATTTAACTTGTCTACATCCCTGCTAGTCTGAGCATATTAAACTAACACAGTTGACAGTATTAATTGACCAAGCATGTTTATTAGAAAGATTGAGCCATGTATGTGTAAGTGTAATCCATGTAATTAAAAAATAAATTGATGCCACTGTGAAATGGATATTTATAAAGAACACTAATACTTGTGGGAAAATATGCCATTAAAAAAAACTTGATTAAAAGCATGGACTCTGAAGCCAAACTATGCAATTCAAATTTTAGTTTCTCCATTGGCTAGCTGTATAATAGCAGGCAAGTCATTGAGCTACTCTGAACCTTATTTTTTTTCTTTTTAATGTGAAATGGGAGCAATAGTACCTACCTTCTAGGACTGTTGGAATGGTTGTTTGATGATTAAATGAGTACATGCAAAGTACTTGGAGAAGGAAATGGCAAACCACTCCAGTATTCTTGCCTGGAGAATTCCATGGACAGAGGATGCTAGTGGGCTACAATCCATGGGGTCACAAAGAGTAGGACATGATTGAGAGACTTACACGCACACACACACACACACACAGTACTTAGAACTGTGGCTGGTGCATACCAAGTGCTATATGTTAGTCATTATTGAAAGTGTGTCTGCTTTTTAAGGTCTTAACAATGGAACAGCCTAAGGTTAAATACTTCTTTTCTTTAGAAACTTCCCTGTGTTTTGGTGCCCATCTTTTACACCCAGTTTCACCCTTTGTCAGTGAACAGTCTAGAGAGTCCAGTTTATGTTATCATGCACAATTTGCATTCAGTATCAGTGCTTGTTTCTGAGACCTGCTAACAACACTGTGTCCCATTAATACTGGGTCCCACGCTCTGCCTGGTACTTTTAATGAACATCCAAGCTGGCTCTGTAGCAATGAAAATTGTCTTGCTACCTCTCAGCATAATGTGCTTGTAGACAATTATTAGATTTTTCCTACTTCTGAGAAAGACCTTGAGCTCAAATAATAGTAGAATAATGATGCTGCCTCAGATTTGAAAAAACAGAAAAGCAAACAGTTTAAGAATAGCTGTAACTTGCATGTGATCAATATTCCGTATGAGTCTAAAGGCGTTAAAGATTCTTGTCTCTTTCATTTCACAAAATAACAGTTTGTCCTAAAGATATGGTTAAGTGGGTTTCTTGCTTTGGGAAAATAAGCCTTTGTTTAATTCAGAATTTTTTTCTGAAGTCAGGAACCTTTCTTTCTGTTCTGTGGTTGTTTTCTTTGACACTGTTTCTGTTGGGTCTGTTCTCCTGGTGGTTCCTGCAATGTCTCTCTACCTTCTAGGGGGCTGTCTAAAGCTGCCTGAGCCCTGCGTAGAGGACTACGCCGGGGTCTGAGTTGGAGCTCTTGGTGTAGAGAATATGAGCACAGCATCAAAGGTCAGAACCAAAGAGACCTTCACCTGTGGTAGGAATGATAAGGAAGGCATTGTATCAAACATAAAGCCCATTTGAAAGTAAACTGAATGCAGAGTAAAAAGAAAGGACAGTGTAAAATGAAGAGGACCTACGACAATTTCTGTAACCAGGATGGGGTGTTTGAGCCTCCTTTTTTTTTCTTTTTTGCTCACTGATGTGTGGTATTTGCAATTACAGGCACAAGACTGAGAAACACCTAACCTTCCTTCCAGCTGACCCATATAATTATTTCTGTTAAAAGCAAGAGATATTACATTAATCTGGTCTTTTGAGATTACTGGAAAATAAGTAACAGCAATAGAGTTATAATAAGCAAATATATTTAGAAAATAGAATTTGAAGTTCTATTAATTATCATCATTATGAAATGTCTATTGAGATGAAGTGATTGCTGTCATTTTAGTGAAATTTCTACTTTATTTTTTTCTGCTCAAAATGTTATTAAATTGTAAACATAATACATCCTCAAAACAGTTATCGTATTACTCTGGGAGATTTACAAATTATTGAACTTTTTTCAAATTTGAGAGGGGAATACAAATAATATTCTTATAACTAATCTTCTTCATAGTAAATCTTTATCTGAGTTTAACCTAGATGAAACACAAGGCTTTTAGTGCAAATTGAAGATGTAGTTTTAATTTTAGATGTTGAAATAAGATGTCAAAACGTCTTAGTCAAGCTGACTGATCCATACAGTTGTTTTTGCAATGTACAATCTCAGGCAAGAGGATTTCATATTTTTATCCTTGAAATTCTCTGGCATTATGGCTTTGTTTTCAACACAGCATTATTAATGCTACATTCTAGTTTGTTGTCTTAGGATTCCTAGGGAGTTGAATGCAGTGACTTAGAGAAAATAATTAATAAGGTATTTGAAAAACTACTTTATATCTCTTATCATTTGAAGGGGGTACAGAATGGTTTGGAATTACTGAATAGTCTATTTTTGGCAGGAAAAAGAGGCTGTATAAGAAGAAGACACATATGTCAATCACTAGACATCAAAAGTCTTTTTTAAACTTTACATTTCAACAGTTTTTAATATACTTAGAGCTGTGCAGCCATCACCATTGACCTCCCATCTCCCCTACCCCAGGCAGCTATTAATCTGGTTTCTGTTTCTATAGATTTGCCTATTTGGACAGTCCATATAAATAGAATCATACAATATGTGTGTTTTTTTTTAAGTGGTAAAAAGCACAAAATATAACACTGACAGGTTTAAAAAATCTCAGCCTTTTTAAAATGTACAGTTCAATGGCATTAGGTATGTTCGTACTATTGTGAAACAGATCTCCAGAACATTCTCACTTTGTAAATCTGAAATATGCCCATTACATAACAACTTCCTTTGGCCCTCCTCCCTTGGGCCCTGGTAACCGCTATTCTGCTTTCTGTTTCTTTGTATTTGACTACTTGAGATGTGTAGAACTATACAGTGTTTGTCTTTCTAAGACTGGTTTATTTCACTTGGCATAATGTCTTCAAGGTTCATCCATGTATTAGCCTGTGACAGAATTTCCTTCTATTTTAAGGCTGATAATATTCCATTGTTTGTACATACCACATTTTTTTTTTCCAGTCTCCTGTCAGTAAACATTTTGGTAGCTTCCACCTCTTGGCTAGTGTGAAAATAGCGCTATAAACATGAATGTACAAATGTCTCTTTGAGACCCTGCTTTCAATTATTTTGTGTAAATACCCAGAAGTGAAATTGCTGGATCATATAGTAGCTCTATCTTTAAGTTATTGAGGAACTTCTGTATCTTCCATAGCGACTGCATCATTTAACAGTGCCCCCAGTGCACAAGGATTCCAGTTTCTCTACATCCTCACCAACACCTGTTTTCTGTTTGTTTTTATTGTGCCTTCCTAATGGGTGTAAAATGATATCTCATTGTTCTTTTGATTTGCATTTCTTTAATGATTAGTGACTTTGAGCTTTTTATATATTTTTATAAACTTGTTGACCATTTTATATAATCTTTGGAGAGATGTCTGCTCAAATTCTTTGTCCATTTAAAATAGAATTATGTGATTTTTTTGTTGTAGTAATTCTTTTAAAATTGTGGACATTAGCCACTTATCAGATTTATGACTTGCAAACATTTTCTCCTGTTCTGTTTTCTTTTTCACTCTGTTGATTGTGCCCTTTGATGCATAAGCTTTTAAGTTTGATATAGTCCGATTTGTCAGTTTTTGCTCTGTTTCTTGTGCTATTAGTGTCCTATTAGAAGTTATTTCAAAAACCGTTTACACATTCATATATATATATATATATATATATATATACAGTCAACTTTTGATTATAAAAACTGAGGTCAGTAATTCAAAGATTAACCCGAGTCATTTATATTTACATTTAAAATGCAATTTTTGTTTATATCTGCTTATGAGTGTGCCTACAGTTCTGAAAGGTAATTGCAGCAAAATAATGAAGCTTTATCATGAATATATGACTCAAGAAAAGCTGGAAATATGTCTGATTTTCATGGCTTAACCCCCTGAGGAAATGATTTACATGTCCTTCTTTCAAGAATTTTCTTAGTAGGATGCAGAGCTACAAAGGAGTGAATGTGATTTGCTTTTTGCTTAAAAAAAATAGCTTTTTTTAAAAGCTATTTTATGCCTAATATGCTAAGATAATCTGCAATCTAAATTTGAATAAGAGATATGCATAATTAAGATTTAACTCTCTAATAATGCTCAAGTTACAGGGACTTAGGTTACTTTGCAAGTAAAATGGATTATTTCCCCCACTTGTCTGCAGGCGTGTATATGTGAGTATTATGTGGGAAGCGTTAATTTGGAGTGAGGCATAGCCTAATCTCAAAAATCTTTCTTTCTCCTCCTGTGTATATTTTTGTGTGTGAATGGCTTACTGTCTCCCGCTTAATTAAAACAAGTTCCTGGATACCATTCCTCAGTCTTTATCTCCCTCACACATCACGTCCCATCACCAGATGATTTCAGTTTTACCTCCAAAATTCTAAAACCACTTCCCTATCCCGGCTATCACTCTCCTTAGCAAAGATGCCATGTTCTGTCTTTAAGTACCATAGTAGCATTTTTCTTATTGTTCTACCTGCCTTGACTTGCCTACTTCAATTAGAAGTCATTGTCCTAAAATATACTTTGCTCGTGTCAACCTCATTCTTAAAATTCTTCCATGATTCTCAGTTGCTCTTGAATACTAATCCTCTTAGCATGTCTCACAAGCCTTCTGCAGTCTGGCACGTGTTCACCCCAGCAATCTCATCTACTGTCATTTACTTACACCTCTGATAGCCTTGATCTCAGGTTCTTCTAACGGCCTCTCTGCTAATCTGTATCTCCCAGTGAACTGTGTGCTTCCTGAGGTCAGAAATCTTGTCAGTCTAGCCCACTGCTGTAGCCCTTGTGCCCACCGAATGCGATGTATACTCCGTTAGGCATGTGATCAAAGTGTGTTGAATGAAAAAAAGCAGCAGTGCAGGTAAGCATAGGGAACGCTGTCCTCTTCCTAACTGCAAATTTTCTTACAGTGACTTAGTATATTTATTATTTTTTGTCATCCAAGGAGGCTTGAACAAGTTCTCTAAGCTTCCCTTTCCTTATCTGTAAGACAAAGGATAAAGCTTTGGCAGATAAATCTGTAATTAAAAGGTAGTGGACCAGGTCATTGCAAACTTAACACTGTGACCCCACATACACATAGCCACCTAACTTTACCTAAAATTCCAGAGTAGCTGCCACATATGTTATATGCATACATATGTGTATATATACATTGTATATATATAATAAAATATTTATAAAATTTATTCAGATCAGATCAGTCGCTCAGTCATGTCCAATTCTTTGTGACCCCATGAATCGCAGCACGCCAGGCCTCCCTGTCCTTCACCAACTCCCGAAGTTCACTCAGACTCACGTCCATTGAGTCAGTGATGCCATCCAGCCATCTCATCCTCTGTCGTCCCCTTCTCCTCCTGCTCCTAATCCTTCCCAGCATCAGGGTCTTTTCCAATGAGTCAACTCTTCGCATGAGGTGGCCAAAGTACTGGAGTTTCACCTTTAGCATCATTCCTTCCAAAGAAATCTCAGGGCTGATCTCCTTCAGAATGGACTGGTTGGATCTCCTTGCAGTCCAAGGGACTCTCAAGAGTCTTCTCCAACACCACAGTTCAAAAGCATCAATTCTTTGGTGCTCAGCCTTCTTCACAGACCAACTCTCACATCCATACATGACCACAGGAAAAACCATAGCCTTGACTAGACAGACCTCTGTTGGCAAAGTAATGTCTCTGCTTTTAATATGCTATCTAGGTTGGTCATATCTTTCCTTCCAAGTAGTAAGCGTCTTTTAATTTCATGGCTGCAGTCACCATCTGTAGTGATTTTGGAGCCCAGAAAAATAAAGTCTGATACTGTTTTCCACTGTTTCCCCATCTATTTCCCATGAAGTGGTGGGGCCAGATGCCATGATCTTCGTTTTCTGAATGTTGAGCTTTAAGCCAACTTTTTCACTCTCCACTTTCACTTTCATCAAGAGGCTTTTTAGTTCCTCTTCACTTTCTGCCATAAGGGTGATA
The DNA here is from genome assembly GCF_027580195.1 of Bos mutus. Classification (NCBI taxonomy): domain Eukaryota; kingdom Metazoa; phylum Chordata; class Mammalia; order Artiodactyla; family Bovidae; genus Bos; species Bos mutus. The sequence goes on along the minus strand of NC_091620.1, from coordinate 61,731,633 downwards.
TCATCTGCATATCTGAGGTTATTGAGAATTCTCCCGGCAATCTTGATTCCAGTTTGTGTTTCTTCCAGTCCAGCGTTTCTCATGATGTACTCTGCATATAAGTTAAATAAACAGGGTGACAATATACAGCCTTGACGAACTCCTTTTCCTATTTGGAGCCAGTCTGTCGTTCCATGTCCAGTTCTAACTGTTGCTTCCTGACCTGCATACAAATTTCTCAAGAGGCAGATCAGGTGGTCTGGTATTCCCATCTCTTGAAGAATTTTCCACAGTCTATTGTGATCCACACAGTGAAAGGCTTTGGCATAGTCAATAAAGCAGAAATAGATGTTTTTCTGGAACTCTCTTGCTTTTTCTATGATCCAGTGGATGTTGGCAATTTGATCTCTGGTTCCTCTGCCTTTTCTAAAACCAGCTTGAACATCAGGAAGTTCACAGTTCACATATTGCTGAAGCCTGGCTTGGAGAATTTTGAGCATTACTTTAGTAGTGTGTGAGATGAGTGCAATTGTGGAGTAGTTTGAGCATTCTTTGGCATTGCCTTTCTTTGGGATTGGAATGAAAACTGACCTTTTCCAGTCCTGTGGCCACTGCTGAGTTTTCCAAATTTGCTGGCATGTTGAGTGCAGCACTTTCACAGCATCATCTTTCAGGATTTGGAATAGCTCAACTGGAATTCCATCACCTCCACTAGCTTTGTTCATAGTGATGCTTTCTAAGGCCCACTTGACTTCACATTCCAGGATGTCTGGCTCTAGGTGAGTGATCACACCATCGTGATTATCTGGGTCGTGAAGATCTTTTTTGTACAGTTCTTATGTGTATTCTTGCCATCTCTTCTTAATATCTTCTGCTTCTGTTAGGTCCATACCATTTCTGTCCTTTATCGATTTTGCATGAAATGTTCCTTTGGTATCTCTGATTTTCTTGAAGAGATCCCTAGTCTTTCCCATTCTGTTGTTTTCGTCTATTTCTTTGCACTGATCGCTGAAGAAGGCTTTCTTATCTCTTCTTGCTCTTCTTTGGAACTCTGCATTCAGATGTTTATATTTTTCCTTTTCTCCTTTGCTTTTCACTTCTCTTCTTTTCACAGCTATTTGTAAGGCCTCCCCAGACAGCCATTTTGCTTTTTTGCATTTCTTTTCTATGGGAATGGTTTTGATCCCTGTCTCCTGTACAATGTCACGAACCTCATTCCATAGTTCATCAGGCACTCAATCAGATCTAGGCTTTTAAACCTATTTCTGACTTCCACTGTATAATCATAAGGGATTTGATTTAGGTCATACATTTTATGTATATATATTAGTTCTAATCATATATTTACCTTCTTAATCACTATTTAGGCTTGTTTAAACTTTTTCACTTAATCACTTTTAAGCTTAATCCCTATTAAGGTTTGTTTAAACTTTTTTCAGTGTCAAATATGTCTTTTTCAACTTAGGCTTGATTTGTCTCAATGTTAGTATCATATAAATATTACTATAAGTGAATACCTTTCCTGTAAATTGAGAAACTATAAAATAGAGGAAATGGATGTATGCATGCCTCTATGAAATATGCATTTGCTTTTATTTTACTAGCTGCATTATTGAGGTACCATTACCTCTGTTGTGAGATATTTCTGAGGGTAATTGCCATATGGTATGAGGTACTGAAGTTTCCTAAAGGAAGCACATAATATACATTCAAAATAATAATGGAAATAATTGTATTGTTTACTCTGAAAACTCGTGTTTGTACATCTCATCAGAAGTGTTATGTGTTAGAATTAGCTAGATCAAATATTAACTGAAATAACCATAGACATTTCTTTTGTTCCTGTACCTTTGATCTGCATTGCATTCCATCTTCTTAATATAATCTTCTTTCCTTGCATGTCTTTTCCTGCTCTAACTCGCTCAGTACCTGTGTTACCAGCATAGGCAGGAGGCTTTAAGAATTGACATACTTGCTCTCTTGCTGTCCCACACATAAGTAGAAATGACTAGAAAAGCCATTTCCAGTTATAAACTTTCCAGTCTTCAGAGTTCCAGAGGGACATGTTCATGAAAGGAAGTAGTGATCATGAAATTTTTTTGCTCTGCTTCTCTCACCAGAGACACAGTGGTTCCAAGCTTTTGTCATACTCTTCCAAACGCCAGGCATACTTTCTTCCTGGTGAGAATTAATTTATAACCCACCAAAATCACACAAGCAATGAAGAGTTTCTTCTTTTGTTCATTTGCTTATTCATCCATTCATTCTTTATGGAGAATTTAATCACTTGACACTCTTTCTTAGCTGCTTCAGTCTTTAATACAACACGGTGCCAAAATTCATTCCTTGCCAAGCAGCAAAGTTGCAGACTCGCAGATCATGCCAAGGAAACATCTTGGCCAGAAGTGTAATTACTGAACCATTGGAAATGATCCTGGCCCACAAAAGAAGGATAAAGGACCCCCTAGATTCATCCTATATTACCTCCCACTCCCAGGTTTCCTTTCAGAGGGATGATAGAACAAGCAAACTGTTTTTCATATGTGATCCATCCCTGAAGGAAAATGTTTCTTGAGCAAATGTCTTTATGAATATTTTCTTCTTTAATGATAGCACATATACCTATCTGTTTTGGGTGCATGTGGCTTCAGGAAAAATGCAAGAGCATTTTTCTCCAGGTGTACGGTTTGGTCAACAGTTAAAAGTGTCAAGACTGAATTACATATTAATGAACACTGCTCTCAGCAAATGGAAGTCCATTTAAAATTCAGTTTCACAATGTGATTAACCCAGCATGCTACTGACTCTCTTTACACAGATCACTGGACCCATGAATTTGCAAGTCCTCTTTGGTGGATATTTTTCTTTCTTCTGCAGTCACTGCCCATCTTCCCATCTCTACCCCTCATCAAAACCGCTCACTCCTGCAGCCCGTTCCTAGTTGTCACCGTCATCTACTGATCTGTGGAGCACTCTCTTGCCTTCTGTGCTGATGGGGCACCTGCCACATCTCATCCTAGGGACACATTCAATGCCTGCACCTACCTCTTGACTTTTTTTTTTTTGTAACTCTGACAGCCTTATTAAGTAATCAGCTTTGAAGCCATATCTCCAATTTGTTTCAGTTGAAATTGACCTCCATTTGAAGTCTTGAGCCCTGAGTGTTCTTTGTTTGTTTGAAATATGGGCGGTGCTTACAACTCTGCTGTTATACTCACTGAACCCACCCTGTGCCCTACCTAGAATGAGCTTCACTTATCTGATTTTTCTCAGTGTACCTGGAGTTAAAGACCCAGCTGGCTCTGTGACCTTATCCATCAGATGCCCACAAACCACAGTCTTCTTCTGTGTCAAATTGTTGTCTGGCTGAAACCTGGAGGCTCCCTTCCAACTCTAAAATTTTTATAAACTTTATCAGGAGGAAGTCTTTCTGAGGTCAGCATGCTGAGTCAAGTTATAGATTCTTTATAGAATTATAAAGAATTCATTTTTTGATATTTTTAAGTATCCATGTTTGATCCCTTATATCTGTGAGCATGCACTCCTTGGTTGTTTATATTTTTCTAGTCTAAAGGTTATCTAAGTGAATAAACTGCCATGTGAATATAGAGGAAGAACTCACTAAAATGATTAAATATGATTTTTGGTGCTAGAAGGAAAAAGAACCAGTATAACAGGGAGAAAGCTCTGTCTCCATACAAATAATTGTTAAACTAAAATATCTGCTACGTTACTGAAGACATAAGACTCTATGATTTCTCTAAAACCTCTTATTTGGTGCTAATGAAAACATTTATATTTTGGATAGCAGGTCTTTGAAACTATGTGTCAGAAATGAGATATAACTAAGAAAAATAAGCCCAATGACATGGTAAGTATTCTAGAAAATCTTGTCTGCTCCAAGGCTCTCTTTACTCTGCCTATGAAATCTATGGGAAATGCTTAGAATATTTATCTAAGGAACCTGCAGATACGCTGATATAGTTAAAACCATAACTGTTCAATTAGGAGCCCATTGTAAATCAGCCCATGGCTAGGTTGTTTTAATAGTAGGGACACTGGCACAGGGAGTTCATTTCTTAATTTCCTGAGTAAATGAGGGCATACATTTAAAAATAAAAATGTTGCCTTGAAGCGGTGTTAACAGACCACAAATAAGGTTCAGAGCCTTTGTTTACTTTCTCTTCTTTGCTTTTACAGTGCTTTCAAAATCACAGCATTTGTTTTTCATCTACTCAGGATGTTCCGAGAAACCGAAATCCTTTTTCCAGAATGGAATATGAATATAAGTGAGAGTGGCTTTGTGAGTCTTTAGATTCAAAAGTCAACTTTTTCTTCTTATTCACTTTGGAGACAGACTGAACACAGACGCAAAATTAAATATGGTTAAAGTAAAATATAACAGGTAGCTTTTCAGTTCATCAAAATTTTGATGTTTCACATAGTAACAGCTTAAATTGGAAATATTTCATTTTCAAGATACTCTTTTTTAATCTGTGTCTCATGCCAGGGTTTATCATTACTGGCATTTTTTTAGTGCTTTCTGTGTGTGAGGTGGCTTTCCAGGTGCCACAGTGGTAAAGAATCCACCTGCCAATGCAGGAGATGCAAGACATGCAGCTTTGATCCCTGAATTGGGAAGATCCTGTGGAAAAGGAAATGGCAACCCACTCCAGTATTCTTACCCGGAAAAGTCCATGGACAGAGGAGCCTGAGAGGCTCCCATCCATGAAGTTGCAAGAGTCGGACATGACTGAGCGTGTACACACACACACACACACACCCCTGCGTGAGGTCCTCTGTTGGGTGCCCTGAGCACCACAAAGTTGCTACCCTCATGGAGTTTAAAATCTTAGGAAAATTGTTTTGATCACAACTAAAATAATAATAAAAAAGACTGAGAAACATATATATGCTGTATATAATCTGAAGTTAAATTGATTTGCTATTATAGCGTTAATGAAATTCTTGCAATTACAGTTTTTTACCAAATAAATAGGACACCCGTTTTGGTGAAGTAAAAACCTGATTTGCAACAGTACAATCTTCTTATCTAGAACAATTTGATAAGGGCAGATAATCAAGGTTTTGTTTTGTTTTGTTTTTAGAGAGAATTACTCTGGCAGATTGTTATGGCAGGCACCTAGTAGATAAACAATAAATACTTACTGATCTTATTAAAAGAACAATCAGAAAAACACAGAAAATAATACTGAAGTAAACATTAGATTCTGTGTTATAGATCATACATGCCGAAGAAATTTCTATATGAGAGCAATCACTGTAAATGAGACTAGTCTGTAGGGGAGGGTTCTTCATAAATAATTCACTGCTACAGCGACCCAAAGTGGTACAAGATCAGTGCATATACCTGCTTTAAAAATATGCTATTTCACTTCTGAAAACTCTGACTCACGCTTTGTAACTCAAGACAGGCCAGTATTGGGTCTTTCCATTGTAACTTTGCTGGAGCTTCCTATGTGTTTATTTCCTACTCTCTACTCATTCAATGAATCGTTTTGAGTTCTGACTATGTGCCAGGCATCATTCTAGCCACTGAGGATACAGCAGTAAACTCACCTGGTCCAAGTCTCTGTCAACATGTAACCTACACTGTTTTGTGTTTATGTAGAGATGGAGGAAGAAACATAAACAGTAATGGCAATGCTTATGTGTGTCTACATATAGTTGTGTGGGTCTACAAGTGTTATGGAGAAAATTAAGGTGCAACAGGGATAGGTGCCCAGAAGCATGGAATGGGCATCTTTTATGTGACTGTTATGGAAGACTTTTTCTAATATGGTGACATTTGACCAGAGATTTGCAGCAAATGAGAGAGGGGATTGTGCAGACATCCTGGAGGAAGAGTGATCTAGACAAAGGGACTTGACTTAAAAAAAGATGCACAGTGTAAGATTTGCTGGTTAAATTTTATTTGGGGCAAAATGAGGACTGTAGCCCAGGAAATAACACCTCAGAGAGCTCTGAGAGACTGCTCCAGGGAGGCAGGGGGAAGGTCAGTGTATATGTGATTTTGGTGAAGGGGGAGTACATGTAATCAACGCTTATCTTACAAAAGATTTTCTACTAGTCACAAGGAGCTGATGTCACCTTGAAGGGATTCAGTGCTTTTCTAGATATGAGGAGATGCAAGGATTGGGCACATGAAATCGGTTCCTGAAAATATCAATGTAAGGACCTGTTTCACCAGTTTTCTTGGAGCACAAAGTGCTGTAGTTTCCACCCTGAACTCCCTTCAGGGTGTTTCAGAAGTCAACAGCTGCAGGGACACAGATTCAGTCCCCACAGAGGCAGGTGACAAAGGCCCTTGGCAAGCACCAGTTTGTCACTGGCAGGACCATCAGGTGCCAAACCCCTGAGACAGGGGCAATCTTTTCTCTGCACAGAGAACAGCAACACTAGATCAGGTGAAGGTAGACGGAAGGTGACTTCAGGCAAGTGTCAGGGAGGGAGTCATAATGTGTAGGGCCTTAAAAACCATTGGTGGATGTCAGCAAAAGAATATACAGATCTGGCCTGATGAAAGATTCACACTGGTGTTACGCTGAGAATTGAGAACAGAGAGAGGCAAGAGAAAAAAATAGCAAAAAGGATCAGGAGGCTCTTATAGTAGTCTGGAAGGGCCAGTGGTAGGAGAGGTGGTGAAAAGTAGTTGGGTTCTGGATGTGTTTGGAAGAGAGAGCAAACAGAATTTGCTGATAAATTATATTTAGTGAGAGAGAAAGAGAAGAGCCAATGATGCCTTAAGATTTATAGTCTGGAAGGGTGGAGTTTTTAACTGCAGTTTGCAAGGCCAGAAGAGAAGACTGAGGAACAGGGTGGAAAGTGAGAAGTCAGGCTTCATTAAGAATACGTTAGGTTTTTGATATGTAGGATACATCCGAGCAGAGATAACAAGTGGACAGTTGGATGTATGAATTTGAATTCAGAGAAGTTGAGAATGACTGTATTTATATACATGCAGACACATGTATGTATGTACTGACAAAGTTGTGTATGTATATATTTAGACATATGTGTACATATATATCTGTTAATGGCATTTAAACACACAGCGCTGGATGGGGTTAACTGTGGAGTAAGTACAGCTGAAGAGAGATATGAGGCCTAAGTCCTGGGGAACTCTAACGTTTAGAGGTCATGGGGAGGAGGACATGTCAGCAAAGGAGACTGAAAAGGTACAGCTGATAAGACAAAAGGAGAAGTAAGAAACTATTGATCTTGAAAGAAACAAAAAAGCAGGAAAATATGCTTCCCCCAATATTGTATCTGTCAGATTTGTGTTTACTAAATATCTTGTGAATGAGTAAATGTTAAAGTAAATAGCTGTTGTAGGGAACTGTGCTTTTACTTTAGGGGATTCAGCTGTTTTTTAAAAATCACTTCTAATATTAAAAGTCTATGAGCATATGGAAAAAGAAAGCCCTTTACACAATGCAAAGACAAAATATATGATACAAATGTCATCATTTTTCCTTTGTTATGGCCTTATCCATCTTTGTAAATGTCATTGTACACTTTTTTTTTTCTTTTCTCACTGAATCAATTGTCCTTATTATCTTTTCCATGTCATTATTTTTTTATTTGTTTTGGCATTCAAAGTCAAATCTATGTATCATCACTAGTGTAGATTTATTAGATGACAGCAACAATTAAGTCTTTCCTAAACCGTGTGTGAGCTGTAGCCAAAACTCAGCCTAAAACATGTGCATGGCATGCTCCCAGACTCAGACCTGGACGATCCCCTTGAGAGTCAGGAGAGGGAAAGTGTACGTACAGGGAGGAGAGCAGCTCAGTGGTCGCTGGTCACTTGACCAAGGGGTCTGTGACTTTAAGAACTTAAAAAAATCACTGCCCAAGCTGAAATTTGTTTCCATGATCTGCTTCATATTATGTTGTTCACTGAGTAGTGATCCATCTGTTAGTTTAGTTCACATGCATCCTAAAGCTAGAAAGGATTATTCTGAAGGGCAGTTTTTAGCATTTAGTGACTAGAAAAGAAGACCTTCTTTTCAAAGGTACAGTTGCATTCTCTTGAGTGGTTGTCTTATTATCAAATCTGAATAAAGGAATAAAGGAGTCCTTTAGTAACAGTTTAATTGCAGGAGACTAGGCTTTTTCAGAAAAGAAGCTGATCAGGCCATTCATAATTGTGGCTCTCCGTACAGGGACATTAGTAAGAGGTGAACTGTGTAGACTAAGTATCTGCCTATTTGAGGCAACTGTACTCTGATTGAATGTGATTAATTGTTTTGTACGTTGGTGATGTGTATGCTAGATTTAAATAGTTTCCCAGAACTTTATCATCTCATGATATGTATATGCTTGTTCTCTCTGGGTGATCTCAGTCTTAGCTTGGTGTATAGGTTGGAACATTAATTTTGAAAAGAACTACTTTCCAAAATAAAGAGCTCCTGTATGAAACAGTGTAAGTATTCTTGCTAATAAGAAACACTGTATCTAGTTTTCTTCTTTTTTAACCTATATGAGAGATAGCATAATGATGAAACAATTTTGACTCCAGGCAATATATATATGCCTGGAGAAGGCAATGGCAACCCACCCCAGTACTCTTGCCTGGAGAATCCCATGGGCTGAGGAGCCTGGTGGGCTGCAATCCATGGGGTTGTGAAGAGTCGGACACGACTGAGCGAATTCACTTTCGTTTTTCACTTTCATGCATTGGAGAAGGAAGTGGCAACCCACTCCAGTGTTCTTGCCTGGAGAATCCCAGGGACAGGGGAGCCTGGTGGGCTGCCGTCTATGGGGTTGCACAGAGTCGGACACGACTGATGCGACTCAGCAGCAGCAGCATATATATGCCAGCCATTCTGGGTGGACCAATAGCAGACGTACCGTAAGGTAGGTGGGATTCTAAATGTAACTACCTACCAAGAAAGCAACAGAATGAAGTGCTGAAGTGACAGCCACATAAATAAGAATATGGACACAAGTTCTTGGAATACTCAATTCATATATTACACCCCTTCTGATGATAAAAGTAATTTCTCTTAGGGTGGGCTCCCGAGCTATTCATGACTTAGTAGCTATACCATATATTGGATCTTATTGCAATTTGGGACAGTTTGAATTAGATTGAGCTACACCCATGGACAGAGGAGCCTGGTAGGCTGCAGTCCATGGGGTCTCAAGGAGTCGGACATGACTGAGCGACTTGCCTTTCACTTTTCACTTTCATGCATTGGAGAAGGAAATGGCAACCCACTCCAGTGTTCTTGTCTCGAGAATCCCAGGGACGGGGGAGCCTGGTGGGCTGCCGTCTCTGGGGTCGCACAGAGTGGGACACGACTGAAGCGACTTAGCAGCAGCAGCAGCAACACACTTATTAAATAGCTTTGTGTGATAAGTAAAGGTAGGTGTGTTTTTCGTTGTACATCTACCTTGAGATTTCAAAATCCAACTTTTATTTGTATTGCTAAATGCCTAGTTTTGTTAATGGAATTATTTCTAGAAAGTAAGGGAATAAACTGCTCATATAACATATACTGAAGGAATAACCATACCCAGATGTGAGAGGCGCTGAGTACATAACCAGAAAGCATATACTTCATGCAGAACCTGCAGATCTTTGCATCCCTTGAAAGAGTAAGCTGCCTGAGGACTCTCTGTATTTTTTCAGCTCTGATCAGATTTTATGGGTCATGGTATTGCTTTTATTCTTCGGATAATGATTTGTTTCTCAGAAGACCTTAAAATGCCCCTTTTGCAAGGAGGTAGAATTAGAAACTTGAGACTGTAGTGTAATAAGTGTTAATTTCCCAGGTGGCTCAGTGGTAAAGAAACTGCCTGCCAATTCAGGGGATGCAAGACAAATGGGTTTAATTCCTGGGTTGGGAAGATCTCCTCTAGAAGGAACTGGCAACCCACTCCAGTATTCTTGCCTTGGAAATCCCATGGATGGAGGAGCCTGGTGGGCTACAGTTCATGGGGTCACAAACAGTCAGACACGAGAGTGAATGAGCACAGCACCCCACAATATGATTGTTACCAGATCTTTACTCAGTGACAAGCACTGATCTAGGTATTTTATGAATCTTAAGGGAAATCAATCCTAAATAATTATTGGAAGGACTGATGCTGAAGCGCCAGTGTTTTGGTCATCTGATGTGAATAGCCAACTCATTGGAAAAGTCCCTAATGCTGGGAGAGATTGAGGGCCAAAGGAAAAGAGGGCATCAGAGGATGAGAGGGCTGGATGGCATCACCGACATAGTGTACATGAACTTGTGCAAACTTCAGGAGATGGTGAGGGACAGGGAGGCCTGGCATGCTGCAGTCCATGGGGTCACAAAGAATTGGACACAACTAGGCAATTGAACAACTAGTTGAGAATATATGAAGTAGCATCTCTCAATTTATTAAGTATATATTTTTCAGAATATACACTTATGTGACTAGCCCAAATATCTTTTTCTTATTTCACTAAATTTAATGTTTATTTGATATTTTATACTTTAATCTATGTTAGATTTAAAAAATTAAGAACAGTAACATTTTTATGGCAATAACAATTTTTTATTTGCATAGTACTTCATAGTTTACAAAAGCAAAATATTTTATTATAGCTTCTGGCTTTATCTAAGGGATATTTTGATTAAGTGGATGAATAGGTAATTAAGGAAAGGATTCCCTGATGGCTCAGTGGTAGAGAATCTGCCTGCCAGTGCAGGAGATGTGGATTCGATCCTTGGGTCTGAAAGATCCCCTGGAGAAGGAAATGGTAACTCATTCCAGTGTTCTTACCTGGGAAATCACATGGACAGAGGAGCCTACGGTCCATGGAGTCACAAAAAAAGAGTCAGACATGACCGAGCAATTAAACAAGAAGAAGATAAGTAGTTTTATACTTTATATATTGTATTATAAAGAATATATTATTTGCCTTTGTTTCATACAAGTATCTAAGATGGAGAGGAAAAAGTATCTGTTGTTGTTGTTAAGTTGCTCCATTGTGTCTAATTCTTTGCACCCCCATGGACTGAAGCAAGTCAGGCTTCCCTGTCCTTCACCATCTCCTGGAGCTTGCTCAAACACATGTCCATTGAATCAGTGATGCTATCCAACCATTTCATCCTTTGTAGTCCCCTTCTCCTCCTGCATTCAATCTTTCCCCACATGTCTTTTCTAATGTGTCAACTCTTTGCATCAGGTAACAATAATAAAAGCAAGGATGTGTGTGTGTGTGTGTGTGTATGTATGTGCACGCACACATGCTAAGTCACCTCAGTCGTGTCCGACTTTTTGTGACCCTATGGACTGTAGCCCACCAGTCTTCTCTGTCCATGGAATTCTCCAGGTATGAATACTGGAGTGGGTTGCCATTTCCTTCTCCAGAGATTTTTCCTGACCCGGGGATTGAACTTGCATCTCTTATGTCTTCTGCATTGGCAAGCAGGCTCTTTCCCACTAGTGCCACCTGGGAAGCCACCAACAATAAGGACACAGTAGTAGAAAATCCTCCTAAAGGTCACCGATGGTGTGAGGGTTCTAGATGCAGTGTCACTACGAGAGCATTCTGAATTCTCAGAGGAGAACATACATGGAAGGATTACCTGCATGGTGTCATTACCGCAGTCCTGGAATGTGCAGCTTGGAAAACTTGGAAAACTTTTACCTGCCTTTCCCAAGCTATTCGGCCTCCTGTGCCTTGACTCACCCTCACTAAACTCACAAGAGTTGATGAAAACAAAACAAAATAATCAGAGGGCAATGGTGTTGTTTCCTAAAGGATTCTTTCTTTCTAGTGACCCAAATTGCTGATTCTGCTGTCTGGGGTCATCTCCAGAGTCAGGATGCATGGGACCTGAAAAACTGTCTGGAATACTGTGTGCTGAACCTACAGTCAGAATAATAGAAATAATTTCAGCTAAGTCAGGAGTTTTTCCATTTTTTAAGACCCGTGTCCTTTGCTCAAACGTGTAACAGATGGAAGCAGAATGGAGTTTGTGTCTTCTCCTCCTGCTGCTGCTGCTAAGTCACTTCAGTCGTGTCCGACTCTGTGTGATCCCACAGACGGTAGCCACCAGGCTCCCCCGTCCCTGGGATTCTCCAGACAAGAACACTGGAGTGGGCTGCCATTTCCTTCTCCCATGCATGAAAGTGAAAAGTGAAAGGGAAGTCGCTCAGTCGTGTCCAACTCTTAGCAACCCCATGGACTGTAGCCTACCAGGCTCCTCCATCCATTGGATTTTCCAGGCAAAGTACCCCACCCCTTATCATTCCAGCTTCTGAAGGGGCTGCAAGAACTCAAGTCCTGAGATTTGAAACCACTCATCTGTGCTCTAGAGAACTTTTTCAAAGTATCTCTACTTTAAATCAGGCATGTATCTTTCATGAAATTGGCAGGTGGCCCAACTCCCCCAAATTTTTCATCCCTTTCCCTGACAACTTTGCTGGATAAGACTTTGGCCAATTTGATTGCTCCTTCAACTTTTTTTCTTGCTCTTTTTCCTGACCAGCCTCCTTGGTAGTTAACACATTCCTTCTCTGGATATTTATGCCTTTGATTGGATAATAAAGTGAAGTCGCTCCATCATGTCTGACTCTTTGTGACCCCATGGACTGTAGCTCACCAGGCTCTTTTGTCTGTGGAACTTTCCAGGCATGAATACTGTAGTGGGTTGCCATTTCCTTCTCCAGGGGATCTTCCCAACCCAAGCACTGAACCCGGGTCTCCTGCATTGCAGGCAGATGCTTTACCATCTGAGCCACCAGGGAATCTCCTTGATTGGATAATAGTAAGCTTTAATCCTCCCTCTTTGGGCCTGCAAAGAATTCTGTCACTTTAGAGTAACTTTTACCTATGTTAGTTCTTATCTATGCTCATTTTAGAAAGATTATTTTCCAAATTCTGCTTGTGCTTCACAGGGTCTCTTCATTCATCTTCATACTTCTCTGCTTAGGCCTCACTCTCATAGGATTAGGAAGTTCACTTAATGTTGTATGTACCATGGGCACTGCAGTTCTATTTTAGTTTGCTCTGTACCATTGTAATTCCTTACATTGTATTGGCACGTTGGAGGAATCAGGGTATGGTCAACTTTGTAGCCCTGGGCTGTAGTAAATTTTTTACCTCTAATTGCTTGCTTCTTTCTCATTAACATCAAAGTGGATTATATGTCTGTTTTCTTGATTATTGATTTTGGGAGTGGTGTTAGATGGAAATCTTTTGGTAAAGAAAGAGTGTAATCTGATTATAAATTGAGTATTATAGTTTGACTTTAGTTTACCCCTAAATGTTCATATTTATACTTGGCCTTACGTTCCAAGGTAATTTTCATTATGTTTTAGCAATGAAGGATTTTGCCAGAATATCAATTGAGAAATTCTCCTAAATGTTTCTTTAATTGAGCCATGTGAGGTATAATTAACTATCTACCAAATTTCATAATAGTTTTAATTCAAATAGTTATGATGAAACAAGATCTCCTTTTTGGCATAAAAACAACTGATTTTAACCTGTTCTCTCAAGTTTTCTTTACTATCTTTGAAACTAAACTGCAAAAGCTTTTAAGAAGGACACTATATTTAATAGTTATATTTAATAGTTTTATATTTTTATCATGGTTTCATACTTGATTGAATACAATCATATAAGGTATGAAAATTATGTAAGTTGAAGTTATGCTTCAATGGATTTTAATTACACTGGGACCCTCATAGAAGACTGGCTTAAAAGGATGTTTGAAATAATTAAACATTACATTATTTTATTTTATAGGAGCAAAGTAATCCTTTGTACAGTAGCAACTGACAGGTGTTTTGGCACCTGTGTTAGGGATTAAAAAAATTATGTCTTTGCATATCCTTTGTGACACTGGAATCCTTATGCTATAATTGGACATGCAGAAGTTTACTTGTGTCCTATTGATAATGCTCTGTTCATGTATTACCACCATCTTGTGACATGTTGATGAATTGGCCAATCAATATCACTGTCTATCTATAAGTAGTTCTTGTTCAGTGCTCTTACTATTAACTTTGGCTTTTCTAGCTTTTTTGTATATTTACAAAACAAACAAACATGTTTCAAAATATTAGTGAGAAGTCCCATATTTTCAGCCTGCCCCAGGGGCTCACCCATATGTTTTCTAAAGAGTGTTTGTTAATAACTAATGCATGGAACAACAGACTGGTTCTAAATAGGAAAAGGAGTACATCAAGGCTGTATATTGTCACCCTACTTATTTAATTTATATGCAGAGTACGTCATGAGAAACACTGGGCTGGAAGAAGCAAAAGCTGGAATCAAGATTGCCGGGAGAAATATCAATAACCTCAGATATGCAGATGATAACACCCTTATGGCAGAAAGTGACACCCTTATGGCAGAAAGTGAAGAGGAGCTAAAGAGCCTCTTGATGAAAGTGAAAGAGGAGAGTGAAAAGGTTGGCTTAAAGCTCAACATTCAGAAAACTAAGATCATGGCATCTGGTCCCATCACTTCATGGGAAGTAGATGGGGAAACAGTGGAAGCAGTGTCAGACTTTATTTTTTGGGGCTCCAAGATCACTGCAGATGGTGATTGCAGCCATGAAATTAAAAGACTCTTACTCCTTGGAAGGAAAGTTATGACCAACCTAGATAACATATTAAAAAACAGAGACATTACTTTGCCAACAAAGGTCCGTCTAGTCAAGGCTATGGTTTTTTCCAGTGGTCATGTATAGATGTGAGAGTTGGGCTGTGAAGAAGGCTGAGAGCCGAAGAATTGATGCTTTTGAACTGTGGTGTTGGAGAAGACTGTTGAGAGTCCCTTGGACTGCAAGGAGATCCAACCAGTCCATCCTAAAGGAGATCAGTCCTGGGTGTTCATCGGAAGGACTAATGCTGAAACTGAAACTCCAATACTTTGGCCACCTGATGAGAAGAGCTGACTCATTGGAAAAGACTCTGATGCTGGGAGGGATTGGGGGCAGGAGGAGAAGGGGACGACAGAGGATGAGATGGCTGGATGGCATCACCAACTCGTTGGATGTGAGTCTGAGTGAACTCCAGGAGTTGGTGATGGACAGGGAGGCCTGGCGTGCTGCAATTCATGGGGTCTCAAAGAGTCAGACACGACTGAGCGACTGAACTGAACTGAACTGAACTAAATACATTGTAAGTGATATATAATAAAAGGTGTTTACAAAATGAAGTGCCCCTTCATCCAAATTCATTATCACCTAATTGCCTTTTCTGTTATATCATCTTCTGGTGATCCCTTGAATTTTGTTCTTCTAAAGGCAAGAGCTATTACCCCAGCTAAATTGAGACTACACATACATGACTATTAAGAACTTTTAGTTAGAAGTAGTAGACCAGGAGTGGGGGCTTGCCTTACATACCTAATGAAACATTTTATTTATTTATTTCATTTTTTAAATTTTAATTGGAGGCTAATCACTTTACAATATTGTAGCAATAAAGCTTTAACAGAGGAGAGGAACTCTAGGCTGAGTTCACAAGGTCTATAGAGGTTTTGATAAGAAGGGTGACTATAAATAGAAATTGACTTTCCATACTTCTCCCTAACTTCTGTTTTTAGAGAAAGTCATGTGGCAGGTATTCAGTTAACAACAACAAAACCGCTGATTCTTCTGTAAAGAAATTGAATGAATTGACTTGGGGAAGCTAAGGCTTCTAGATGGATATGAATGCCTCAGATTGAAAGGAGTAAAGTCTTCTTGTTAAGTCAAAGTAAAGTCTTCTTGTTATGTCAACTGCCATAACAAATCTGAAGACTGAAATCCAGCCATCTGAAATCTGTCAGGTGGTTCCCTGTCCTTTTAATCCCTTAACCTTCAGGGCGTCCCTGGTGGCTCAGTGGTAAATAGTCCGCCTGCATTGCAGGAGATGTAGGTTCAGTCCTTGGGTCAGAAAGTTCCCCTGGAAAGGAAATGGCAACAAACTCCAGTATTTTTGCCTGGGCAATCCCCTGGACAGGGGAGCCTGGCAGACTGCAATCTATGGTGTTGTGGAAGAGTTAGACATGACTTAGCCACTAAACAGCAAAACAAACTAGTTGGAAATTTTCACTCTTTGCCTTCAGCTCCTTCCCCTGATGCTTCCCTATGCCACACAAGCGTCCCAGTCAGAATTCCCACTCAAGGAAAAGACTTAGGAAAAAGTCCTTTTCAAACAACAGTGAATGAAACCTATATTAGCAACTCCACTTTCTGACCCAACAACATGAAAGTAAAAGATGAAAAAAAAAAAAAACAAGGAATAAAGTTGATTCTAGATGAACATATAATAATTCTGGGAGCATAAGTCTCTTATTTTTTTAATCTCGTATACTCAGAAAAGCTTGAGAGTATAATGTATCTAAAATAAGAATTAGGGATACTGTGATAAAGGACCTGTTCATTAGAGAACTAGAGAACATTCTTAAAGGATAAAAAAAAAAATTATTGTGGAAATTTTACATCAATAAAGTTAGGAAACAGTTTTGAGAAAATCATGGAGAAAATAGAGCAAGAGGACAAGTAGGTGAAAATATGAAAAATAAAGCAATAAGGCATAGCACCAATAAAGGGAATGCAATATAGGAATCTCAGATAAATAGAAAAAGCAAACAAAAAGAATTAGCAAGAAAATACTAGAAGACAATAACCCAGACCTGAAGAAGGAAACTTGTCATTTGATTGCTCCCATATAGTAATCCATACTATGATATTGAATTTTTGGAACACCAAAGATAAACAGGATATCATAAAAGTTTCAAGAGAAGAGAAAAAATCTTAAAAAACATAGATCAATCAGATTTGCTTCTGATTTCTCAGACCCGGCACCGGACATCAGAAGACAGAGTTACGAAGGAAAATCTCCTTTGCAACGTTCAGTGGTATTTGCCTTCCATTCTGTAAAGGCAGCCTGGAGACATGTTCAGATATCTAAGAACTGAAGACATTTCCTCTTGTC
The DNA here is from genome assembly GCF_027580195.1 of Bos mutus. Classification (NCBI taxonomy): domain Eukaryota; kingdom Metazoa; phylum Chordata; class Mammalia; order Artiodactyla; family Bovidae; genus Bos; species Bos mutus. The sequence goes on along the minus strand of NC_091620.1, from coordinate 61,714,707 downwards.
TGGAACACTCTTTGCTAAGCCTGGGTTAGCCCTCTTCATCCTTTATATCTTACTGGAAATTCACTTCTTTAGGGAAGCATTCCCTGATTTCCTAAACTAGGTCAGACCTCCTGTAATATCTCTCTGCAGTATTTTGATTTGTAATAGCACTTAACATACATGCAATTGTACACTTGTCTGTGTTATTACTTGATCTTAATTTTGCAGTAGAATATACTGAAGTTTGGAGATGATTTATAAGTTATACATGAAGTCCAGCAGTAAAGCTAGGATTTAACCCCAGGCCTCTCTGATACTGAAATCCATGCAATTAATGCTATGTTCTAAGGCATCCTGTGAGTATTACATCTGAAGGGATTTCTTACTTCTGCATGTTATGAATGTTGTAAAAGGATTTGTTAAAAGTGACCTAACCCATAGAAGTATATTTCTTTATTAGTCCAGTATTTTTGGTGGCTTATAGACAGCTAGAAAACACACACACACACAGAGCTTGTGATTCATTTGACTAAAGCTACATAGACTGGCAAAAGCTGGGGAAGAGATGTAGCACTGGTTTTCCTTTATCCAGGATCCCTAATGGGGTTCACAGCTGCCTGTGATGCTGCAAGACTATATAGTCTTGCCAGAACTGGAAAAACAGCTAATTCTTAGAAACCTGAACCGGAATGAACTGAAATACAAAATGTGCACCAGACATGTCCGCTTCAAGGACTGTTTGTGAAGGTTGGAATCTCCCTGTCACTGGACCAAATTCAGTAACCACAACTCACTTCCTTATCTCAGAGAAGAAACAGTAATTTCACTGTGTCCTTGATGACCTTTTGCCTCTTGCTGGTCAGCATCTGGGGGAAACAGTTTTCTTACAACTATTATTTAACATAAATCCAAATATGATCAGTAACTAGATAACTATAAATTTGTTTCAGTGGAGTTCAGGTATGAACCCAGGATTTTTCCTTTCTACAGCTGCTGCTGCTAAGTTGCTTCAGTCATGTACAACTCTGTGCAACCCCATAGACGGCAGCCCACCAGGCTCCCCTGTCCCTGGGATCCTCCAGGCAAGAACACTGGAGTGGGTTGCCATTTCCTTCTCCAATGTGTGAAAGTGAAAAATGAAAGTGAAGTCGCTCAGTCGTGTCCGACTCTTAGAGACCCCATGGACTGCAGCCTACTGGGTTCCTCCATCCATGGGATTTTCCAGGCAAGAGTACTGGAGTGGGTTGCCATTGCCTTCTCCGTCCTTTCTACAGAGAAGGTCTTAAATTTTAGCTTAGGGTCTAGCATCTGTTGTGATCTATTCTGAATCTCCCTTACGCTTTTGTGTTCTTTCAATTCCTTTAAGAAAGTGAAAGTCGCTCAGTTGTATTCAACTCTGCACATGGACTATACAGTCCATGGAATTCTCCAGGCCAGAATACTGGAGTGGGTAGCCGTTCCCTTCTCCAGGGGATCTTCCCAACTCAGGGACGGAACCCAGGTCTCCACATTACAGGCGGATTCTTTACCTGCTGAGCCACCAGGGAAGCCCAAGAATACTGGAGTGGGTAGCCTATCCCTTCTCTTCTCCGGTGGATCTTCCCGACCCAGGAATTGAACTGGGGTTTCCTGCATTGCAGGTGGATTCTTTCAATTGGATTGCTCCTCTTTAACAGACCCTAGAATGTTTTCACTCCATGTCAGCCTGCATTGGGACTGCAGCTTCTATTTCTCCTGACCCTTATCTCCAAGTTCTGAGTCTTTGTATGAGCCAGTGACACGCTCCTGTTAGTTTTCCTTCTCTCTATTGTGCTCTTCAGAATGTCTCCTTTTCTTCCTAATAGCAATGGTGTGATTGTTGCAGCTCTCTAATTTTCTATCTGCCTCAAATGTCTTGTAGCTGTGGGCCTTTTTCAAGGAAGATTTATTTTCTTATTAGGGCTCAAACTGAAAATATGTTCCTCTGTTTTTTGTACTATGTTCCTTTCTGTGTAATACCAATTAGACTTTTCTGTTGGCATTAGAAGCTGAGGACTATTACTGTTTGAATCTTTGCTCTACAATATCTCTGGAGCCACACATGTCATTGTTGTTCACAAGGAGAAGAGGTGTTGGAGAGATTGTGTCTATTTATTAGATAACCAGTTTTATCAGCTAGCAAATAACAGAATAAAATAACAAAGGCTTGTTTCTTTCACACATAAATATCCAAATTACAGAGACCTGGAAAAGAAGGATGGGAAGGCATGGTACTGCTCCAGGAGGTTGTTTAGGACCCAGAATCCTGGTCAGTCCCCAGCCCCTAAGGTGTTTCTGGCATTGGCGAGATTAAAGATGGAAAGGGAGAAAGAAGTGGAGCACCTGCTGCTTTCTTTTAGAGGCACAGTCTGAGAGCTGTGCATGTGGTTTCTCCTCATATCCCATTGGCCAAAATATAGTCACATGACCACACCTAGCAATAAAAGAGGCTATTAAATATAGTGTTTAGCTGAGGAGTACACTTTTCCTAGTGCTAAAAAGAAGAAGCTGAGAGTAGACATTCAGGACAGCTTATCTCATTTTTTATTTAGGCTTAATGTGGGGTAGGTGGAAATATGCTATCTAGTTTGGTCATAACTTTTCTTCCAAGGAGTAAGTGTCTTTTAATTTCATGGCTGCAGTCACCATCTGCAGTGATTCTGAAGCCCCCCCCAAAATAAAGTCTGACACTTTTTCCACTGTTTTCCCATCTATTTCCCATGAAGTGATGGGACCAGATGCCATGATCTTAGTTTTCTGAATGTTGAGCTTTAAGCCAACTTTTTCACTCTCCTCTTTCACTTTCATCAAGAGGCTTTTTAGTTCCTCTTCACTTTCTGCCATAAGGGTGGTATCATCTGCATATCTGAGGTTATTGAGATTTCTCCCAGCAATCTTGATTCCGGCTTGTGCTTCTTCCAGCCCAGCGTTTCTCAGGATGTACTCTGCATATAAGTTAAATAAGCAGGGTGACAATATGCAGCCTTGACATACTCCTTTTCCTATTTGGAACCAGTCTGTTGTTTCATGTCCAGTTCTAACTGTTGCTTCCTGACCTGCATACAAATTTCTCAAGAGGCAGATCAGGTGGTCTGGTATTCCCATCTCTTTCAGAATTTTCCACAGTTTATTCAAAAGCAGAGACATTACTTTGCCAACAAAGGTCCGTCTAGTCAAGGCTATGGTTTTTCCAGTGGTCATGTATGGATGTGAGAGTTGGACTGTAAAGAAAGCTGAGAGCCAAAGAATTGATGCTTTTGAACTGTGGTGTTGGAGAAGACTTTTGAGAGTCCCTTGGACTGCAAGGAGATCCAACCAATCCATTCTAAAGGAGATCAGTCCTGGGTGTTCTTTGGAAGGAATGATGCTAACGCTGAAACTCCAATACTTTGGCCACCTCATGAGAAGAGCTGACACATTGGAAAAGACTCTGATGCTGTGAGGGATTGGGGGCAGGAGGAGAAGGGGACGACAGAGGATGAGATGGCTGGATGGCATCACTGACTCGTTGGACTTTAGTCTGAGTGAACTCCGGGAGTTGGTGATGGACAGGGAGGCCTGGCGTGCTGCAATTGATGGGGTCGCAAAGAGTCAGACACGACTGAGTGACTGAACTGAACTGAACTGAGGGGGAAATAACCCCGAGAGCCAGGTTAACTAGTAGGCTGAGTTCCTATGGCTTTGGCAAAGAAGGTGAGATCACAGGAAACTGTTTTGGACCTGAGCAAAGATCACTTGGGGTTGTCAGTAAAAGTCAGCTATGTGGTTTCTCTATGCAAAATGACCTGGAGAGAGGATAATAGTCAATATTTAAGAAAATGGCATTGAAGATGGAATGCATAGGGACAAATAGAGACTTAAAAAAAAAATTCCAGATAAGAACCAGCGAGAAGTAGCTCTGGAGTGTTTATAGTGAGAAGGACAGAGACAAGACCAACACCAGAGACATTGGCAAGGCAGGCTCCCCTGAAATGGGCAGAGAGGGAATGGAAAAGTTGAATCTGACTCCAGTGTCCAACACGATTCTCTAGAAAAAGAGTGTCTTCAGCCAAAGAAATAGAGAAGTCAGGAGGAGGGTTCCAGTTCTGTGGTTTTGTGGTTTGTTTTTTGTGGCAGTAGGGGAGAAGAGAGACAAGTATATTTGGGTTTTGACCATTTGAGTTTGAGGTATCAACGCAACACCTAGGCGGCTATGTTCACAAGAAAGTCAACCTACTGGATGGGAAGTAAGGAGAACTCTAGGACTTTGGGGAAAAGAGATTTTAGACCTTCCTCTCATTTTTATGGGCCTAGTAGTTGAACACATGAGAATACCAAGGCAAAGAGAGATAAGGTCAGCTTTGGGGGTATCCTCTTTCCTGGGGGGGTCTGACAGGAAGGGCTCAAAAAGGAACTTAAAAAAAAAAACCCTGAATTTTCATTAACATTGAAAAGATTTTCATGAAGGAGAGGCTCAGTTATCAGGGTAGAATTTTTAGAGCAAGGGCAAGGAAATGAACCCAATTGATTTTACTCACTGGGAAATCATTATAACTTTGAAGAGGCCAGTTTTAGTAGAATAATAGGAGCATGAGTCCGAGCCACACAATTAACTAATGTGCAGAGTTGGCCACGGAGAGGAAGGAGAGGAGGGTGCTGTGATAACATTTCCTTTTCCTCTTCATTGCAGCCATTCGCATGGCATGTGTCTGCCTATTACTGTGAGCTGTAAGGAGCTGGCATAGGTTGAAAGGCTGAAAGGCAGTAGGGTCTTAGGAAAGCCTGACCCTTTTCTTTGTTATGTGATATGATATAATATCAGTTCTTTCTCCATTAGTTGCTTTAGTCTCCTTATGATTTTGAAAATGTATACTTTTGTTTTTATAAAACAAGATAAGGTTGAGAACTCAGTCAGTACAAGTAGGTTATTATTTCCTACAGTATGTATTCCCTTTGATGCAATAAATTCTCACTAAAGAAATTATCTTTTTCCCTCCTAAGTAATTTGTCACTGGGGTCCAGCCAGTGGACCCCAGTATTGTTGTCTTAACTCCCAGGATTGAATACAAGTGGCCTACAAGGACAACATTAATGTATTTACCAAGAAGTTGGCAATTTGAGTAAGCATTAATTATGGCATTATTTCTGAATATATTCTTAATTATAGTTATATTGATATTGGCTAAGAGTTTTGATACATTTGGATGAACTTTCCATATGAACAAATGCTTCAGTGATCTGATTAAACTTCCTAATGAATCTGTTGTATATTATAAAACTCTTGCCAAGACATTTCGGAAGTCAGTTAAGTTTTAAAAAGAAGCAATACATCTTTATTTGAATTTCAAATATGGCTGAGATTTTGTTTTGAAAATTAAGCTAGAATGTGATTATGATTTATCTTACTTTTGAGGGCTGATAACATAATTGATGCAGTATCATTATACTTTCTTCTTTGTTTAATATTTATAATGTATATACTTTATGCCTAATATACTTGAAATGAGTAGTAAATCTATAATTATTATACATGTTATTTAATAAGTTAGCTGTTAAATACGTAGTTGGGTATTTATGTTATGAAACCACTGGAAATATTTACTCAAATAAGTGTGTTGCCAAAAGCTTATGGCTATTGTAATTCTAATTAATATATATTTATCAAATGTTTACCATGTGTGATACATTGGGCCAGGGGACAGAGATAATGTAGAGATGCATACAGGATTTTCTTTGCCCCGAATAGACATATAATTGCTTGGGAAATAAATGTACATATAATATTATCATATAATTTATGTAGTGAACATATGTGAAATGCAATCAATCAAGGATTAAAAAAAGCAAAATTCAGGAACAGTGACAGTTTCATAAAAGAGCAGATAATTTAAGAAAAGGCTTGGCCAGTGGGATTTTGGTGGCAGAAATGGAAAGCGCTTTCTAGGCTGAATGAACAGCTTTCGCAAAAACAAAGAGGACAGCAGGATCTAAATTCGCAGCTGGATAGATAGGCTAGGTGCAAAAAGTAAGTATGAAGTGTGATAGGTAGGTGATTGTGGAAACCATGTTCAATTGAAGATGCTTGAGTTGACTCATTGGAAAAGTCTCTGATGCTCGGAGGGATTGGGGGCAGGAGGAGAAGGGGACAACAGAGGATGAGATGGCTGGATGTCATCACCAACTCGATGAACGTGAGTTTGAGTGAACTCCGGGAGTTGGTGATGGACAGGGAGGCCTGGCGTGCTGTGATTCATGGGGTTGCAAAGAGTTGGACACGACTGAACTGAACTGAACTGAACTAGTATTTCAATTCACAGATAATAGGAGCCATTGCAGTCGTGGTTATTATTGTTATTTTAAGAGCCAGGTACTTCATATGTAATTATCAGGGTCTGACAGTCTGTGTCTGAGGACAAAAACCAGACGAAGAGGGCCAGGGTGGCCTGTGGATCCAGGTTTCCATTCAGAAGAGGCCTAAGTGGATTATTTTGATGTTATCATGTAATGACATCCTGACAAGATTGCAGAAAGTTGGTCATCAAAAACCTTTAAGCTTTGCTTCTATTACTGAACCACACCACCTTTGATAAATTGTGAATATTCATTGTGATAATGAATCTTAATTTGTGAGTTATAGTGCACAGTTAATTTGCACAGTTATAGTGCATCACATTTTTAAATGTTGAACATGTTAATCTATTAAATATAAACACTTAGAATAAGTCATACTATATTCAATTATATTTTGTCCCTTCTCTATTTTTTTAATATACTGAGAGGCTCAAAAAAATGAAAGCATCCTGGTCTTTTCTCAACCTCTGAGAGGTTTTGTCAAGACCATAACATTTTCTTGTATGTACAAAACATTATCATTTATTAATCTTCTGTAGACTTTGCTTTGATCATCCTAAGTATTGTGGTTTGAAATACCAGTACTATGTAAACAGTTCATAGGATTTGTGCTAATCCAGTATAACTCATGAAATTTACTTTTAATTATGAAACACACATTTTCATCTTATTGCATGAAAATTAGATAACTTTCCAAGAGAGAAAAAAGAAAAGCTTTAAAATGTGCCATTAAGAAAAAGGTGCCACATATGAATATGAGTCTATTTTTATCCAGCAACACATCAGAGTATTCCATTAAGAGACCATATTGCCAAGGAAAGTAAGGTCAGATCTAATAGATCTAACTTTCTATATATCACATACCTGGAGAACCAACAAGGTTCTCAAGCAAGAAATGACGTCCCCAGGCTTGTTTTTTAAAAGCCATCTTTTGGTAGTTTGGTAGCTAAGAGCACATCAGCAGTGGAGTTAGGGGGCTTGGTAATGAGGTTTATGCGATATTGCAGGTACCAGATAATAAAGGCTTGGATTTAGAAAGTGACAAAGATAAGGAGACTTTCCAAGGTAAAAAATCCTGACCCAATGCCCATGATCTTTCTACTACTCCAGTTTACTTATGAAAGATAAGTATTGGTTCTATCCTTTTAGTACTTAACCATATAATTAGGATATAGCTAAAATAATTGAGATGAAATCTTTAGAGGAATGGTGCTACCTAGGAGTACAGAGTGTGGTAGAGGCAGGTGTAAAATTAGTTATTCTGTGATCTTAATGGGCCTAGTCATATTTCTTATTGACCTATTATACCTGAATATTTACACTTTTGCCTAGTGTTATTTGTGGGGGCAGTGGCCGTGAATTTTATAGTGTTTAGAAAGAAGTTCACAAATATACTTACTTAAAATGTAATTTAATCTCTTTACAATTATTGGAGATAATTATAAATTAATTTAAAATTGCAAAGTATTAAGGATATTGTCACCATATATATTGCTAAAATTCCGTAGTTGTGTGGCTATGTAGATATATATGTATATATTTGAATAATTGCTTTATAAGCTTTTGTTTTCTCTGTGTTGCTGTATGCAACAGAATGGTGCATGCATCAGAATCAATAAACAGAAAATAATGTATGAGTTTTTACTGAGCAAAGCTCTGGATGGAAAGTAATTGCTGGTCCATCGATCAACAGAGATAATTGGTGGCACAAAATAACATTGGCCTTTGTCTATCTAGGTTCATAATGAAAGCTCAGAAATGTTTGTTGTTGTTTGTTAAAATTATAAAGTAAAGATTGCAGCAATAGTTGAAGCTATTTTTTTCTCTACCAGCAATCATGTTCACAGTTTTTACCTCATGTCTTAAAATAATGTCCCCATCAGATATGTGGGGAAAGAGATCAAATACATGTTTTTTTATTTTGTCTTTACTTTTTACTATCAACAGCTTCAGAATTTTATAATTGATATATATTTAGTTACATTATTATATTTTTATTTGAAAATATTATTTATGATAAACATACTATGTATTCATTTTTTAAAAATAAGAAATTACAGATAAAAATTTAAAAATTAAATATCCATAATTTTAATACCCAAGGATAGTACTCAGAAATAATACCTTAACGACTGTCTTTCTAGGCTTTCTTCCCCACATGCTTATAACTGTATATATATATATATATATATATTTAGAAAAATTAGGTCAGATTGAACATACTGTATTTATACATCTTAATACTGTGAAAATCTTGCAAATTTTCAAACATTATGGCATTGTTCTGCAACATGATGTTTACTGACTACATGATATTCTATGAATCTGTTGTTGTTTATTTGCTGAGTTGTCTCCAACTCTTTGCAGCCCCATGGACAGTAGCCCATGAGGCTCCCCTGTCCATGGGATTCTCTAGGCAAGAATACTAAAGTTGGTTCCCATTTCCTTCTCCAGGGGATCTTCCCAACCCAGGGATCAAATCCAAGTCTCTGTGTCTCCTGCATTTCAGGCAGACTCTTTACCACTGAGCCACCAGGGAATCATAATTCATTTAATTGTTCTATTTTTGATGTTTGGATTAATTTTAACTTTTCCAAATAGCTTTTTGTGTCCTTTTTTGTTTGTTTGTTTATGATGGTGCAAACACTTCTAGCACTGGGCAATGGCATAGAACACATTTGTCTTTGTTTTCCTTGTGCTTTGTGACATTTCCCTACTGTGGAATCTCATTTTAACCTCTTTTTCCTTATATATATGTAGCAAAGGCTACTATGTGTTAACAAAAATGTATATTTTCCTCATCTTCTGTGCACCAGCTGGATCGCATTTCACAACTTCTCCTGTAGTTATTGTGGTCATGTGACTCTACTTAGCCAAAGAAATATGAGGAGTGATGCACACCAAGTACAGATTTCTAGTTTAAAATATCCTCCTGCATGCACCTCTAATTTCTATTCCTTTTCCACTGGCTAGAATGGACCTTCCAAAGGTGACCTTGGAAGCCACGTGTTGACTGTGGAAAAGCTATTGACAGTACAACAGAGTTGAGGTGCGTGCACTCTGTGGCTCCTAACAACCGAAGCTTCAGATTGTTGACAGTTATCTGAGCCATAAGTGAACTTTACTTAGGTTTGAACCATGATGCATTTTGGGGATCACTCAATTTGTTAGAGCAGTTAGAGTACACTTAATAAGAGCCCTAATAACTTCTTTCTTAAGCCTCCAAAGACAGAATTGAGGCTCTGCTTTGCCCTACATAATCTGTTACTCTGCTTCTTAAGTATATCTTATTTTCATTTCTCCCACTTATTTTTCTGGCATTTTCTGTTAAACTAATCTAGAACCAAGCTGTTAGAGATAGATAATGGGCTAATATTCCATCTTTCCTAAGAGTATTTTTATTTTAGTGAAATATTCTGGGAGACTAGGGGACAGCTTTAATTGTCCCCTAGTTGTCAGGAACAACTGTAATTTTTAATTAATATCTTTGAATATAACACTTCTTAGTTGTCAGGAACAACTGTAATTTTTAATTAATATCTTAGTTGTCAGGAACAACTGTAATTTTTAATTAATATCTTTGAATGTAATGCTTCTTAACTAAATCATAAAGAAGTGTTATCCATACCATCTGTGAGATGTTAACTTGTCTTAGGCAAAAAAGAGACTCTATTCTGAAAGACATTTTGGACACCTGCATACTATATCCATCTGTTTGCAATGTGCAGTTCATGTTAGCATTTGACTCTGAGAAGCCTTGCAGTAAAGAAACTCAACTCTCTTCTCTAACCTAGTGTTCCAAAGCTTAATTTTCCATAGAACCCTTGCCTTAAAGTTGTACTGTTAATATTTTTAAATCCCTAAAGTTAGTGTTCCATAAAACAGAGTTTGGTGAGCAATATCCTAGGATATTAGAGTCAAATAAACCTTTGAAAAGACAAACAAGCAAATAGAAAGAACCATTTAAAATTTTGTAGTTTTAAAAAGATAGCTGTTCCAATTCAAATAAGAGTTGTCACTGTATATTGAAAAACAGGTTTATTGAGTGGAATACAGTGCATGGTAAACACCTGTCAACTCTGATTATCCTTTCCTCTGTCAAGACCTTAATAATAACGAGAAGACTTGTTCTGTGAGAACTCAAGTATTATTTTCTTTCTTGACATCTTTATAAATAGTATAGATTATTTAATGCAGTTAAGTTAGTTGTTCAAGGTGTCTCTTTCTTGACTTTTAACTTGTTACCTACCCAAACATTATAAGTAAACATAAAAATGACGGAGTGATCATGTAAAGAACATTTATGATACTTTTAATTTTTTATTTTCTCACTCCACTAGTTTGACACGTGTTTTTCATACTCTGCTGTTTGTCATTTCCATGAAGAATTTGTGAGTATTTCAGCATGGAAGTTAACTGGAGATCCCAATCATAACATTATGTAGTACTTTATTTCTCCTTTGAAAAGTAGATAATCTAAGAGGAAAAATAATTAAAATATGTGGAGTGTTATATAAAATCCTAGCTTGTTTTCCTGAAGGAAGTGTTATGTTACTGTGTGACTTAAAAAAGATTCATTAAAATGTCTTTCAATCTACCCTAGTCACAGTGTCACAGCACTGGATGGGGTGCTGAGGAGATTGTGTTTTACAAATAAACCACCGGGGCCAGGGAGAAGCTCTGAGATTTTACCAGGAATCAAAACTAAGTTTCTGTATTCTGAAGGTGCATTTGTTCCTCTTGGTTTATCTTTTCAAAATTCTCTTAACTGGGGCAGGCTTCATTCTGGGGAGAGTAGAGGACCATCTCTATGGCAGGATTTGCAAGACACATGGGAAATCTTAGCATTAGGACTGCTGCTGCTGCTGCTAAGTCACTTCAGTCGTGTCCGACTCTGTGCGACCCTATAGACAGCAGCCCACCAGGCTCCCCCGTTCCTGGGATTCTCCAGGCAAGAACACTGAAGTGGGTTGCCATTTCCTTCTCCAATGCATGAAAATGAAAAATGAAAGTGAAGTCGCTCAGTTGTGTCCAACTCCTAGCAGCCCCATGGACTGCAGCCTACCAGGCTCCTCCGTCCATGGGATTTGCCAAGCAAAAGTACTGGAGTGGGTTGCCATTGTCTTCTCCGAGCATTAGAACTAGATGGACTATTATTTTCAGAAAGGAAGATAGATCTTTTATTTGTGTCTTCATTACCTGGACAGTTAGGCTCTTGGGCTTCCTTGAAGTCTGGGGTCAAATGCTACTTCCTCTCAATACTTACTTTTGTTTTTTGTTTCATATACAATAACTATCAATAATTACAATTTAATGGTGGAGCTGACCAATTTATTTATAGTTCTTAAAAAAATTACTTGTGTGGAATTTATCAGATGTTTTCACTTCAAGGAGGATTTATTTGTTGATAATTGCATGAGTATAAATAGAATCAAAATTATGCATTTTGTGATATTTCATCATAATAAGAATGATTTTAAAAATAGGGACTTAAATTGAAAGGGGAGGATGTTAAGAGGTTATAGTTAATTTTAAGACATTAGGATCTTTAACCTGTGGCTTTCTGTTGTGATTATGGGGTCATAGTTAATGGTTCAATCACATGACTTTTCAAATTAGATGAGCAAAATTGTTTGACTTAAGGAAACTCATCAACTACCATTTCCATAAGAGATTTGAGTTGCAAAATCCTATCTAAAAAAATACCTTTATCTAGATGATGTTGCAGCTAGATTATTTAATTATTATAATTAAGAAAACTTTATAAGAACAAATAAATGCAGTTGGGATGTACTGCTCATATCTTTTCAAATATCCGTTAGTTCTCACAAAGCATACTTGCACAATAACAGCAGAGTCTTTTTAGGTAATTCACGGACCGTGTTGTGTTAGTTCCTTCAATGGTGCCAGGCAATTTGCTTCATTTCTGACCTAAGGGAACCACCTCCAGGGATCAGAGAGTTACTAGGTCTTCATGTCTATTCAGTCCTAGGATTCTCTACTGAGACTGCCTACAGAGGTGCAAATTTTGATGTTCTATGTATATTTTTCCTCCTATATGAGCACTTATGCAATAAGAACTCAACTAAAACTACTTGACTTTGAGTAACTAGTAATCTAGCCAGGGTCAAAATGTTGCCCTAAATAGGGAGTTCCAAATCAATGGCTCCTTCATGGAGTGTGTACTTGGATACATGACCTGATTCAGTTTTATTCCTTTGCCTCAATGACGCAGCAGGGTCTAGCCTTTGGAAGGCAGCAGCTCGAATATATCTGTTATTTTTGATACCTTGAGAGTAAAACACAGGGAAAATCACTATGTTGTCTAGGGTCTTTTAATGGAAATTGAAATCAGACGCAGGTATTAATAGATGTGAGCTTCCCAGGTGGCACTAGTGGTAAAGAACCCGCCTACCAATACAGGAGACGCAAATTCGATCCTTGGGTCGGGAAGATTCTCTGGAGTAGGGCATGGCATTTGATTCCAGTATTCTTGCCTGGAGAATCCCATGGAGAGAGGAGCCTGGCAGGCTACAGTTCACAGTATCGCAGAGTCAGACACAACTAAAGTGACTTAGCATGCATGCACGTACACATTAATAGATATGACCATTTTATACATGAGCAATCGTCACTGGAATATTTTCAAAAGTCTTTGAAAAAGATCTTGCAGTGTATGTTTCACCTTAAATATCCTACTATCAGTTTTTAAATTAATCCCTTTATATTTAGTTTCCCCATTCTTTTTCTTCCCCAAGAAATGATAGAATAGAGGTTAAGAGAAGGTAGTTATTATTCCAAACATTGAATAGAGTTGTTTCAGCTCTCCTAACTGAGAAGGTGGCAGGTGTTGATTTTGTATAATGCTTGTCTCCACAGAACAAAAATAAGGAAGGCAGCAGAAGTGGAAGAAGACCAGATGCAGGGAAAGAAAAGTTGCTAAAAATTTAAATAAGATATCCTCAAATTTTATTTTAAACATTTTTTTTATTTCCCAGGAGACTAGCTTTAATTGTTTATTTTGTCAGTCCTGATCTTAATTGTAAGTTTAGCAAGGTTTTCCTAAATACTGCATAAAGCACGACCAGTTGTTTTGATTTGCCAAATATAGACCTAACTGTAGGGAAGAATTGGTAATTACCCACATAATTTTAGCAGTGTGACTGCTCCCAAACCCAATAATTCAATTCTCTCAAAGTTCTAATTTGGGCTAGTGTCTCACTGAAGACCAGTATTGATAGAATTAATCAGATAATCATGGATAACTGTTAATTTGTGTTAGTCCCACTTGAAACTTCTCATTCTGTTGGGAGTTAGGATCTGGAAAATCTTGTCATTGTAAAGTATTAAATTTTGAAAAGAACAGATTACAAAACAGTATGCAGTATATAGTTCTATTTTTAAAAAGTAAGTATGTGTGGAATTATAAAAAATGGAAAAATGTAAATACCAATATTTTACTAGCAGTTATTTCTGGGTGATGAGTAAAAGGATATTTTCAGAAAAAAAAATTTAAAAATAATTGGAAACTAAAAGTAATAGAAAAGTCTTTAGAGCAATTTGTATTGATAGCCAGACAACATTGTACCTTCCACCCCAGACAAAATTAGCATATGCTATATGGATTCATGAGGATATATTGTACATATATGTGTTCTGGAAAAGCTGTATGTATCTTTAACGTTATATTTACATTTTAAAGTTATCTGTTTTTAAAGTCATGAATTATAAAATGTTTTAGCAAAATTGTAGATTTTTCTAAGAGAGGGATTAGTGTTTTTTAGATATAAACCATAGAAAGATTTATCAAAGAATTTTAGAAATCAAAGCATCAGAAAAATAACTGGAGGGTTCTACAGGAACTTTATATCAATCATTAATCTATACATATTGTGATTCAATGATTTTATCTTTCATTATAGAAATATGGAATGCTTAGTATAAATGATAATCTTAAGTAGGATTTTGTCTTTTTCAACAATTAACAGCTTGATCTGTTTATTTCATACCAGTGTTCATAGTGAATATACATTTTAGAAAGAATGAAAATAATTTTAGACTGTCACCATTAATTTCTCTTTGGTGTTACTTTACAGGTTTTTATATTGACCTCTTAAAAATGAAAATAATAATGGTTACCATGAGAAATTATAACAAAATGTTCTGATTAATAAATGAAGAGTCTCATACACATAGTCCTAGTCTCAGTTCTAGCAATCTGATTTGTGCTCTTTGGAAAATATTTGTCTATGACATACTTTCTTATTGTAAAATGTAGGTACTCATTTAGACAAGGTATGTAGGTACTGCATATAGACAAGTTCGGTTCTGAGAGTGGTTTCATAAGTTCAGTTTGTTCCTAAATTCAACAAAATTCACTTGAGAGTGAAAGTTAGTTGCTCACTCATGTCTGACTTTGTAACCCCATGGACTGTAGCCTTCTAGGCTCCTCTGTCCGCGGAATTCTCAGGCAAGAATACTGGAGTGAGTAGCCTTTCCCTTCTCCAGGGGATCTTCCCAATCCAGGGATTGAAACCAGGTCTCCTGCAGTGCAGGAGGATTCTTTGTTGCCTTGAGCCACCAGGGAAGCGCTAGGTACCCAACTAGTACAATCGGCTGTATAATACTGTACTGTAATAGGTTTATAATATCTTTTCACACAAATCATACATAAAAAATGAAAACATTTTAAATCTTACAATATAATACCTTGAAAAGTACAGTAGTACCAGCTGTATCACCTCTGCACTTATACTTGCTTCTGGACATCCTGGGCTTGAAATGAAGACACTGCATTTCTATGGTGTACTGAACTCTATACTGTACAGTGCTTTACAGTAAGGTACACAAAAGCACAGAAGTACACTTGTAGAGGATGCACTCACATGACAGTGTACACCAGACAGGTGAACTAACTTATGTGATTGGACACGTGAAGACATGTTTGCCTCTTGGCAGTTTGTATGTAGGGAACTTACTGTGTTTCTCTTTAAAAGTATTACCATACTTAAGTCAATTTTGACATTTTAAAATACTCAGGATAAAAGCCTAGAAAACCTACCAATAAATGGCCTGGTCCATTATCCTAGAAAGGGATCAGTAAACATGAGACTAAAATGTAGGCAAATACCTGTCATGTGTCAACTTTCTGGTGGCTTATTCTGAATCTCTGAGGCCTTAGATTTCTCTATTTGTACCTGTTTTAAGGATGCTTTGTGAACCATTTGATGAATTTCCTCAACATTTTTAATACAGTATCACTGTTTTTGTTACCTGGTTTTTCACTGAAGGATAATTAATTAAAAATACAATAGACAGAACAATTAGATTCCCTTCACTTTCTCCACAGAATTGGTTGATGGAAATTTTGCATTTCACTGGAGCAATTAAATTGCCCAGTAAGAATACATTTAGCTACAAATTTAACAGCTCATGAACTAATGAAAAAAAAAAATCAACAAATTATTGGTCCTAAAAATAGCTTAATCTCTCTATACCATCTTCAGTTATTAACAGGTTTTATGAAGAGGTTCTAAGAAGGAAGGGAGGTAGAGAGAGAGAGGAAGGCGGGAGTGTAGAAAGAAGAGAGGCGGGAGAGAGCTGGGAATCTGTAGAGAGAGAAGCCATTTGACATTTATTTGGAAGTAGAGTGGAGATTTCTCCTTGGTGGCCAGTCTTTGCATGTAACAGACCAGAGCACACGCCTCATAGAGTGTTACATAGTGATCTCTGTGGTGAGAAGTGCATTTTGTGGTCTCAGTTTCAGAGATTATAACTTCTTCCCTAAAGTAGGAATTGAACCCTTGGCATCGGTCAATACAACTTACTATTTCCCAAGGTTCATTCTATAAAAAGCAGATGCTCAGAAGCGTTTGTTTAGAAATTCATTTGCTCTCTGAAGCAAGATTTGGGGGTCAGTGGTGCCAATTGTCATGCCCCATACCACAAAAGATGCTATGAGCAGTAAATGAGTTGCTCAAGATGCTACTGCTTACATATGGGCTTGAATCCTAAAAATACCATGAGTGCCATGAATTGTTATAAGGTCTGTTTTATAAACTAGTGTCATTCAGAGTGCCTGGTACCTAATTGTCATTTGGCAAATATTTGTTGAATGATCTAATGATTGTAAAAAATAAATTATCTGTATCTAATACCATAACCTCTCTGTTACACCATAGTGTCTGATCATTGTTTACACTGAATGAGGTTTTTGTACTCTAAGGAACCCTGGAAAAGGAACATTTTGCTCTTTCTTACTTGAGTTACATTGTTCCATACTAGTTGTAGATCCAATTCCAGGTTGGAGTTAAATATGGAATTATTAGAATGTTTTTTTTTTTTTTCCTAGTGGGAAATGGGGTTTTCCCACCAGTTTAGAATTTTGTACATGCTCTGAAATCACTATTCTGTGTCCTGTTCATTTTGGAAGCACTTTGTGACTATTCTTTGTGACTATTCTTTGTGGCTTATGTCTTATTGGATATCTGAGGATCCAATATGCTGAATTTCATAGACTTTGTATGTGAGGGTTTCCAGTTGTGTCTGTCAAAGGTGGGCTAGGACCACCACCAACAGCATCATCTAGATGCTTTTTAAAATCCTAAGATTCAACCCTAGACTTTAAAGTTTCAGAACTACTAATCCGTAGACTAAGATCTATAGACTATAGAGAATCAATCATTTTCATGTCAATATAAATTCTCTTGGAAAGAATTGAGGAATTATGAGTCTTTTTTCCCAAAATTTCAGTTGCCATTTTATTAGATCATAAAAAATATGCCAAGATATCGCTATTAGGTTGATAAATCATTTTGCACATTCATGAGCAAAGACTCATGTTAGTCATGAAAATGACAATTAGGAAATGGAATATAGATACATGAGATAGCATGGATAAACCTGAAGACATTACGCCAATTAAAATAAGCCAGACACAAAGAATATGACATGATTTCACTTTTGTGGGCTAATAGCAACATCTTGGTATGTTTCTTATGAACTACTCACTATGGAGTAGTACTTTTCTGTTCTTTTTTTAAGCCCTGGTAACTGACTTTGGGCTGTATTCAATGAGAAGGTTAA
Source organism: Bos mutus (assembly GCF_027580195.1). Classification (NCBI taxonomy): domain Eukaryota; kingdom Metazoa; phylum Chordata; class Mammalia; order Artiodactyla; family Bovidae; genus Bos; species Bos mutus. The sequence continues at coordinate 61,697,295 of NC_091620.1, read as the reverse complement.
GACAATCACTACTATCACATCTTCCCTTCAACTGGAGGAGACTAAAAATAAGTAAATAGCAATTGGGAACTTCTAAAATGTTTCATGGTATTAATATTAAAGGAATTCAAGACAAGTGAGAATATTCTTGATAGATTCCAGACTAGCTTTTGTCTTTATGGCTAGTTTTTCACATTTAAAACTTAAATGGTATCAGTTCTACTATATCCATACATTGCAAAAAACCATTTTCATATTTATTTTGAAGCTGTTTTCTTGCTCTAGTTTAGTGTTTTAGAATTTAATTATGAGATTACACAACTGAACTTAATGTAACCTGAAGAGTATATAGGAAAAACTAACCGTATGCAGGAGAAACCAATACACTGTTAATCAACAGACTTTCAGTTTACACTGAGAGCATTCCATTTTTGTGTTTGGTAAAAACTCTTATGAAACCAGTGTTTCACTGTAACTGTGACCATAAAACCTGTTGCAGTACTAGTGTGTCTCCTCACCTATGTCCAGGAAACAACTTTGCCACCAAGCTGCCCTTCAAAACAAAGGGGTTCTCCTGGAAGAGGATGAGCCACTGGGTTACTGTGTCACTTCTGCTGACTCCAGCATAAGACATGTAGGCACTGTGGTCCTGAAAATTAGCTTTCTGGGTCAAAATGGTTTATTTGTTAGCAGTTAAGAAATTCTGCGTGCATTCACTAAAGCTAAGGTTAAGGTGATAAAGCAACTGAGCCTTTTAGCACTTAAAGAAAGGTGGAGGTGAAGTGAAATAACCATTCAAAACAGCAAATAATTAATTGACTCTCTTTGTTAACAGGCAGGAGGTCAAGTACACAGGGCCACAGCAATCACACTGCCTGCATCCTAAACAGCTGCGGCTTTGTCTTAAAATGATTAGGCTGGATTGTTGGGAACTCATTTAAAATGAGATTTTAATTTAGAACGGGAGTGGTAGAGTTAGAAAGATACTATCAGTTTAAACAATATGATCATTTACCTTACTTTTTAATCTTCTTTTTAGTCATGTAGAGTTGTGACCTTTGAGTTCCATTTCCTTGATTTTTATTTTATTAAATCATGTTACATGTTTGTTTTATATTTGTAACTACCAGTTTTACTCTAGGATATTGATTATGTGATTAGATCAGTGTAATTATGAACAGTTAGACTTTTATGTATTAAAAGTTAATAAAAGAAAATATGACTTTTCCAGAAACACTTGAATTAGCTACGTCTCCATCATAGGACTCCGCTGAGTATTGTCTTGAAGTCTTTAAAGCCTGAGATGATAAGGACTTAGGGAACCATGATTGTAAAAGATGAGATGTTTAGGAAGTTTTCCTCCTTTGTATCACACAAGACAGTGTAACAGGAAATAACTGCTTTTTTTTTTTTATGTATTAATATGTTTTTTTTTTATTTTATTTTTAAACTTTACATAATTGTATTAGTTTTGCCAAATATCAAAATGAATCCACCACAGGTATACATGTGTTCCCCATCCTGAACCCTCCTCCCTCCTCCCTCCCCATACCATCCCTCTGGGTCGTCCCAGTGCACTAGCCCCAAGCATCCAGTATTGTGCATCAAACCTGGACTGGCATCTCATTTCATACATGATATTTTACATGTTTCAATGCCATTCTCCAAAATCTTCCCACCCTCTCCCTCTCCCACAGAGTCCATAAGACTGTTCTATACATCAGTGTCTCTTTTGCTGTCTTGTACACAGGGTTATTGTTACCATCTTTCTAAATTCCATATATATGCGTTAGTATACTGTATTGGTGTTTTTCCTTCTGGCTTACTTCACTCTGTATAATAGGCTCCAGTTTCAATCCACCTCATTAGAACTGATTCAAATGTATTCTTTTTAATGGCTGAGTAATACTCCATTGTGTATATGTACCATAGCTTTCTTATCCATTCATCTGCTGATGGACATCTAGGTTGCTTCCATGTCCTGGCTATTATAAACAGTGCTGCGATGAACATTGGGGTACACATGTCTCTTTCCCTTCTGGTTTCCTCAGTGTGTATGCCCAGCAGTGGGATTGCTGGATCATAAGGCAGATAACTGCTTTTGAAACAGAAGGCCAGAAGAAATGTACATAGTGTTTACTTGAAAAAAAATTATCTGAGGAGGATAGTGTCCAAACTATACGGAAGGTAGTGTTGAAGAAAATCTTTGGGAAGAAGAATTGAAGACCTGGAACACTGCTTGGATGATGTGATTAAAGAATTTAGAGGGAGGCATTTGCGTGCCAGTGAACAGCCTACAGGGATAGGCAATGGGTGGGAAAAGCAAGCAAACAGATGGCAATGGCAAGAAAGAGCTGATAAAATGTGGGAGAGATATGGTAGTATGTATCAGCAAGGCTTTGGGGCTCTACATTTTTCAAGGAAGCTGAATCAGAAGATTTTTGTGAGAAGTATTTTTGTGATTTTGTTATATCTTTTCAAGAATGACATTTTATTTCAGGGAGTAGGCTTACATTAGTTAAAAGTCCAAAGCAAAGTTTAATAATGTGTAAGTGAAAACATCTCTTCATGTGGTCAATCCAAAATATGATGCCATTGCCTTTAAACTCTCTCTAAAGTAGATTAGCCCCCTGAAAACATGCTATTTACTGGACATCTTTCTTAATCACTGATGTTTGGGCTCTTGTGTCTTGGCAAAGGTCCCATGCTACAGTGAAATGAGACTCATAAATTTCTACCATTCAGATGAAGAATGGTGGGTGGTGAGCATATGTTTCTGAGAATCTGCTTTTATTTAAATCAAAAGCCTCCTTCATGCATTTTAACCTATAGTCATGTAAGACCAGTTGGAGATGATTTCCCTTCATTCTGTTTGGCCTTGTTTTACTCCATTGTAGAGGTATTTGAGAATTATGAAGGTTTTACCTGCGTCTGGAAGATAGTCATTAAGCATCAGCTGTGGGAACCATATGGAAATCAGGTTCCCCTGTGAGTTTCTTGGATACACGAAGAGGAGAGTTTGCTTCCATTTTGATTTAATAATCTCTCACTGCTGTTCTGGTTTTGAGGAAAGCTGTTGATCGTGTTTGAGCTGCAGAGTGGTTCCAGAGCCTGTGAAATGTACAGCTCACGAAGAGCATCAACATGACAGCTGGAGAGATTAGAGTCCATTCTGTGTGTGTACAGAATTAGAGGACCAGTGCTCACAGAAGCAGGCGAGCCTTCTCACATTAATCAATGTCTTTTAACCCAGAATCAAAGTGGCTTCCTGTAAGGAAAAACACATGTGGGTAGACACTGTTTATTCCATTTTAAGTGGGTTCCCACTATTTGCAATAAAACTTTATGGACTAGAAAAAAATGTCTGCTATATATTTATACTAAAGAATGATAGAAAAGGGTAAATCATCTGGCAAATTGTAGCCTCAACATACTCAGTTTTTATTTAAAAAGACATACCTGAACACATTTTATAGTTATTGCTGACTATATACGGCCAACTAAAAATAGCAAGACAATGCATCACAGGTTGAGATATAGTTGTAATTTTTGAAAAGGAATTCCTTTGGTGTTCTATATCTAAAACACTTGCAAGTAGGTAAATTTTGACCTCTGAATTTTCTTACAAAGAATAAAACTTTCCCAGGATAACCTAATAGGGGAAAGGACAATCATGACATTGTAATAACAGCATAACTGTCTTATTCTGAGGCTCTGATAAATTTTTGGAAACCAAACTGAGCAACTCTAAGGGTCTTTTGTCTTAAATGGTCTCTTTGGTGGATCTACTGGCCCTGCACGCTCTTCCTCCTTACCTGGCTATGTTTCTCTAGCCACTGCTCTGTACCTCTTTGGCTTGGTTTACCCTAAGAAGGTAGTTTCTTTTAGTTCTTAGAAATATCCTCCCCTCTTTTCCTTCTATGGTACCCCAGATTCCCTTACGGTCTCTCACAATTCTTTTAACCCCTAATAAAATTACTATTCTCACCCTGCCTCCTTTTTCCAAAGATATTTATTCTTGGCCACTAAAAATCCATATAAAACTTAAGCCCCTCTAGCTCTGATCCCTTTCTATAACTCTATGTACTCCATCCAACAGAGAGGAAGGTAATACTAGGAAATGTAGAAACAAACAGGAATTAGACATTTGATTTAATGGTAGAAGGTTTTTGTTTTTTTTTTTAGTTTAAAATTTTATAAATAAGCTATCATTGTAATAAGTTACTGCAGTATAAAAAGCAGGAAATAAAATACTTTGAAGAAGTTTCTGATAATATAGCAGCGAGTGAAAGTTGGTCAATGGTGTCCGACTCTTTGGAACCCCATGGACTGTGTAGGATTCTCCAGGCCAGAATTCTGGAGTCGGTAACCTTTCCCTTCTCCACAGGATCTTCCCAACCCAGGGATCAAACCCACATCTCCCGCATTATAGGCAGATTCTTTACCAGCTGAGCCACCAGGGAAGCCCAAGAATACTGGAATGGGTAGCCTATCCCTTCTTCAGCGGATCTTCCCGACCCAGGAATCGAACTGGGGTCTCCTGCATTGCAGGCGGATTCTTGTCAGAGCTGTGTTAGTGACTGTCAAGCTGAGAACACCAATGACAATACTGCTTTCAGAGGTGACCAGTTGTAGTTGGATTTTGTTAAATCTCAAACCTCATGCATATTTTTTTTCCTGAAGTCAGTTTGTAAATACTATTCAGTGAACTCTGAGGGGCATAAAGTTGCTCCTTTCAAAGGAGCCAATTGTGTGTGGTTATTGGAGCCACAGAATTCTTCTGTAAAACAATGGTACTGTATTTTAAAAATTAGTAAGTCCAACAGGGTTAGGACAGAAATGAGCCAGAAAGCTTTATATTGTACTTATATTCTAACTTCTACAATGTCAATATCCTCCATGAGAGGCAAATATTTTAGGGAAATTAAGATAGTTTCCATGATCCTGTGGAATATCACCTCTTCTCACACATATACCTAACTCAGTTTTACTGGGAAAGTTTGAATCTTCACACATATACCTAACTCAGTTTTACTAGGAAAATTTGAATCCAAGGCACAGTAGGTACATTAATAATGCATGTCACCACAGTAACTAGAGATGGTAATGCACAGATATATGCAGTAGAATAAATACAATGGAATGCATGCAAATATTCAGGCCATAAAATCCAGGTATGCAAAATATATACGTTTATTTTGCCATTTCTGGATTTAGGTTTTTTATTGCTAGCAAAACCTATTCTTTTCAAATTGAGGTAAACCTAAGAACCTTCTGAGGCAGTTCAAGGCAAATTAAGTCTGTTTATAATTCTGCATCTTGTCAGAGTAGCATCTCTGCTTTGGGGATATTGTGATAGCCTCAGGGGAGGAACAGCTGGACCTCAGTGCCTGCTGGTATCTATTGAGACCTATGTTGACCTGTCTGGGTCTCAGTTGTCAACCCCTCACCACTGACACCCTCCACTCTCATGCTGGCATCCATTGAAATGCCCCCATTCCCATCCACCTCTTTTTATTTACTGCCTAACCCTGAAAATTATTCCATGGTAGCCAGAATCATGAGACAATAGGTCTGGAAGGTGGTATATCAATTTACACATCACATTTTTATCTGGACACAGAAAGTTACACCGAAGACATTCTGGCTGTGTTGTTTGAAGTACACACCTCAGATGGGCGTGTATGAATTCTACGGCTTCTGTCCATTGCAAGCACCTAGTGGGCCCAATTAGGCAAACTTCGAGAGCTCAATTCACCATAGATAAAATAAGCATTTTTTGTATTTCTAAGAATGAAAATTCTGTCTCTCTCTTTTTCTTTTTTTTTCAGATATTTGGTCGTTCATCCTTGTTAGAAATGAATTCTGGGTAAAAAAGGGGTTGGGTGCTAAATGTTGGCTCCAGTTAAAAATGGTCAAGACTGTCTTGTTCCTCTCTGTTCACTTGGGCTTCCCAGGTGGTTCAGTGGTAAAGAATCCACCTGCAATGCAGAAGACATGGATGGGTTCAATGCCTGGGTTGAGAACACCCCTTGGAGGAGGGCATGGCAACCCATTCCAGTATTCTTGCTTGGAGAATCCCATGGACAGAGAAGCCTGGAAGGCTATAGTCCATAGGGTTGCAAAGAATCGGACATGACTACACACACACTATTCTCTTTTACCAGGATTTCCCCTGTCCTGAACTTAGCATGTCATTCCTTACAATATGACCAACACTGACAAACTGGTGAGTGAGCTCAGTTAGAAACAGGGTAACCCTTGAGTCATGTTTCCAGTAGTCTTCTCCAGCTGATTGCTAATACCACTATTATCTTGTATGACTGCCCATGTAAATATCCTCATTTCAGCTTTTACGTACTAATACACTTGTCCCCTGGTATCCACAGGGGACTTCAGATACCAAAATTTACAGATGTTCAAGTCCCTCATATAAAAGGTATATAACTTATGCACATCCTCCTGTATTCTTTAAAACATCTCTAGATTATTTCTAATATCTAATACAATGCAAATGCCATGTAGTTGCTATACTGTATTATTTAGATACTAATGACAAGGAAACATCTGTATATATTCAGTACAATCACAACCACCATAGGTCTAACTACATCAGCAACAAATAAAATTTTTCTTTCTTTGAATACTTACAGATTGCTTTCATTTAATGACTTGAAAGAGAAATACATAGAATAAAACAGGATATTTAAAATACAAGTATGTATATAAAATGTAATTATAAACAGAGAAAATATAAATTCACTTCTCTCTCAGATACACACACTGTGTTGTTTTTCAGTCTCTAAGTTGTGTCCGACTCTATGAGACCAAATGAACCATAGCACCCCAGGCTTCCCAGTCTTTTACTATTTCCTGGTGTTTGCTTAAACTCATGTCCATTGTGTCAATGATGCCATCTAACCATCTCATTTTCTGTTGCCCCCTTCTCCTCCTGCCCTCAGTCTTTTCCACATCAGGGTCTTTTAACCCTCACCGAAACCCTGATTCTTCTCTCTTGATAACCCTCATAAGATGATGATGGTGGTGATGGTGAGGACAATGGTGATTGTTTTATGATGTTACAGTGCTCATGGGGTGAGAAGATGAGATGTCTGACACTGTAGTGGTAAGTGGTGAGATATCAGGCAGAATCTTCTGGCAGAACATGAGAAGGGTCAACTGGGTTTCCCTTACAGCTGTTGAGACTTTGGCGGAGGCTCAATGATGGTAATGTCAGAGTCTATGAAGGCTGAAGGCCGGGGCTCTTCAAGCTTGAAAGTCAAGGCTTCACAATCGCAGGTCAGTGATAATATTTGGGGGAAAAAAATTGTTATAGAAAACTGTTTCTTCATCAAATAGATCTTGCGGGGGTTCTAGGTGTGCTGTTATCTGTCAGGTGACGCAGAGGCTTCATTCCATCAAAGGATCATATTGAAGTTCATATCCTTTAACACATGAAACTATTAAAAAATTGCTGCAGATTTTTCAAGTGTCCAAACTGATGGTTCTAAGTCTAAAACTGCTCTAAGTCTTCTGCATCTCTATCATCATTGTCTGTAGAGGATTTCAATAGACCTTCAAGTTCTCTGTTGGTAAGGGTTTCTCTGTGCTTCAACATTGTCCTTGATCATGTTTGAGAAGCTTTCCCCACCAAATTCCTTGGAACATTCCTGACTTTTGCATCAGTAGTGGGGACACCCCTGAAATCATAGACAGCCTCATTCCATCATGGCTTCCAACATGCACTCCTGTCTTGGGCTTTGGGGAATCTGTGGTCTCTGTAATTGTGAAGCTCTTCCATAAATCCACAAGTCCTTCAGAATGTGAGGCAAGTTGCCTTAGTACACTTGATGCCTTGATCTAATGGCTGCAGCATAGACATAGTATTAAGGGGGCAGGGACATTGCATCCACATAATTGTCTGTGAAGCAGAAAGATAGGGGATGGCTGGGGACATCGCCAGTAATGAGGAGGCCCTTGAATGACAGCCTTGTCTTTTTGAGAATTTTTTTCACTCAGGAATGAAGCTCTGGTGGGACTATTCCAAGAACAAGATGGCCATCACCCATGCCTCCTTGTCGTATTGCTAGAACACAGGCAGACGATTTTTGGTTTTCATCACATTTCATCACAAATGAAGCCTTGCTCTGGAAGATAGTCTTTCTCTTGCACAAGTTTCTCGAGGTTTTCTGGGAACACTAATGCTGCCTTGGCATCAGCCAATGCTAATTCTCCTGTGATCTTTATGTAGCTCACCAGTCATCGCTTACCAGCCTACCACTCCTTCCTCTCGCACTCCTCAGCTCCCTCACAGTGATCCCTCACAGAGCACAGCAGCGCTCCTGCAAATGAGGTGCTTTTCACTCAAAAGTTTGCCATCAGCCAGGATATGCTCCTGTGACGTCTCCTCTAGCCCCACACTTAATGCTTTCTCAGTCTTGGCAAGAATTTAACACCAACTGGAGACACTGGTGTTGCCACTGTAGGAACAGCACTAACACTTCCACAAACTGTAGCTTCTTTCTGCTTCATTGTGCAAATGCTTGATTCCTTCTTGCCTACCTTTCCACCCACTTTGGCAAGCAGCATGCCATGTTTTCAAAAGATCTCAGACTTTCATTTTCTCTTCTAAAGAGAGCACTTTATGCTCTCTCTTAACCTTTGAGGGATGCTGTGACCACTTAATTGCTTTTTAAGAGCCGTTTTCTTCATAGAAACAAAGAGTATATACAGCATAAGCCGCCCATGTACAAGATGCGAGGTGAACAATGTTCATACAACTAGGCACTGAACAGAGATTGAGCATCTGTGGGAAGGCAGGAGGCTATAGCAGCCTTCATATCACACCATGCAGTGGATTTAGCATAGTGTTCAATGCAAATTCCAGTTTTGCCTTCTGGAACTTTCTGGAATTTTTTTCCCCCAAATATTTTCAATCTGTGGTTGCTTGAATTCATGGATGCAGAACTCAGGGATGCAGAGAACTTACTGTATTAATTTTGCATTTCAGTTGGTCTGCTTTTTCTGTGTCGTATTGACGCATATGGATATGGGTCGGTATGGAAAATACCAGTAGCTTTCACTTTCATGTTTTGTGATGTCTATATTCCCCTTCAAACCTACCACGCATATGTGGTACTATTTCCTTTCTTGTTTAAAGCTTAAAGCATAAGCCCAGTTAGCTTAATCACAATGTTAGGGTTATGATACTAGGTAGATAGCTTTAACTCATTTGGAGATCAGTTAATTTTGTTTTATTCTATGGCCTTAAGTGGCAGTGTACTAAAAAGTCATACTCAATGAGATAGTATGGCTAGAAGGGCAAAACCTGTCTTGACTATAGCAAAAGACCACACAGATACTCCTGAGTGCATATTCTACTTTAGGGACAGAGTGGTAGTATTTCTATGTGAACATCTGCACTTTGAAACTCTATACTGAAAGAAGAGTCAATATTTATATTGATGTTAGCTATTCATCGCCTCCACTTCCACAGATATGTCAACTTGAAGCATATTCAATGTGTGGAAACCCAAATTTATAACAAAATAAATAAGGGGATGTATTTTTCAGCCCAGAAGTTTCTTTATAGTTCAGAGGAGTTTCTTTAAATAGTATGATTCCATATTGTATGGTAGAATACACACACATATGTGTATTACATATGTGCTATATATTTTATGTATATACTATATATATTCATTTACATACAATTCTAGACAGTGAAGTATATTTGCAGTTCTGTTCACCACCTGAAGACGCAGTGTTTTATGTTTTGAAATGCCTGAATTAATAAACATTGGTAGAAATTAACTCATTATGATTACACTGTATTTCTTAGAGTTTTCACAATTAAGGACATTTGTTTTTTTCAGAATCAAAACAGTCAGTTACAAAACTATTTCAGCTTTTTCAATTACAGAAGTTAGTCATAATACACATTTAATTGATTTTACATAATCAAGGCTGATTTACTATTAAGAACAGTTGTCACTATTTGCTTATTAAATGTCTTCTAATTGTAGTAAGTGACAGCCAGACAACTTTTAAATATAACCAAGAAAATGTTTATCAATAACAACAGTTTAATTGTTTAAAGTTCACGCTTTTGTTGTTTCATAAGTACTTTTAGAATGTATTTACTTGTGTAAGAAATTGTTAGTCATAAATCTGAAACATAAACTTCTTGTTCCTGCTGCTACCTTCTTGGATCATTCGAACTCTGACTGAAATCTCTGGGGGTCTCTCAGTTTGGCTCAGTCCTGTCCAACTTTGCGACCCCATGGGCTGCAGCACACTAGGCTTCCCTGTCCATCACCAACTCCTGGAGATTGCTCAAACTCATGTCCATTGAGTCGGTGATGCCATCCAGCCATCTCATCCTCTGTCGTCCCCTTCTCCTGTCTTCAATCTTTCCCAGCATCAGGGTCTTTTCCAGTGAGTCAGTTCTTCTCATCAGGTGGCCAAAGTATTGGAGTTTCAGCTTCAGCATCAGTGCTTCCAATGAATATTCAGGACTGATTTCCTTTAGGATTGACTGGTTGGATCTCCTTGCAGTCCAAAGGACTCTCAAGAGTCTTCTCCAACACCATAGTTCAAAAGCATCAACTCTTTGGTGCTCAGCTTTCTTTATGGTCCAACTCTCACATCCATACATGACCACTGGAAAAACCATAGTTTTGACTAGATGGACCTGTGTCAGCAAGGTGATGTCTCTGTTTTTTATTATGCTGTCTAGGTTGGTCATAGCTTGTCTTCCAAGGAGCAAGTGTCTTTTGATTTCATGGCTGCAGTCAACATCTGCAGTGATTTTGGAGCCCAAGAAAATAAAGTTTGTCACTGTTTTCATTGTTTCCCCATCTATTTGCCATGAAGTGATGGGACCAGATGCCATGATCTTAGTGTTTTGAATGTTGAGTTTTAAGCCAACTTTTTCACTCTCCTCTTTCACTTTCATCAAGAGGCTTTTCAGTTCCTCTTTGCTTTCTGCCATAAGGATGGTGTCATCTGCATATCTGAGGTTATTAATATTTCTCCCTGCAATCTTTCTTTTTCTCCCTGCAATCTTGATCCCAGTTTGTGCTTCATCCAGCCCAGCATTTTGCATGATGTACTTGCATTTAAGTTAAATAAACAGGGTTACGATATACAGCCTAGATGTACTCCTTTCCTAATTTGGAACCAGTTCACTGTTCCATGTCTGGTTCTAACTGTTGCTTCTTGACCTGCATACAGATTTTATCAGGAGTCTCTGAAGGAGTCTATTCCGACTGCTCTGGAGCCTGTTTTGGGTGGGGTTTACTTGGAGAGAATAAGCCATTTCTTCCATTCCCACCCAGGAAACAAGCCTGCCCAGGAGCACTGGCCTTAGTGCTCTGAAATTCTGCTCACTTCTCACCAGGTTTTTCTATATATAGAACAACCCTCTGCACCTTCCTGATGATCCTTTCCCAGGTTTTCCCTTTTCCTTAAGACATATTTCCTATGCAAGACCATATGGTATTATAGCAGACAAATTTGAAGCATTTACCTGGGTTCTTGCCACCTCTTCTTTACTTCACTTTTCTAATAATGAGGCCCTTGGATTGGAGCATTTTAAGAAGTATCTGGACAAGAGTAATTATTAGGGATTGCATTTATACATACACACACACATACACACACACACACACACACACACTTTGTGAAACTCTATCTGTAGTCATAGGCTTCACACTTGTGAAGATTTCAAGAATAAACCCAAAGAGCAATAAAAAGATCTTGATAGTTTCTTTTGTTTAAATATTAAAGACTTACATAATACAAAGAGAAGTCTGCAAGCGGCAAAAATGTAGCTGAAATGCTGACCTAAGTAAAAACTTTTAGAGTACTAATTAATAAAATTGCATTGAATTTAGAAAACGAATCATTATAAAAGGGGCTGAATGCACAAAGTTCACGCTACTACTGATAGTGAAGCAAGCATACAGAATCCAACATGGAAATTATTCATTTTTTATCAGATAATACCCATTTAATTTAAAACTGACCTGTGACTTTCCAATATGAATACAATTATATTTAGTTTCGTGTTTCTTTAGTTAATTGTGTAATAAAATGTGACCAAACCTTTAAAATGCCATTCTTACCCTCTAATGCAACTGACTGAAATCAGTGGAGCATTTATGAAATAAATAAATCAATCCATGTAACTCTTAAAAATAGAGGATCCTAATGATTTTCTTGTGCTCAGTTAACTGACCTCCTTTAGAAATTTGTTTTAGAAGGAGATGGCACTAAGATTTACTGAGAACCTAATTCATGTTAGGGCTTCCCTGATGGCTCAGATGGTAAAGCGTCTGCCTGCAATGCGGGAGACCCGGGTTCAATCCCTGGGTTGGGAAGATCCCCTGGAAAAGGAAATGGCAACCCACTCCCCCACACCAGTACTCTTGCCTGGAAAATTCCATGCACTGAGGAGCCTGGTAGGCTACAGTCCATGGGGTCGCAAAGAGTCACACACGACTGAGTGACTTGAATTTCTTTCTTTTCATTTTAATTCATGTTAGACTCTCTGATGGAGATTTCATACATATTTTCTCAGTTGTGATATGATGATAGAGGTAGAAGAAATTGTCAGGATTTCTAGAGGTTCCCAAACTCACATGTCCTCAGACCCTTAAACCCACATGAAACAAACTGTTGGCACTGTGGCAAATCCTCAAGATCTGCTTCTCAGATCCAGTGGACTCCCTTTCATGCCAGAATGTGGGTTTTAGGGTGCTAGATCTTTGTATTTGTCTAAGAGGAACAAGAAATGTGAGATCTCTTGTTTGCTTGGCCAGCTCCAGATTTAAAAGTACAGAAATAAATGATGTATGGACCAAACGAAAGATGTCTACAAGCTAGGTTTGATTGTCTGGCTTCTGGTTTGATCTGGCCTTATCTCTTTGAAAATGAGACCCACATTGGTTCTGTAGCTTGCCTACAGTCAGCTGCTGTCTGTACCAGAGGTAGACCATGACCACGATCATGGACTCCATTTCTACTGCCCGCCAGTCCATGCTTTTGTATGACACAAAAGCAGAAGTTCTTAGGCCATGGAAAATGAGTGAGATTGAATATTGCCAGGAAAAGACTAGGTACACTCATAGGCCTTTTCTAGCTGTAACCTATGAAAATCATGTCAAACTCCGGCAACATTTTCTAAAATTACAAAAATAGAGATGATGTAGAGGGGAACCGTTTTGGACGTTTGTTTTGTTCGTTAATCAAAACACCTTTCCCTTTTGGTGCCATTGTTCAGAAGAGTTGTTCAAAAGGTCCTGATACCGCAGGTCCAAAGGAAAACAGCTAATTGAGAAAATGCCGCCTCTTGAAACGAGTATAGCGGTGGAAACAGAAGAGATAGCAAGGATTAAGTATCATATCGCATCAGAGCTTAAAGACCTATGCTTAATGATAAAAATTGCTCTTGTCGGAGCACTTGAAAAGTGTGAGGGAGCTGAGAGAACAGAAATGTTCAAGTCTGATGGGGCACAAAATCGAATTACTGAAGTGAATGCAAAACGAGAAATTTTCACAGCATGCAGGGAAAAAAAAAAAAAAAACAGAAAAAGGAATCAAGAGAAGAAGGAAGACCTCGATGACCTGTCCAGGTGATAAAATCTACGCATGATAGGAATACCTGAAACAGGGGACAAAGCAAATGAAGCTCAAATTGTAATTAAGGAACTAACTGAAGAAAAATGTTCAGAGTTAACAAACTAGATCTACAAGTAGAAAAGGCTCACAGGGTGCCATTGGAAGGATAAAGAAAAAAAGTTCACAAGTATCCCAGAGAAGACAAGCCACTTATAAAAGGATGAAAGTTAGCCTGACCTCAAAATTTTCCCTTGCAACTGTAAATGCCAGAAAACAATATCTACAGTTTTTGCTCAGAGGCTCGGTCTTATCCTGCTCTTTACGACCCCATGGACTGTCAGGCTCCTCTGACCGTGGGATTCTCCCAGCAGGAATAGTGGAGTGGGGTGCCATTTTCTCCTCCAGAGGATCTTCCCCACCCAAAGATGGAACAGTTGTCTCTTTTGCCTCATTCATTGGTGGCAGGTGGATTCTTTACCATGTGGGAAGCCCATCTATAGTTTTAAGGGAAAATAGTTTTGAACCAATTAGATGTCCTGACAAGTTATTTCTGTACCAAGGCAATGGGAAGCATTCAGAGATATGCAGAGGCTGAGAAAGTATATCTTTTAAGTACTGCCATTGAAAACTTTGTTAAGTGATGTACTGCATCCAACAAAAAACATGGATTAAAATAAGAGTAAGGAGGCAACGGTATAAAAGAATTGGTGGTAAGGTTTAGTTAAACGGCCTTAAGGTTACAGTGTTATATAGAATTATAAAACTAAATGCAAACATAAATATGTAAACTGGGTCTAAAATTTCAGCTTATGTCTTTATAAGCTTAAAAGGCATGCTAAATGTTCAATATGTAAAACAAAAAAAATACTGCTTTATTTTTAGCGTGTAAAGATATGCATGTTCTTAAGTTAAACATGTAAAATAAAAGGACTTTGTCACTGTGGACAGAACCTGTAGAATAAAGGCATATCAAATGTTAACCTAACAAAATGGGAAAACCAGTAGTACAGTTTTATTTCCTCTAGTTTTAATTATAGGAGTGGGAAAGTAGCAAATTTGTCTGTAATGCTAATACTAGTAGTGTACAAGGAAACTGTAAATTATTGATTGGGGTGGTAGTGGATTGAAACCTTATTTAAAGTACATTTTGCCTGTGGAAAATCAGTACCTACAGCTTTATGTAGTAGATCACTGTAGGTAAATTTGACAATAAATGCTGCAAATAGAGAGGACATATTCAAATTGTAGGGGCAGTGGTGAAAGACAGCAAGGAAGCATTAAAATTGGCATAAAATAGATTGATACAGGTACTGCTGAGTTACCACATTCAAACTGGTTAAATATTCCTATTTTAAAAGGTTGAAATTGGGTCAAAAATCGATCTATAATCCTGGATACCCACATTAGTAGAAAACCGTAAAAGAGTTTAAAGATAATGAAAACAATGAGTCATAAGGGAGCAATATTTTTATTAGACAACTCAAGCTATAACATATTTATAAAATATACTGTACAGTTAAGATGCTTTATGTGGTAGATAACATGGCATTCATTGTAAAATAAATGTTCAATATCTTCCTAAAAAAATAAAAAAATAAAATTACAAAAATAAAAGATGTTATCATTTGCTATGATTTTTTTAATGTAACTTTTTATTGTTGTGTGGACTTTTAATTCTCATTTTGATGATTAAAACAGCAATACTTTTTATCATTATGATGATGTAAAGTTAGATAATTTAATGCATGGCCATCTGGAGAAGGAAATGGCAACCCACTCCAGTATTCTTGCCTGGGAAATCCCGACAGAGAAGCCTGGTAGGCTGCAGTCCATGGGGTCGCAAAGAGTTAAGACATGACTTAGCAGTGAAACAATAACACATTCTTTTAGACAGTTAAAAAAAAAAGCCTATGAAATATAAGCCATCCCCAGGATATTAGTTTTTAGTTTTTATCTCATTAATGAAGAGTTAAAATTCAGATCTTTCTGTGGCATATGCCATGGTAACTTCTAATCCTGAAGTTAATTCTAAAATAATCTGGGGCAATCTTGATGCTTTTAAATATGAAAATCTACACAACCCACCCAGAAAGGTATAAGAATTTTACTATTAATGGGAGAAGGGTGAGCATGCTTAGAGATCTGACATCAGGATGAGCCCTGGGTTTGGGAATAGAGAGGGTAGGTACACTTGCTAATCTCCCTATTCTCGAGAACACACGGGGGCTCTCCTGAGTATTCCGGAGTACCTTCCCAGTGTTCCAAACAGGATTCAAATTACAACCTTTTGGAAACATGAAAAACATGAAATCAGCGACAGAGATTATGAGACCGAAGACATGGCTCTGTTGGCTTGTCACAGGGTAAAAATGACAACACTTCTCTTAAGATAGGTAATGAAGCTCAAGAATGTTAAGTATCACAGAAATCTTATTATGACTATGCTAACCCTTTACCTTTTCCCTTTACCATTCTCATTAGAGATAAATTCTGCCACATCAAACTGATCTACTGAGACCTACATGGTAGAGAGACCATTCTAGGCATCTTGTCCAAACCTCTGGAGAAACTTGCCTAATTAAATCTTCAGCATAGAGCAGAATGCTTAAAATCCAGGCTCCAGAAAGAAATACTATAAAACTGTGTTTATTATGAAAATATTAAATTTCAAATTTAAATGCAAATTTTATTGGTCAGTACACATCATGCCCCTAAAGTAAGGCATAAGCCTTCACTTGTTATCCTTCACACTTCTAGAAGATAGGCAAGTGGCCAAGAAAATGCAGACAAAAGGAAGTTCACAATGTAAATCTGTAATAACTCTCATAACATGTCTACTTACATCCCTGTAATGCATTCAGCAGCCTAATGATTAAAATATAGATATTGAGCAGTAATGGGATTAATGTTCATAATATGATTAGATTCATGAGACTAATATTACATTAAAATTTATAGATATGTTTGAAGTGGTAATTTATAAAATTTTAATTATATAGGTAGCTTACTTTGTATATTCTGTTTTGCCTCATGATCTTAATATATAGATTATTTTAAAATATAAAATACTTTGCACATATCTCAGAAACTTAAAATTTGTCAGCATAAGTAATGTTTTATGCTGTTAAAGGTTGCTTTTTGTATTAACATTGCATCAGTATTAGATGGGGGACTTGGAATTAGTTCAGTTCTCACCCCTGTCTTAGAGCATTTCTTCTCAGGTAGTGTCATGTGATACAAACATTTGTCCTCTTCTAATGGATTTTCCAGTACTCTGAACCAAAAATCTGGACATGTGTTTTATCACACACAGAACTATGCTTGCCACTTTGGTTTTATATCCTTCCTAAATTTTCCCAGTACAGTTGCATGCACATTTTCTTTTTTATAATTACTGATGCAAAGTCATGGTACACATACATTTTTCTTTTTTTTTATTTTTTAAATTTTTTAATTTAATTTTATTTTATTTTTAAACTTTACATAATTGTATTAGTTTTGCCAAATATCAAAATGAATCCATCACAGGTATACATGTGCTCGCATGTTTAATCTATATATTCTGTTGATATTTACACATCATTAAAAATTCTTTTATAACATCTTTAATGTTTGAATGATATTTTATTATATGATGAACTATAACAATCTTGTTGATTTTTTTCTCTTTAAAAACAGACAGAATCTATGTAGCTAAAATTTTGTATATATACACAACTATTTCATAAGAATAAATTTCTAAAAGTGTGATATGTTAAAGAGAGTATAAAATCTTGACATGTTTACAGAAAGGTATGTTACATGATCATATACTTTAGGACATGTACCCGTGTCCCTAAACACTCAATAACAAATTGCATTAATGGTATTATTACTATTCCTTTGTTGAAAAAAACAGGAAAACAGTGTCCTGTTGTTTTAATGTACAATTCTTTAATGATCACTGAGGCTGAAAATTTTTTTATACATTTCTGGTTAAACAGAGAGACATGGGGGCAAATTTTCCTAAATGTCAATAAGTAACTTTGCACAGAAAATATAAATTCCATCATCTTGAATGGGCCAGATCCCTCACTCTAGCTATACATGAATGACATTAAATTTGTAGATTTACTCCATTTCATGAAGGGGACAGATCACTCAAAAACTCTGATCAAATTTCCATTTTAAAATAAAGAATGTTAATAATCAATCTAGTGAAAAGTTGTGTCAGTAAGTATGACATCTAAGCCACAAGTGGTTCAGATGATTTTCTTTTCTCTGCAATATATCGTGTGAAATAGACACCTTATTAAAGCTGCATGTTTCCCTTAATGAGGTATTAAATTCTGAATGTATTTAATCTTTTTAGTATTTTTGCATTTAGCTTCCTTTTTAAAGGTAATTCAATTCAAAATGTGACTTGAATTGGAATTATTTTTTTATCTATCGCTGATTTTCAAATCCATATTAAATGATCATTTATGTGATGTGTGAGATGTTTTTTGAAATAGGTCTTTTAAGATCAAAAGAATTAAAATGTTACTGCCAGGAAATTGGACATATTAAGATTGCGATAACCATTGCTCTATAACAAAGTGCCCCAACCTCCCGCGGCTGAAAACACTCATTAGCTCATACATTTTCTAGGAATCAGGAAGCCAGAAGCATCTTCAGAGGGTGGTGTGGCTCAGGGTCTCTCATGAGGGTGCGGTGAAGCTGTTGGCTACAGCTGTACTTTCTGAAGACTTGACTGAGGCTAAAGGATCTACTTTTAAAAAAATGTATTTGATATACAATATTGTGTTCGTTTCTGGAGTATTACATAGTGATTCAACATTTACATACATTGGGAAATGATCACAATAAGTCTAGTAACCATCTGTCCCCATACAAAAGTATGATGATATTATTGACCATATTCCTTGTGCTATATATTAGATCCTCGTGGTTTATATATTTTGATACTGGCAATCTGTACCCCTATATCCCCTTCATCTATTTCAACCAATCTGTCGCCACGCCTGTCTCTCCCTACAACCACTGTTTTATTCTCTGTATCTATGAGTCTGTTGAAGGATTTGCTTCTAAGCTCACTCACAGGAAGGTTGCTGAGGACAGACATGGCTTCTCCCAGAGTGAGGGATCCCAGAGACAAAGTGAGCAGGGAGGAGGAAAGAGAAGGGGAGGGGAGTATTTATTAAATAGTATTACCTTGTAACATTTACCATAGCTATTAATCATAGGTTAAAATAAATGATGTCCACATTAAGCATATCAGAATGTATCAGTTTCCTTTAACTGTTAATAGCCTTACCTTAGCACTCTATATTACATAATCTTTACATGGCTAAACCTAAGTGTACTTTCAAATAATTTCCTCCTTTTGTGCCTTAGCTTTCCTAAAACTCAGACCCCGGATTCTCCCTCCATCTGCCTCTCCCTCCAGGAGTGTCCGATATTATATCAAAAAGATGGTAGTTTCTTGGAGGAAGGAAAACCCAGAGCTTACAGGAACCTCAAACACTGTCCCCTCTGCATTTTGATAGAATAATGCTAGTATCAATGACAAGATTCCAGCAAAGCTGGGCTCTGCCCCTCCACAACTACTCCTTTAGCACAAGAAACAGAGCAGCTTTAACTAAGAAATGTGGCAAGGAACCAAGGGGTTAAGAATAGCCCCAAACTTCAAGTCCTTGAGGAAGTGATATCCTCTCTCCTGGGTGGGCTTGGTCCAAGTGCTTTGTTAGAAATAAACCAACATGGAAAAAACAGCAAAAAAGACTCCAAATTCTTTGTTTTTTCAAAATAATTCAGCTTCGGTGTTTTCTTTTTAAAATCAAACTCCTTTGTTTATTTTAAATAAAATGAAACAAGTATGTTATTTAAGAAATGCCTCATTACTTTCTTATGTAATTAGTTGCTTTATATACATTGCCTCATTTAATTTAATAGTAGTATCTTAATTTGTAATTCTCCCAAGATCCTCTTTGCACAACCCTGTATCCATTTTAAGGATAAGGAAATCCACATCTGAAGAAGAAAATTAGCCCATCAAAATGAAAACTTCAAAAAGGGACTCAAAGCTGAAGCTTAATTTTATGACTCAGGTTTATTTTTTTAGAGTAGAATATATTAGTGTTGGAAGTATTTAAAAAGTTAAGATGATGTTTACATAAATAGAATATTAGATCATCCTTAAGACAGACTAAAACTAAAAGTATAAATACTACCATTTGGAGGTAATATCTGAAATGATTTGTTTCATGACTCCTCTTTCCTTCAGGTACTTTGATAATTCCTTCTCACTGAAGACTTAAGTAGGACTGATGTCATGTCATGGTTGCAAAGGGTCCTGTAATGACTTTAATATAGCTTATTTTTTTGTAATATTTATTTCCATTTTCTTAAAACAACAGACATAACTGATTATATAACTTTATTTTTCTAGGTCCCCTAAAAACCCAGAACAGAAGATCATTAAGAGAGTGATTGCTCTTGAAGGAGATATTGTAAAGTAAGTACTTAAGCTATGGTTTTTGAGTTCAGGTTATAAATGTCTAGATTTTTGTTGAGTTTTAAATCACATTACACGGAATGTATATCTCAGTCTAGAGAGGTGTATTTGATGGCTTCAAAGCTTTGGAGACTTTCTAAATGAACTACTACCTCTTTAGTGAGTATCATCAATCATTTGATAGGATATGGAGAAGGAAATGGCAACCCACTCCAGTGTTCTTGCCTGGAGAATCCCAGGGACGGGGGAGCCTGGTGGGCTGCCGTCTGTAGGGTCGCACAGAGTCGGACACGACTGAAGTGACTTAGCAGTATCAGCAACAGGTCCATAAGCTGACTGATGGTACTCTTATCCTTTACTGGGAGACACATTTGAAATAGATATTAATTAAGGTGAAATTAACCACATTTTGTCAAATGACCATTAAATAACTGAATTTCATATATTTAAATTAGCATCATTTTTCAGATTATTATATCAAGTTTCAATTTAGAAAAATTCAATAATACTTTATTATTTTAGAAGCAAATACAGAAACAAAAGGGGAGATTTTATTGTAAAAAGGATGGAGAAAGATGTAAATGAATGTGAAACGGAAACTTCTGAATCAGTAACAAAAACAGTAGCTTTAGAAAATAACATTGGGACTTCACTGGCAATCCAAAGGTTAAGAGTCCATGCTTCTATACAGAGGGCACAGGTTTGACCCTGGTCAGGGAACTAAGATCCCATAGAACACTTGGCCAAAATAAAAGAAAATAACATTGTAACAATCAGGTGTTTTGACAATATGTAATAATGTTTTATTTATTCTGCTTGCTGATAAATCTAGAATAATGCTTGAGATTCAACAAGTAAATACTGATGTAGTGTGCAATGTCTCATGCTGATTGCTTACTTTATTATATGTTACAGCCAAGACTATACAATGTGGGATTCACTATGCTTTGAAACTATATTTAGAAAGTTTTTTGATCCTGTTTTCCCAAAAAGCTTGATCCTAGACTATTTGATTAATGACAGTACAGTTTAAGCAATCTCATTAAAATGATCTAGAGTAAAATCTCGACCAGCAGTTCTCAAATGATGACCCAAAGGGCACCGGGAGTTTCCAAGACCCTTTGTGAGGGTCTCTAAGATGAAAACTACTTTCCCGATAATACTAAGATATTATTTGTTTTTTCACTGTCATTTCTCTTGAATGTACAGTGGAGTTTTCCAGAGGTTATATAATGTATGATATTGCAGCAGACTGAAGGCAGAAGTAGAAACAGAAAGGGCTATCTTCTATTAAGCCAGATACTAAACAGATTGGTAAACATGTTTGGAAAAAAAAAAGCCTCCCTTCTCACTATTTTTTCTCTTGTTTTGAAAAACAGTTGTGCTTTCCATTCAACTTGTTCTTTTTGTTAACATACAGGCTTATTATTGTTATTTTATATTGAATAACTAATAAGATATCTAAAAATTCTCCACTATAATTTCTAATGTGATAAATATTGACAGCTAGTATCCACATAAACAAAGGTTCTTCCAGGCCTCAGTTATCAGTAGAGCTATTGGGGTATGATGTGTTTGGTCTCTCTTCATGAGTATTTGCTTGGTCTTTTTTCCTTCCAAAATCCTTGTTGTTCAGTCACCCAGTCATATCCTTATTGAAGTATATTTTATATGCTGTGCAATTTACCCACTTTATAAATATGTTGTGCAGTGATTTTTAATATAAATCTATACAGTTGTGCAACCCTCACCACCATCTAGATTTGAAGCTTCCTATTACCTTCAAACACTCCCTTCCCAGATTTGTCCTAAACTCTGGTTCCCACAAATCCCCGCTGCTAATGCCACACAACCATGGATCTGCTTTTTATGGGTTAGCCTTTTCTAGAAATTTTACTTACATTTTAATATATGTCGTCCTTTGTCTCTGGTTACTTTCACTTAGCACAGATTTTTTTTTTTTTTTTTGGTTTCTCCATTTGTGCATCTGTAGTTTATTCCTTCATATTATTGATTATGTTTGATTACATGAGCATACAACTCTATGAGTATATGCAAATCAGTGAGTTCCACTTTTTAAATGGGTAAATTATATGAATTACACCTCAATAAAGCTATTTTAAAAACAAAACAAAAAAATTGATCAACAAAGCAGGGAAACTTTCATCTATGTAAAGTAATCTAACAGGATAAATTCAAGGAGAACACAACTTTAATTCTGATGTAATATTATTGGTCACTAGATAACTAGTCCACAATGTGAGATTGCAAAGCTTGGTTGGACATTAAAAAACAAACGAGCAGGAAAAAAAAAAAAAAAAAACCCAAAAAATGTGCACTCAAAATCCCTACAACAGACCTTTCTGAAAAAAAGGCAGGATTGTTACTTTCCTCAGTAAATATAAATATTCTGTTCACAGAGGAGAGGAGGAGCTGAAATGGCAACCCACTCCAGTGTTCTTGCCTTGAGAATCCCAGGGACGGGGGAGCCTGGTGGGCTGCTGTCTATGGGGTCACACAGAGTCGGACACGACTGAAGCGACTTAGCAGTAGCAGCAGCAGTAGGTTTACAGCTTCTTTCCCCATGGCTGCCACCCACATGTTGAACCTCTAGCTTGTTCCATTCTGCAAACTGACGCTTGAGACATACGTCCCTTTCTGCCCTCTTCGCTATTCTTCTATCATGCAGGAATGAATGATATAAAAGCATGAAAGTAACAAGGCTCAAGACTTTTCTACTCTGTAGCCTCTAAAAACTGCTTAATACTTGATTAAAAGAGAGCTAGTTCTGTATTTGGTGTTTTAAAAGAAAAATTTAACTTTTATTCATCTGAAACTTCCATATCCTAGATATCCTAGCCTTCTTGTACTTTTAATTAGTAATTGAATATATTCCTATAATCATTTTCTAACAATGTTGAAAAACATCAAGGGATAGTTAGGGAATGAAATACTGTTTATTACTGTGCTTACTCCCTTTCTCTGTTATGCATTTTGAAGTGTATGAGAACATATAAAAAGTTAATATGCTATCTGTCTACCACTCATAGCATATTAAAAATTTTATATGTTCTCATATGCTTAAAATGGTAACGAAGAAAAGTATTCTTGCCTGGAAAATTCCATGGGCAGAGGGGCTAGTGAGTTACAGTCCATGGGGTCACAAAGAGTCGGACACGACTGAGCATGCATGTATACACGCTACCACTGGAAATCATTTGTCCTTAGTGTCCTAACTTGTAGTAGGCAAGGTGCTTCTGTCTGTGCTGCTGCTGCTGCTGCTAAGTCACTTCAGTCGTGTCCAACTCTGTGCGACCCCATAGATGGCAGCCCACCAGGCTCCCCTGTCCCTGGGATTCTCCAGGCAAGAAAGAATACTGGAACAGGTTGCCATTTCCTTCTCCAATGCCTGAAAGTGAAAAGTGAAAGTGAAGTCGCTCAGTCGTGTCCAGCTCTTAGCGACCCCATGGACTATAGCCTACCACACTTCTCTATCCATGGGATTCTCCAAGCAAGAATACTGGAATAGGTTGCCATTTCCAGACCTAGAATTTCCACTCTTACTTTTACCCTGGGTAATACCAGATTATCTAGTAGGCAAGCTAAGCACTAATGTAGGTTTCCAGAAAAAAAAAATTTTTTTTAGAAAAAAAGAAGTATTATTTCACTAAATGACCAAAGGGGGAAAAAATAATACTTATCAGGACTTGGCTATACTTACTGTGCATTCTATGCTATTTTTATTTTGAATTACACATAATTAGAGGCTATAAAGGGAACCATCATCTTTTCAAAGGTTAAGCCCTTGAAAAGCTTGATCAAGTCCTCAATTTAATGTTCTGTTAGTTAAACTCCTTCAGATTACAGTTAAGTTAAATGTTAGTCACTCAGTCGTGTCCATCTCTTTGCGACCCCATGGACTGTGGCATGCCAGACCCCTCTCTCCATGGAATTCTCCAGGCAAGAATACTGGAGTGGGTAGCTATTCCCCTCTCCAGGGAATCTTCCCAACCCAGAAATGGAACCCAGCTCTCCTTCACTGCAGGCAGATCCTTTACCATCTGAATCAATAGGGAAGCCCAAAAGTGTTAGTTTCTTAAAGTGAGTTGTGTCTAAAGGTGGGTTGTCTCACTTTTTGAGATCCCACAGACTGCAGTCCACCAGGCTCCTCTGTCCATGGAATTTTCCAGACAAGAGTACTGGAGTGCATTGCTGTTCCCTTCTCCAGGGATCGAACCTGAGTAGAATCCAGTTTAAAGAGCACTCGTTTGAAAGTTACCTGGTGGGGGCAGGGTGACAGAGCCCAGGAGCAGCACTTCTGGTTTCTGTACACCTGTGCCCTGTCTGCTGGCACAGCACGCCTGCTGCCTTGTCTATGTTCCCACTGGTATTGCTCCATTGTCAACTTCTGACTTCCCTGGGTGTGGGCCATGCTTAAACCACCTGAGAGAAGTCTGAGTTTGCCCCTTTGATCTAGAATTCATCCTCCCTACAGGCCACTGGTCAACTAATTGGTCAGCTGCCTTTGGAGTAGGTGCCCTTGCCTGGTTTAGTCAGCTGTGTCTAGGCAGGTAATTTACCTGGTTCTCATGCTGCAGCTATGAGGAACCTCTTGGAATGAGCTTGTATAGCAGATACACTGAAGCCTCCCACATTCTGGCAGTGAGATTAGGAGTCACTTTCCTTGGCATTGCCCTTCACAATCTCATTTTTGATTAGACTATACCTGCTCTCCATGGTATTTGCTCTGACCATACTCTCTAGGGAAGATTTTTTTGTTTTGTTTTTATTGCAGAAGTAACACAAGTTTGAAAAATGTAAAGTACTCTCATGAACATCCTTGCACACATGCCTTCATATGCTTGTGTGTTTATTCTCGTGGAATAGATACCTATAAGTGGGAAAAGTCAACAAATGCTTTGCTGTTGCTGCTGTTGTTACTTTTAGTTTTAATATATACAGCCAAATCATTTACACTCTTACCAACACTGCATGAAATACCCTTTCAGAAGAAATTGACTTAAATATCATGTCCAGAAACCAAAACACTGCATCATAAAATCTGAAAATAGTTCTAGATGATCAAGTTACATTTCACATAAGCAGTTCACTGACAGTATAGTCCTTACAACTGTTCATGGAATGAACACTAGTGTAGACACTAGAGAGACGTAGTTGAGCAAAGGAGACAGTCTCTTCCTTCATGGAGCTTTACATTCTAGTGGATGGAAGCTAATAATAAACAGACAAACATATCGCATAATACAGTATCACAAGTTAGAAGTGCTATGGAAAAAAATACAGTAGGAAACGAAGTATAGAGTGATGGTGGGAGTCTGGTTGCTAGTTTAGGTAAAGTGTTTACTGTAAAACTCTCTCAGGAAAAGGGATTTGAGCAGATATCTAAATTAAGGGAGAAGAGGAGGAAGAGAGCCATTTTAGTGTCTGGGGAAGGACAGTTCAGACTAAAGGAATAAATAACAAATGCACATCTGAGATGGATGCATGTTAGATGAGTTTACAAGATGTCAGCATGTTGAATTTTCATGCAGGAAGAAAATAGATATAGGAGATTAGATTTTAGAGACTTGCAGAACCTTGTGGGTCATAGTAAGGACTTTGGTTTTTATTCTAGGAGCATGGCAAGCCAGTGGAGAGCTTTGAGCCGTGGAGCGGTATGATGTGATTGGTGTTTTTAGAGGATCACTCTGCCTGCTGTGAGGAGAATAGGCTAAAGGGAGGCAGTCTGACCCAAATAACCAGTCAAAGTACTTTTCTCTTGAGAAAATCACATCTAGCTTCTTCTAACAGTAGTTAGGTAACCTTATTTATGACATGAATGATGACTACTTTGATTTGTTATTTCAGAGTGATTCATAGAAGTAGTCACATTATCTGTAATCACTGTCATTATGATTATATTGACAAATGATAAGTAGAGTTGAAGTATTTGTTCAAAAAATTCAGACAACTGTTGCTAAGACTGTAAAAGAGGAGACTTTCAGGGGTCCAAATGTTCTATCTTGATGTCAACATTGATTAAAATCACAAAGCAATTGCTTGATTCTCTGGATAGCTTAGCTAGGAATGTTAGCTTTTGTCATAAAGTTAACCCAAATGAGGATGCTTATCTATAACATTAACAGTCAAAAGCTAATGAAAGTAATATCAATACTCATTAGCTCCACCAAAATATTTTTCATAGTTATTTGTTTTTCTCTTATTAATTTGTTATGACTCACAGAGAAGCCCTGTTTTAGAAAAGCATAAAATGAGTACAAAGTACTAAATTACGGCAAGTCAATAGGAATCCACCACAATTGACAGTTCTAAAGCATCAGTATTTTTTATTGGGACATTAGTTTCTGTTTTACAGATGTTGTCAGCCCGGTCAGAAATGAAATCTAGCATTCTTGGTCCTCGTCCTTGGTCAAATACACTTTACAGACATTTGGAATCTGGGCTTCCGTGTGGTCTGCAACCTCAGTGAACTCAATGAATAGTCTTTGTAGCCCCTAGTGAAGAGGGAAATCAAATACTTTATCACCTAAGCTGGGACACTTTTTAGAGCAAAAGGGGATGATGTTAATTATTTCATTGGAGTAATCAGCATAAACAGTACTGCCCAAATTGCAACAAGTCGTCACCCTACCAGAAAATATAATCTACTTTCTAATTCATGTCACAGAAATGGATTCTATTTAGTCTGTAGCCTTCCTTGTTCAGAAGAGTTCCAAGAAGTGTTCATATAAAACAATCACTTTGTGGCCCCAGGGATGTATTAGATCTGGTGGAATCAATGGTGTTGTGTTCACAGCAGTGTTTTTCCTGTTGTGAAGTACAGCGTAAGACTTTCTCTCACAAGTATTGATACTGCAGTGTAGTCTGAGGTAGACAATTGTGAGACTTCTCTCACTGTAAAATATTTAAATAATAATTCCCCTTCAAGTCTGGAGACTTTTACTTTGTAAAATGTCAAAACACCCTAATGTATTAAAAATAACTTTCTGGTATTAGCAAAAAAAAAAAAATCCATTGAATCACTGGAATTTAAACATTGTAAAGCTTGTTGATCTTAAATGTGCTATTGAAGATAGGAAAATCAGTATTAACCTATCACAGATGGTTGGAACATATTATATTCCAGCAAATGATGAAGCTTTATATGAAGAAAAAGAGAACTAAATTGAATTTTCCCCAGTAAAGTTAAAAATGATGTTTGTTTAATAACTTCTTTTTATGGTTGGTGTAATATTCTGAATAATAGGAACCTAATGTGTCTATTGGGCTTCCCTGGTGGCTCAGACAGTAAAGAATCCACCTGCAATGCAGGAGACCTGGATTTGGTCCCTGGGCCAGGAAGATCCCCTGGAGAAGGAAATGGCAACACACTCCAGTATTCCTACTTGGGAAATCCCACGGCCAGAGGAAGCCTGGCGGGCTACAGTCCATGGGGTCACAAAGAGTCAGACACAACTGAGTGACTAAGCACAAATGCATATGATGTGTCTATATGGCTCTCTTTGAAGACCATACAATGGTTTATGGCATTTTTGGTAGATTAGGAATTCATGTCCTAAAAGGAAGGATAGAATGAAAAAGGAACTTGTAAAGAAGCCTGTGTCCAGAACCCTGATAAAGATTAGTGAAGGCATTGTTTTCTATGAGTATGGAAAACAACAGTTTATTTTATAATTTTCAAATGGGAATGAGATAGATGGTTGCTGCTGAGGACAGCAGCATGTTTACACACTGGGCCCTAGCTGTTGGGAAATTGAACAGAAAGTTTTCAGAAAGCTCTAAGGCCCTTTAGCTTGGTTTAATTTGAACACTAACTTTTCCAAAGCAAAATAGCATGGCACATCTATGCTTAGTACTTAGAGTCTAACCAGTGCTGTTAGTTAATAGCTAAGAGTTTGAATAATGAAAATATGTGTTTCAGAGTCTGCCCAAGAGTTCAGTTACCACTAAATTAGAGGCATTTGTGAAAAATCATCAGCTTCCCTCCAATGTGAACCTGGGAAGTTATTAATATATTCTGGACATTTTTACCTTCTTCTTGCTAGAGAATTTTAAGTCTTCTTTATTAAAGAATTAGGGATTGATAGGTAACTCATACCATTTTGGAAATATTTATTTCTTTTATATAGTTGTAGATGATTATTTGTCACACTACTGCTATATCCGTGAATAAAAATGGAATTGCTAATAAAAACTCTATGCCTTAGCAATAGGTATTTCTTTCTAAACATCAGAGAGATAGTTACCTTAAGTTTCTATGTAGAAATGTTGACCTTGTTTTTTTTTTTTTTTTTTTAAGTTCAGATTACTTCTGTGATCAATTTAGAATTGTAGGGAGATTTATATTATTATTTGTTGTTGTTCAGTCGCTAAGTATTATTATGGTATTACTAACATACCATAATATTATTTTTGTGGTATTCTCTCCACTCCCCATCAGTGATTCTCTGGTTTCGTTTTCTATCTTAGAAAATGTTCTATCTCTTGAATAGGAATCTTCTTTAGACATGAAACTGTTCCATATTTGTTCATTCATGCATAGTCGTTCATTTATTCATCCTCTGTGGTGTAGAGGTTATGAATACAGACTCTGAATTCAGTCTTCCTTGATTCACATCCCAGCTTTACCTCTTAATGTTTTACTTTGCCAAATTACTTAATTCTCTAAACTTAATTTTTTCATCTGTCTTTAAAATAGAAATTATAATAATACATACTCCATAGAGTTTTCTTAAGGATTATATTCAGTAGTGAATATAATGTGGTTAGCACAATGCTTGGCACATAAGTATGTGTTCAGTAAATATCGGATATCATTAGTAGGTATCATGATTTAATCATTTATTGAGTGCATGGGGTATTTACAGTGTTCTAGACACTGCAGGATTCTGAGGTTATAAAAAGTCATAGGTAGTCTTTGCCTTCTAAACTTATAGTTTTGTCTGAAAACAACAAAATCAGCAAAAAGACAAAACAATGTAATGAAAGAATTGCCACCAGGGAGATGTGGCAAGGCCCCTGGAATATTGGAGGGAAGGCATCTGGTTGACCTGAGGAGCTGGGCTGTGTTAGAGACAACTTTCAGGTTGAAGATTGAGATGAACAGGACATTTCCAGCCTCTTCCTTAATTGTGAAAGTAATACAGGGTTAGTACAAAAAATTCAAACAATACTGGGCATATGAAGTAAAAAGAAAAGGCCCCTTTTTGCTTATTAGCCTTACAGAGGTTTATCTGGTATATATCCTTTTAATCTGTATTACACAGTATGAGAATGAAATAATTTGAAAAATATTTATCTTATAGCAGAAGTTTCTCCCTAAATACTCCATAAGGAAAAATATATACTTGAGATAGCTCTGTAAGTATATGTTTCCTAATGTGTATATACTCAGGTACATTTATGTTCTACTAGTATACTCATATGTCTACACTGTGTAGGTATTTGTAAACATGGCAATTCCAGAATTGCTTATTTAATAAGGCCTAAGTAATAAGTAATAGTCCCAGGAGTAATGTACAGTAGCTGTGATTTATGATCTAGAGAAAACCATTTATAGAAAATTAAAGGCAAGAACATGAAAATAAATATTAACTAATATTCTTATTATTTAATACTCTTCAAATTAAACTCACCATATCTAAAAGGAAATATTAGCACCATCATGTCCTCTACAGGAAGTCCATGGACTGAAATAACTGTGGTATTTCAGGTAGGAAACCCATTGGCTTAGCTTGTGGTAAGTTGTTTCAGTCATGTCTGGCTCTTTGCAACTCTATGGACTGTAGCCCTCCAGGCTCCTCTGTCCATGGGATTCTCTAGGCAAGAATCCTGGAGAGGGTTACCATGCCCTCCTCCAGGGGATCGAACCCAAGTCTCTTACCTCTCCTGCACTGGCAGCAGATTCTTTACCACTAGTGCCACCTGGGAAGCGCCAGGAAGCCTAGCAGGATGCTGTGATGTGGCTCCATCCCAGTCCACATCTCCTTGCTTCTCTCTCAAAGACAGTAGTCAGTTTCTAACTATGCTTTTCACTAAGCTCCTGTTCTCTCTACTTGAGCTGGCTTTGGGACTTTGCTCCTCATTTCTGCCATTAGCCTCATCCAGTTACCTAGTACAGGTAGGTTATGTGAAGTGCTCTTCTGAAATCTGATTCTTCCTAACAGGAAGTGTATCACATTTAAAGCTGGCTGGAGTATCAGCGATCAGTGTATTAGCCTTCTTTGCTGCTAGCTTAATTACATTTCTTAGGAGTATTACTTTCTGAAGTTGTGGACTCCCAGTTAAAATAGAGATAAATGCTAACTTTTGTACACTTCTTTGAACGAAATATTGATTTTTTTTCCTTTGCTCACAATAATATAAGTCTGTCAAATATTTTGAAAAGACATATAAGTATAATTATCTCAGTAGGAAACTAAAAAGATTGTCTTAAAATACCTTTTTAACTAAGCTTAAGGAGCATGCCAGGAAGATTCAAGAATATTTCGACCTGAATAATTACTTAATAATTATGGAATGGGTAGCTCTTCTATTTTTGTGAGATTTCAGCTAACCTTGTTTAAACTTAACTTTGACCATGGTTTCTCTTTTAAAATGTTTGCAGGAAGAATTTCATGTAGGAAGCAGATGTGTTTGATATGTTGATTTAATTAGTTGTGGATGCTCTAAAGTTTTTATTAATTTTTTTCATCTCAAAGTGTCTTTAAAATGCCTAAAAACCATAGAGGTCGCATGATAAAGTGGAAAGAATGTTACACTCGAACTAAAATGATAAGAGATCCAATGACAGCTCTGTTTTCTTCCAAGCTGTGTAACCTTGGGAAAGTTATTGACTTCTCTGAGTTTTGATTTTTCAAAAAAACCTATTTCCAGGGTTATTGTGAAGACCAAATGAGGTAAATTAGTGTATATACTAATCCTCTCTTATGAGTTTTAACATGCTATCAAAATGTAATGTGATTTAACTTTCTACATGAAATAATAGATATAATTTGATTAGCGCAGAGCTAAACCAATACTTAGAAGAATGTCTTGCCCATTTTAGATTTATCATTTTTTTTATCTTTGTTGAAATAATTTGATTGTGCTGCTAGACTAAGATATAGCACCATATTTTGTGAATCCAAGAGTTGGAAGAAAAATCACTTTTAAAACTTTCCATTCACATACTCCCAGGTTGGCTATATGACTGAAAGACTTCATCTTATACCTTATCTTTAGGATCTTGACCTGCTTTTTTTTTTGTACACTGTTACCTGTTGGCAAGATATTTCATAATTTTGATATTTGTTTCTTATTGTACTATAGTAGGGATCAGTATACTTTCTCTGTCAAAGGCCCATAATAGTTTTGGCTTTGCAAGCCACACTGTCTCTGTCAAAAGTACTCAACACTGATATTGTACCAAGAAAACAACTCTCAATGATCCACAAAATGAATGCTGTAATAAAAATCTATTCACAAACACAGATGTTGGCCTAGATTTGGCCCATAGGTCATAGTTCGCCAATCCTTGGTCTGTGTTGCCTACTTTTATTCTCATAACTTAGAAATCAATAAAAATTACAAAACTTACTTCTAGTCTTGGCCAATACTTTAAATAGAAGAGAAGAATTAGCCTAAAATCCATGGGTTCTTTGGTTATATGTTAGTTGAATCAAAGGACAGTAGGAGAGAAAATACTGAGCTGCTCCTCCGAGATCTTTGCTGAATTGCTAGAAGTCGCATGAGTGCACCTGGACAATGAAGATATTTGTCTTGATCTGGATGGGGAAAAGTTATTATACTATAAGAACCCTGCAAACCATCTTTACTGGGGAGCAGTCACAATGCTCATAAAAGAGTAGTATAAATTTTATTGCCCAAATAGTTTCTTTTAATACAAAAGGAACAGCCCTGCACTTGGAAAAATTCAGTATCCAAATATTACCCTCATCCTATTTTTGTCTCCTCTTAGAAGCCCAGCATAGAAGTCCAGCTATCTTTCGGCTTTTATTTTAGCTCAGTCTGCCTATGCTGAATTAAACTGAGAGTCCAGAGAGGAAGGAGCTGATATAACCTAGAGGTTCTGTTCCTTTAAGTAATTTTATTCCTCAATTTATTTCACTGTATAATAAAAATATTCAAATGTTATCTAAGTCATTATGATAGGCACTTATGTATATAATAGCATCTTAGATACAAGCAGTAATTATTCCCATACTGCACTGGGACGACCCAGAGCGATGGTATGGGGAGGGAGGAGGGAGAAGGGTTCAGGATGGGGACACATGTATACCTGTGGTGGATTCATTTTGATATTTGGCAAAACTAATACAATTATGTAAAGTTTAAAAATAAAATAAAATAAATGTTGATTTTGAAATTAAAGTCTACACAGTTTTATACAACTTGAAAATATTTGTTAACATAAATATTAATTGTAAATTGCTTGTTATAAAAGGAATCTTCTGGTTTTTTTTTTTTTTTTTTTTTTTTTCCCTCCTGGAAAGTGATCCTACATAAGAATCTGAATGGTTCCGGCTAGCAGAACTAATAAGATTTTGAAATTGATCATCCTTGTTATGATTCAAATGAGAATCAGAGTGAAAATAATTAAAAATTTCTTCATTATTAAGGGACTGACAATTGTTATTTTCTTTCAGAAGAGGAAATTGTATGATGAAAGTTTTAGGTTTGGTTTATGATGAATAGCAAGTCATTAACTTCAGGCTTCCACAACTGGTCACCTGGGAACCCAAGAGATTTTCTACTTTGTTTATTACAGAAATAAATTCTACACCCTGACTATTGTGTGATTCCTGATTTTAATATGCAGCCTGGAGCAGGCAGTGATAAACAGTGAGTCTCACACTGCTGAACCTCCAGGTGTATTGATAATTCCAAGGAACATTTCTGGAGTCCAAATTTCAATTTTACAAAATACATCAAAAAGTAAATGACTATTTAATCTTTTACTCTAACATGAAGAGGAGCAAGTAATACATACTGGGATGGAGTTTAGTAGGATGGAAAGCCAAACTGAAAGATTTTCTATTTGAGATGAAACCATAATAAGCAGTAAGGTTTACAAAAGCATGGAATAAGATAATAGAAGTGGGAGCAAATGAGCGGATTAGAATTTGGTATATATATGGGAAACTAAGGTGACCTTTAATGGATTTCTGGGAAATCTTTGGGGGATTATGTAAATCAAGCCTGAATTCTAAATCTAATACAACTATCATTAAAATCAAGAGTATGCTTACTGCATGATGGGAATTGAAATGACTCCTAACTTTATAATGTTTCTGAACTCTAGTATTCTCATAGGACTTTCAAAAAATAATGCTTTTTCTTATTAAAACTTGCAACACCCTTAGTAATAATGTAGAGGAGGGCAAGGAGGATATGATAACAAAATTTGTATGAAAGTTTCACTTTTCACATTCTCACACTAACGAGGTACGAAAATTTCACTATGCCTTGAGTCAGCAGTATTAACATAATTTTAGTCTTTACTACCAAAAAAGGTGAAAAAATGTTATTGCTGTTCTCATTTGTATTATTATTGCTAATTAGGATATAATTTTATGTAATTATTAACCTTTAATTTCTTTTTCTAAGAGCTGTCTTTACCAGAATTGTTCATTTCACAAAGGTATTAAGTGTTTTCTTCTCAGTTTGAATATTTTATGTATGTTAGCTCCTTGTCATATTTAGATCAAATATTTCATTTGCCATTTAGTTTAATTCATTCTCATAGATAATTTAAGGACGTAAGTCTTTTTAAGTCATTTCATCTTATTTTTGACAATTATAAGTCCCAAAATAGAACTTTAGAAATTGAATTCTCTGAAATAATTTTACACATTTGTCTACTGTGAGTAGTTGGTGCAAAAATGCTAATCTATGAGTTTAACAAATACAGAGAAATGAGAGTTCACTCTAAAGTTTACAAAATGTTTCTTCAATATTTTAAGGTTTTAAAAATCTAGAAACATGGTTTTGTAGAAGAGGTGGTGGTAGTGGTAAAGAACCACCTACTAATGCAGGAGACGTAAGAGATGCAGGTTCAATCCCTGAGTCAGGAACGTCCCCTGGAGAAGGGCTCAGCAATCCACTTCAGTATTCTTGCCTGGAGAATCCCAGGTACAGGGGAACCTTGTGGGCTACAGTCCATTGAGTCACAAAGAGTCAGACATGCCTGAAGCATCTTAGCACAGCTCATAGCACATACACATGTCACACTACCGCACAATGCTCTCACTTCACACGCTAGCAAGGTAATGCTCAAAATCCTTCAGGCTAGGCTTCAACAGGATGTGAACTGAGAACTTTCTGATGTACAGGCTGGGTTTAGAAAAGGCAGAGGAAACAGAGATCAAATTGCTAACATCCATTGGATCATAGTAAAAAGCAAGGGAATTCCAGAAAAAAAAAAAAATCTACTGCTGCTTCATTGTCTACACTAAAGCCTTTAACTCTGTAGACTACAACAAACTCTGGAAAATTCTTAAAGAGATGGAAATACTATATCACTTTGCTTGCCTCCTGAGAGAACCTGAGAAACCTGTATTCAGATCAAGAAGCCACAGACCCAGACATAGAACAATGGACTAGCTCAAAATTGGGAAAGGAATACGTCAAGGCTGTATATTGTCACCCTGCTTATTTAACTTATATGCAGAGTACATCATGAGAAACACTGGGCTGGATGAAGCACAAGCTGGAATCAAGATTGCAGGGAGAAATATCAATAAACTCAGATATGCAGATGACACCACTCTTATGACAGAAAGTGAAGAAGCACTAAAGAGCCTCTTGATGAAAGTGAAAGATGAGAGTGAAAAGGTTGGCTTAAAGCTCAACATTCAGACTAAGATCATGGCATCTGGTCCCATTAGTTCATGGGAAATAGATGGGGAAACAGTGGCTGACTTTATTTTTTGGGGCTCCAAGATCACTGTGGATGGTGATTGAAGCCATGAAATTAAGAGATGCTTACTCTTTGGAAGGAAGGTTATGACCAGCCTAGACAGCATATTAAAAAGCAGAGATTTGACTTTGCCAACAAAGGTCCTTCTAGTCAAGGCTATGGTTTTTCCAGTAGTCATGTATGGATGTGAGAGTTAGACTATAAAGAAAGCTGAGTGCCAAAGAATTGATGCTTTTGAACTGTGGTGTTGGAGAAGACCCTTGAGAGTCCCTTGGACTGCAAGGAGATCCAGCCTGTCCATCCTAAGGGAGATCAGTCCTGGGTGTTCATTGGAAGGACTGATGTTGAAGCAGAAACTCCAATACTTTGGCCACATCATGTGAAGGGCTGACTCATTTGAAGAGACCCTGATTCTGGGAAAGATTGAGGGCAGGAGGAGAAGGGGACTACAGAGGAAGAGATGGTTGGATGGCATCACCGACTCAATGGACATCAGTTTGGCTAATCTCCGGGAGTTGGTGATGGACAGGGAGGCCTGGCATGCTGCGGTTCATGGAGTTGCAAAGAGTCAGACAGAACTGAATGACTGAACTGAACTGAACTGACTGGCAGAAAGCGAAGAGGAACTAAAGAGCTTCTTGATGAAGGTGAAAGAAGAGAGTGAAAAAGCTGACTTAAAATTCAGCATTCAGAAAACTAAGATCATGGCATCTGGTCCCATCATTTCATGGCAAATAGATGGGAAAAAAATAGAAAGAAAAGCTATGGCAAACCTAGACAACATATTAAAAAGCAGAGACATCACTTTGCCAATAAAAATCCTAGTAGTCGAGGCTATAGTTTTTCCAGTAGTCATGTACAGATGTCAGAGTTGACCCATCAAAATGGCTGAGCACCAAAGAATTAATGCTTTCTAACTGTAGTGCTAGAGAAGTCTCTTCAGAGTCCCTTGGACAACATGGAAATCAACATTGGAAGGACTGATGCTGAAGCTCCAGCTCCAATATTTTGGCCACCTGATGTGAAGAGCCAACTCACTGGAAAATACCCTGATTCTGCGAAAGAGATTGAGAGCAGGAGGAGAAGGGGGTGACAGGATGAGATAATTGGAGGGCATCACTGACTCAGTCAACATGAATTTGAGCGAACTCTGAGAGATGGTGAAGGCCAGGGAAGCCTGACGTGTTGCAGTCCATGGGGTTGCAAAGAGTTGGACATGACTTAGTGACTGAACAACAACATACATATATCTAGGTACATTCTATAGGTAACACGGTTACCATATGGAGAATGGCAATTTTCTAATAGAATGTTTCTCAAAGAGTGCTCTCCAGATGATAACATCAGTGTCAGGTTTTAGGAACTCACTCCCCCTTTATTTGTAATGCTTTCTGTAGGATTTCAACCTTTATGAAGATGAAAATGACTTAAATACATTTGAGGATTCTTGGACTAAATAAGACCAAATGATTTTTGGCATATATTCTAGCTCTTAAATTCTATACTAGATAATTTTTGTAGGAAAGAAGGATTCAGTCCATACCTAACTTTTGTAGACTTATTAGCACTGGAAGAATCTTTCCCCCTCCCAGGGTGGAGGGGTGGATCCCAGTGCCCATCATTCCCTACAGCTGTTGCTTTATGCTGAGGCATCTGAGACATTGACCTTGGATGTGCTCAAAAGGGAAAAGCACAGGAGACAAGCAAGGGAGAACCTTCTTTGATTGTGTCTAAAGGATGGGTTACTAGGCCTTTGTCCCCCCACCCATGCCAGATAACTGCACCTGTATCCTGATTACCTTATTTTAGCCTTGCCTATTCACCCCCCACAGAGAAGGCAATGGCACCCCACTCCAGTACTGTTGCCTGGAAAATCCCATGGATGGAGGAGCCTGGTAGGCTGCAGTCCATGGGGTCGCTAAGAGTCGGACACGACTGAGCGACTTCACTTTCACTTTCCGCTTTCATGCATTGGAGAAGGAAATGGCAACCCACTCCAGTGTTCTTGCCTGGAGAATCCCACGGACGGAGAAGCCTGGTAGGCTGCAGTCCATGGGGTCGCACAGAGTCGGACACGACTGAAGCAACTTAGCAGCAGCAGCATTCACCCCCCCACACTTCCACCGGGATGATTTTATTAAAATGTTAGTCTTGTGAAGAGCCAACTCATTTTTGGAAAAGACCCTGATGCTGGGAAAGATTGAAAGGAGGAGGAGAAGGGGATGACAGAAGATGAGATGGTTGGATGGCATCACTGACTCAATGGACATGAGTTTGAGCAAACTCCGGGAGATGGTGAAGGACAGGGAAGCCAGGCGGGGTGCAGTCCATGGCGTTGCAAAGAGTCAGACACAACTTAGCAACAGAACAACAAAGTCTTGCTATGACTCCCACACTCAGGAGCACAGCTTGACTGCCCCCTCATGACCTGATGATCTGTTAGTGTCTCTCCAGCTGCATTCTCTCCAGTATGTTCTAACCACCCTGGTAGTTTGAGGTTTCTTGGCAATTAGACACCTTTTCACAGACCATTGCCTTTGCAGAAAGCACCCTGCCTTTGGTCTTGTTCCCTTTGTTTTATTTTTGTCTGGGTAACTTCTACTCCACTTCTAGGAATTCATCTGGAGGTGGACTTGCACTTGAGTGGAAAGGAGTGTGTCCAAGGCATCATTGTTTATAACAGCAAAGGACCATAGCCTTCCACATGCACATCAGTAGAGTTAAGGTTGTGATGGTACAGTCATGAAATGAAACACTCTGGAACAGTTAAGAGGAAGAGGATGGCTCTATAAGCATACACACACACACACACACACACACACACACACTGTGTGCTAAAGCTGTACTATTCCAAACTTTTAAAAATTGCGATACTTCTCTTCATATGCTCACATAATCTCCTGTGCTCAGCAGACCCTTCTCCATCCTCGATCCATTTAGTGAAATCCTGTACCCTTTCTCTGACAGAAATGACTGTCCTCTTCTTTCTTGCCATAGTACTTTATTGATCCGACATGTGTAAAATTCATCTAATTGTATTACAGCCATTTGAACATGTTTCTTTCTGCCTGTGAACTCCCTGAAGTCAAGGGCAACATGTCATTCCTGGAGCCCAGCATCTAGCAGAGTCCAGTCTTACGAAATCGAGTGCCTTAAGACACATTCTCAATAAGGATTTGTCATACGTAATGACTACAGAAGGCTCTGTGCAATATTTATAAAACTTCAGTCCTGCATCTTGCTCTGTGAAATGATTCTATTTATTCTGGAAATTTTTCAGCTCAGTCCAATTAGCATCAATCCCAACCCTTTATCTTTAAAAATGCAAGCTCTCTAAATTGCTGAACATTAGTTTTTCATGTTGCTGAAGGTTAAGGAAAGCAAATGGTGAGGAACATGAATCCCAGCCATCTGTTTTCCTTTACTCTCTCCAGCAGCATCAGTGCCGCAGGGGCCTGTCCCTGCCTAGCAAGGGGTATGAGGATGTGCCTGTTCATTATTGAAAAGGCTTACACAGGCCCTGTGTCAGTCATCTTATGCTGACTTACCCAGTGATAACAAAACTACCTCCAAATCTCAACAGTTTATTGTAATAGAAGTTTTTTTTTTTTTTTTTTTCCTCACTCGGTTTGCCATTGGCTGTGTGAAGCTCTGATCCATATTTCCTTCCCTTAGGGACACAGGCTGACAGGGTATTTAGAGTCACAGGGGAGATGGAAAAGAAAGCATGGTGCAACCATAGGATGGACCTGAAGGTTTCTGTTAGGAAGAGGCACATATCATTTCCACCCACGTGTCATTAGCCAAAATGAGTCACAGGGCCACGCCTGTTCTTAGCAGGGCTGTGTATACAGCCATTCCTCGGGAGTGGGCAACATATATTCTTCACCATAACAGACTCTACTAAAGCCACCTTTAGAGTTCTCTTGTAAATGAATTCTCTTTGCTCTGATTCAATTCATGTGAATTGAATATGCATCACAAATAGAGCATAATAGCAGGGTCTACAGTTAAGTCAGGTGGCTCAGATGGTAAAGAATCTGCCTGCCGGTGCAGGAGACGCAGATTCGATCCCTGGATCAGGAAAATCCCTTGGAGGAGGAAATGGCAACCCACTCAGGTATTTTTGCCTGGGAAATCCTGTGGACAGAGGAGCCTGGAGGGCTACAGTCCACGGAGTCGCAAAGAGTCAGACACAACTAAGCGATTGAACACAAGGTTAAGTCAGACTCTTTTTAAGCATCTTTTAGAAGGGCCTGACAATACTTGTGATGCTTCCCTAGACTGCGGTCAGGTCCATATGTTGGTAAGAGCACTTGAGGGAAAGAAAGCTGATAGTGTGAAACTGTAGGCATTTGCTACTGATAGCTGAACAGATTTTTGTATAATTATTATTTTTTAATCTCACATGTTAAGGTGTACTGCTCAAAGGTTCATCATGTCTATTTGTCCTTTAATTCTGCTCATTTCAGAAATTTATGTTATACACACACCTATATAATTATTTCATAAACACGTGCATGTGTAGTGATAAAGGGATAACAATTCAAAATAGCTGGTGTCACCTTATTAGTCAGACTTCTTGGGTATTGGATGTGTAGAGTCATACAATATACATTGCAGAAATTTTGCAAAATCCAGTAAATATTCCATTTCATAGTATGTTTTATCTCCTGCTTATTTATTTAATTTTCTCTGTTGTTTTGTGTAGCTCTCATTTCATTTTTGAAGAAAGAGATCTACTGTGGGCCTTGCATTTTCTGGCTTGCAAATTACTCTCTCAGTGAATACAGCCTACTCACTGAATACATGGTGCTTATACCCTAAGCTGTCAGTGTTTTTCTCTTGGTAGATGATTACACATCCATTGCTTTTTAAATATATATTCAAGAGGATCATATTTTAGGAAAGGATTAAGTATTTCAAAGGAGAAAAATCATTATTCTGTTTCCAAAGCATACACAGCTGTTAAACTTTAATTAAACACGTTTGTAGGAGAGGGGACTGGAGACCAAGTTCATAAAACCAGACAGATATGCTTTGTAAATGAAGAAGAAAACTAATTAAGCCAAGCATGGCAGCTTAATATTAATTTTTAGAACACCACCAATGTATTTGTTGTAAATCTTGAAACTGCTGTTGCATATTTCCTAATGAGTTATTCTACAATTTCAGTGCAGCATTTGGATGTCAAGGCTTCCCAGTCAGTTGGAAAATTATAAGCTCTTCCCACATTATCTTAATATTTATTGCAAGAAACCTAACTCTTGAATGAAATGTAATTCATCAATGAAAATAAATGGTGGATTTATACTTCGGAAATAGAATTTGTCATGTGAGCCACAAAAATAATCCGGAGCAAGCCATCGGTTTTTTAAAAAAAAATATTTGATCACCAACAGATTCTGTGCCCCCAAGCAAGACTAATACAGCAGTAGTGGTGTTTTTTTAACTTATTCTTAAGTCTTTTTACCAAGACATGATTTTTTTTAAAACTACTAAAGGGTAGCTGTACCATTTTAACAGAAGATTTGAACTCAACAGTTCACTCAGAAATCTGTGGAGGAGGAGGAACAACAGCAACAAAAAACCCTAATGAATTAGAATGTGTTGACAACTCTGTTGGACGCTAAGAAACCTGCAGATGCATTCAATTATTGAATTGAGTTTATGATTTTCCTTTGTGTTCTGTTATGCATAGACTTTATGAAGGAACACTTTAAGATATAGATTTTACCTTCTCAATGAAAAAGGCATACAGGAGAAACTTTCAAAGCGTAGAGGTGTTTAAATTAAGCCCACTGGGAAGGAATGCAGTAAGTAAAATCAGATTGGGATTTATTTCAGTTATTTACAAGTTGAAACCCATTGTTTCTCATTGAACACTAAGTGTCCTATTTTATTCTCTAAATAGAATTATGACCAATAAATTAAGTTTTAACTGTATACTTAAATGCATTAATGTAATCGTAAGAGTTTCACACCATTACTTAATCATAACTGAAAAGATTTCTTTTGTTCGTGTTGAGCAAAAGGATTAGAGGCACTGTTCATTCAGAAAACCACCAAAGAATAAGAAGATATTTGAGACCATCTATAGTTTTTCCAGAGAGTCACAATAGCTGCAAATAAATGAAGATTTAAAAACAAACTACACTGAGCAACATACATTGTGTGGTATGTTGTCTTGTGGTGCTTCAGTTTGATATGGTA
The DNA here is from genome assembly GCF_027580195.1 of Bos mutus. Lineage (NCBI taxonomy): Eukaryota > Metazoa > Chordata > Mammalia > Artiodactyla > Bovidae > Bos > Bos mutus. The sequence goes on along the minus strand of NC_091620.1, from coordinate 61,656,043 downwards.
TTATCCACAATACTGTCATCAGTAGAATCTCTGAAGATGGGATGTTTCTCCCAGTAGGTTTCTTGATAAAATGAAATATTTAACTTGCGTTGAAGATGTGACATGTGCAAACCACTCTTCTGAGAGATGCAGTCAACCTAAAAAGATGCTGTTACTCTAGGTTCTGATTTCCATTTTAAAGAAAGTATTATCACTGTGCTGAATGAAACTCTCCTTAATAGCGGTTTCCTCTGTCATGCCAGATGAATGGAAACAGTGATGATTGGTCCCCTGAGTATTTTTTTTTCATATTTGCTTCCTTCATGAGGCACACTGTCAGCATATTATGTGGTCATGATTAAAACCCCACTTATAGGCATGTTAGTCAGAAAGACTTATGTTCTTCTGTCTTTTCCCTGAGTCATCTAGTAGTCTAAATTCTATCTTGTGGTTTTTCTTTCTCTTTCAGGACACCAGAAACATTTCCTGATAGTTGAGTTCCTCCAGGTTTCTATAGGCCACCTGCTGAGTGGGTCAATGCAGCTAAAGATGTTGTCATCTTTGTGCGTGTACATGTATGCTCAGTCAAGTCTGACCCTTTTTGAACCCTATGGCCTTTAGCCTGCCAGACTAAAGTCTGCCCATGGAATTTTCCAGGCAAGAATACTCGAGTGGGTTGCTATTTCCTTCTCCACGGGATCTTCCTGATCCCGGAACTGAACCTGCATCTCTTGTGTCTCTTGCATTGGCAGGCAGATTGTCATCTTTGCTTAATAAATTACTAAAATAGAGTGATATACATTTGCATAACTGGACCAAAGAATTTCTGAGACCAAGTTCAGTTCACTCATGTCATAGATGAGGAAATGGAGACTTGAAAATTTTGTGACTTTCCCATGTTTATGTAGCTATTAGTTAAAGAATTAATGTAGTTAGGTCATTCAACACCCTAACCCTTAGTCTAGCTGGATCAAATCATACTCATTGCAAATCTTAAACTTCACCACAGTTGTCATTTGATCTGTTGGGCTGATGAGCAGTTGAATCTCTGAAAACCCTTGTGTTTCTGTTATACTGTAGTTATGTGAATTTTTTCTTTGGCTGGGCTCTGCCAGATCTCAGTTGCAGCACATGGGATTTAGTTCCCTGACCAGGGATTGAAACTGGACCCTGTGCATTGGGAGTGCAGAGCCTTAGCTACTGGACTGCCAGGGAAGTCTCTGTTCTTTCTAATGAATAAGCACCAAGTGTGCATATGTAAAATCTTATTTTTCTCTTTGCCTATATTATTACACAATATTTATGTATTTATAACATTTTTGATGATTACCCCACTGTGATATTTATGAAGTTAGATTGCCTTTACTTCCAAATAATACTATGGGCCAATGGTGTGTTTATGTTGTAGTTTTACTATTTTGTCCTATTGAGTTTATAATGTTAAGTTCTGTTTCACCTTTCAACAGAATTCATCAGAGGATTCCCCTCTGTCTGGTGTCAGTGTCAAAACTCTCAATGGCCTCTTCTGTGTAAAATCTCTTTTGTTGCACTTAGCTTTTGAGATGACAGCTTTCCTGACAGCCCACTATATCGTTCTCAGTTGATGCAATGAGTATAGTGAAATTCCCACACTTTATTTAAAGTCAATCACTGAGATATACTTTAATGACTATTTATCTGGCTATTTACTGTGGGCATGCTTTTCGAGGGGGAGATAGACTTGTCTCCCCTTATGTGGGAATGGAGAAGTCGTACCTTTCTAGAGCTGAGAGTTCAAGGAGGGGAGGTTTACTCACACTTCATAGTGTTATGAACATTACTTTCTGGGTAACCCAGGAAATCATGAGGCCTTCAGGGACCCTAGGCCAGCCTTTGTCCCACAGCAGAAGGATCCCCAGTACATTATAGTTTGACCCCTCTGTACTTGTACTAGGTTTATGATTTTGGAACCAACTAACTCCAGTTTCTGCAGTTTTGCATTAGATCAGTGGTTTTTAAAACCTGTCCAAGCACAGAAGTTCTAGGGACACGTTTTAGAACCAAGATTCCTAGAAGTCATTTCAGACCAACTGAATTGGAAACACTCAGAAATAGAGTCCAAGAATCTGTAATTCTTAAGAACTTACTTACCTGGGACACTTAAAAAAAAAAAATGCTGGATTCTATGTCAAAGCATTTAGATCCAAATTGATAGAGGTGATGCCCCAGGATCCAGCATTTTAAAAACTTCCCAGGGGATTCTCACGTGTACCCAGGGTGGAAAAAAAAAAAAAAAAAAAACCCTCTAAGCTTTCTTCCTTCTCTAAGCATTTCTTTTGCTTAGAGGATCTAGCAGTATAAGCTTTGCTCTTCGGGAGCAAATAAAAGAATCCCTGTCATTTGTATGTTCCTGAGTGAAGTGCTTTGGTTAACCTCCGTGCCAGTTGCAAGATCTGTATCATCGGAAGCTTAAATTTAGTGGTATATTTAGACTTCCTGATAGCTTTAAGGAAAGTGATTCACATATAAAATCATCTAACATTTAGGTCTCCATTCTGCTGTATCACTCTCTGTTACCTCATCTTCTAGTGGGAACTGAGTATTGCATTTTAAAGATATTTTTCATCTTAGGTGACCATTAGAAAAACAAATAATTTTTTTCAACCAGAATTCTATCAGCATTTACTTTATTCAAATGTGTAAGTCATAATTAGTGTGTGTGTGTGTATGTGTATATATATATATATATATATATATATGAATTCGTTTTAGAGGGGCTATTTGGATTTCCTGTTGTTTCATTTAAAGTAAGGAGTTTATTCTATGCATCTTTTCAGTAAAATACATATATCCTGTCATATTTTTTTCTCAGTCAGTCTGGCTCAAAAAAGTGTTGTCATAGAGCACTTATTCTCTGTCCCTTGACCAAGTTGCTTTTTTGATGAAATGTCTACCTATCCAACCAGACTGAATTTCTCCACCATGAGGCATTTTGGATCCATTGCTTAATGTGGTACCCCACCTGCTAGCACCTATGAATAGTCTATAAAGGTGTGTTGAACCATGTATTGATAACCCAAACTGCATTTTGAGAGAGTAGATCCTGTTGCATTGTTTTGCCATCGACCTAACAGATGAAAACATGGACATTGGGAGATGAGAAGCCAGGACGAGTTGAACTGATACCATTCAAGGAGATAGGTGTGGAGCAGGCTTTCAAGGGAGACCACAGGAGCAGGAAAAGGAACAGGAAATGGTGGGGGTGGGGGATGGTGAGATAAAGAAGACCATTCAGATGGCAGGAGGCTACTCCCTAAGGTTCCCAAGTTTTTCAATAGAGCTTTTTAAAATTCAGATGCTTGGTGTTTGTGGATTTCTTATAGAAACCAGCCAGGGCTTTGTATGCATCCTTGTTGGTAAAACTGACACTTAGACAACAATCACTGAAGGAGGAGCCAGAGGCCCAGTTATTCTGAGAGCATCAAAGTTCTTTCCTGTCGAGACATGGGCCAAAGTATAAAATGGCTTTGTACTGGGCTTCCCTGGTGACTCAGTGGTAAAGACTCTTCCTGCCAAAACATGAGTTCGATCCCTGGTCCAGGAAGATCCCACATGCCTCAGAGGAACTAAGCCCGTGTGCCACAACGATTGTCTGTGCTCTAGGGCTGGGTAGCTGCAATTGCTGAGCCCAAATCCTGCAACTGCTGAAGCCTGAATGCCTAGAGCCCGTGCTCCATGACAAGAGAAGCCACCGCAATGAGAAGCCCACACACTGCAACTAAAGAGTAGCCCCCACCCTGCCCCCTGCAACTCGAGAAAGCCCACATAGCAACTAAACCCCAGCACAGCCAAAAGTAAAATAAAAAATAAATATGAATTTGTACATCCACAAATGAGAGACTGGTGATAGGAGCAAAACTGACTTTGCAAAGTGTAAGGAGTCTGAAAGTGAACCTTTTCTTCCCACTCCCATTCTTACCTTCAGTTGTATGTGGCTGAACCAAATGATACTGCCATTTTGTAGGTAAGATGGTCCGGTATGAGCAGTTGTCTGAAATCAGGGTTAGAATGAATAGCATCAATCAACAGAGACTCTTGCCATTAAATCTCAGGGCTATAACTCACTCCTGGAATTTAGGGTACTCTGAAACTGTCCTCAGATATGTAAACTCAGCTGCACTCCTCTGCTGTATGAGTCTCTTCACCCCATCCTGCAGACTGGGTGCATGTGAGCACAGGGGCCCACTCAGCTCAATACTGCTATTCAGACTGGATATGCCATTATCAATATGTCATTACTTTCTGTCTTTTCCTTTTCTATTTGTTTTTATCATTAATTAGGAACAGAAATCTTAGGAGGGAGAATCTGTACTTTCTCTTTATTGAAAAAGAGCCTCTGGAGCCAGGGCCGACCTTACATCTAGTCAAAGCCCAAGGGCCTACCCCATAGAGAAAGATTTGAGGGAAGACTGAAAATATCTCCTGAACCAATAATCATAGAGCCTGGAATTTTAGCATCAAAGATGAAAAGCATAGAGCAAGACTGAAAGCTTTTTAAAAATCTTCAAGATCCTGTGTTAAAAGGGCACATTCTTTTTACAAAAGCATCATATAATTTCTCCCTTCTGATATCACAAGAAGGCTTAATTCTGTGAATTTTTCCCTTTGTGTCTACCGCTGTCAAAGAAAAGTACCTGGGAGTAGAGAGAGAAATAGGTGGGGTGAGGGGTGGCTTTAAATGAGGTGGAAATTATGCAAAGACAAGCCTCGTGGACCTAACTCTACCTTCTCTTGGGTCATCTGCCTGGGGTGCGTCTAGCTATTTCATCTCTGCTCCGCACAGTGTGGGCCAGAGAACCCAGTGTTTGATCAGGGCCTCGTCACCCGCCTCCGGTCTGCGGGTATCTGGCTGTGCCGTTCAAGTGTACTGCAGCTCTGTCTCCTCCACCCCGCCCTCCCTCCAAGTCTGTTTCTTTAGGGAGCGCACCATGAAAACGAGGGAGCAGCACTTTCAAGTGTGTTGAATACATAACTGTACGTGATAAAGTTAATAGAGCTGTCGTTTCCACACACTTCTTATTTGTGATTATGTTTCAAGTAAGCACAGTAACAGCAATCTTAAAAACCCCGTGGCAAAAGTGGAGAGTTAGAGCTCTTCCCTGATGTAATATTCTGAAATAACATTTTTGCAGATTCCCCTTATTACCAAGGGCATGTGTCGTAATACATCATTTTAGAAAATGCTGTTACATTCTCCAGAAAGGCAACATGAAATTTTTTACACTATTTCAATTATCTCTTTCATCCTCACATTATAATTCTAGGTTAAATTCCCATAGGGAGGACCACAGTACTCAAAAATGTGTATAAGAAAAATGTAGGTGACATATCCTCCCTTTTTTGCTACAGTAGACATACCAAATATTTTCTCTACTATCATCAGTGAGTGTAAAAAAGTATTTAGCCCATGTAAAAAGTAAATTCTTAAGCAGCAGTTTCAGAGAGGGCTTAAACACAGAAGACTTTTCCTGTGTGTGTATGTGTGTGTGTGTGGGCGTGGGTGTGTGTGCGTGGGTGTGTTATTATTCTGGAAATAGTTATTGAGTCTTGCTATGTAACTGGTGTTCTAAGCAATGTGTCTCTACTCTCATGAGTCTGTATGAACTGTGGTGTAAGTGTTAACAAACCAATCTTGGGTCCGCTCACCCAGGTGCAGTTAAGTCAATCTACCGTTCTTTATCACGTTTGTTCTTCTCCTTCATCACATTCACATTTGCTCTTCTCCTTCTGATGATATCATAACAATCCTTTGATGACACGAGTCTTGTCAACAAAGTGTTTTCAGGTACCAGCTGCCTGAGGATGGGCCAATTCCAGGAGCTGGGGGAAAAAGATAGTAGCAAAAAGTTTGCTCTCTTCCAAGGGCAGGTCACAGTGGAAGGATAATGACCTTGGTAGAAGAAGGTAGGGCTGCTCTGGTGGCTCAGGCGGTAGAATCTGTCTGTGATGCAGGAGACCCAGGTTCGATCTCTGGGTCAGGAAGATCCCCTGAAGAAGGAAATGGCAACCCACTCCAGTATTCTTGCCTGGGAAATCCCATGGACAGAGGAGCCCGGGAGGCTACAGTCCGTGAGCTCGCAAAGAGTTGGACAGGACTGAGCAACTAACACTTTCGCTTTCAGAAGAAGGTAAAAGAAGCAGGACACAGTGAAGGAATCTCATTGGTACAGGAGTTGGTCACCATCTTTCCAAGTAATTGTACCACAGAGGAAAAGGAGGTAAAGATTTTAGCATGATAATGAAATTTTATTGTTCTGCAGTGTTGAAACACCTATTTACTATGTATTGACTTAATGGGGTTTCTGATTTACACTGCTCAGTCCTAAATAGAATGAAATGATAAAACACAATATACTCATTAACTACAGATCTGATGACTTCTCCTGAGCTAAGACTTAATCTCCCATGAAGATTCTGATAAATGTGTCTCTTGACAAACTAGTATTTAATAGCAGTTATCTTCTACCATCTACCACCTCCTTTTTGTGGTCATATTCTTATTATTGAGAACTAGAAGAAATCCATAGTTCAATCATTCTATGACATTTATCTTTGTGCGTGGCACCTTCTCTGTCACTTCTTGATCAGTGAAGAATCAGATAGTAAGTGACTAATCCCTGATTTGTTAATGCAAAACCTTTTTCATTGAATTGTTTTGAGACAGTCATGGGTAGCTATTTAGCTCTGCAGATTCTTGCAAGTCATGAGCCTGCTTAGGCAAAAGATGTTGAGGAACTTGTTGAATTATGCAAAGTTAGGTTCAAAAAGTCAATCTTGATTTACAGCTGTTGCATGAACAATTCAGTGCAGGCTCAGTGAAGCACATCATCTATCTACACGTAATACTCTGTACTTGTATAGAAACAGCCTGAACACAAAGAGACTTCATTCTATATGATTAATGTACAGGTGCTTTGTAAACTGGGAAGCACTCTACTGATACAAAATAGAATTTATAGGCAGCATTTCTGTAACCATGGGTGAACCTATCTCAAGGAAAATGGGGAGTTCCTATTGATGTCCAAGATTAAAGGGGACCTTACCTTCTCAAAGGCTTCCCTGGTGGCTCAGATGGTAAAGCATCTGTCTGCAAGGCAGGAGACCTAAGTTTGATCCCTGTGCTGGGAAGATCCCCTGAATAAGGAAATGGCAACCCACTCCAGTACTCTTGCCTGGAAAATTCCATGGACGGAGGAGCCTGGTAGGCTACAGTCCATGGGTTGCAAAAGAGTCAGAATGACTGAACGACTTCACTACCTTCTCAAAGGGACCTTACTTTCTCTCCTCCAGGGGGAGTCTATTTCTCAGTCATCTCATACAGTGGCTTTGTCTTTTGCATACATTTTGGAGCACAGTCCAGCCAGTAGTAATAAATAGATAGGCGAGACAGAGGTACACATTTAAAAAGTTGTCCAGACCACATATTACTTTCTTAAATGGAGGTAAACGTCTTAGTGTTACTTAATCCTATACACTGTTTCACCAGTTTCCATGTTTTGTGGATTTTGGTAATGAGAGCAATTTCAGTTGCCATTAAATCCTGTGGGCATTCAGTACCAACCATGGCAGAGTTACAGGAAAGTCAAAGGTACAATCATTAAGAATTTCCAGGATGTTTCTCTTTTTTCACATTGATTCTCAATAGGCAAATAGTTTTGTTCAATCAGGGGACTCTGCAGAGATGGGACTATAAATACACCTCAGCAGTGTTTTTGTTTCTTTTTTTTTTCTGGCTTTTAGTTGACAAGCAGCCTAACCACATCTGCCTCCATGTGAAGGGAATCTTCTGTCATTTCTTTTTTGGGCAAAATTGTAGAGATCTCAAGAAGGTGTCCAAAATTATAAATTATAATATTGAAAGGGAGTAGAAAATTGCCTCCAGGGAGAGTTTATGACTAGGTCATCTCATGCAGTGGCTTTGCCTTTTGCATATGTTTTAGAGCAGGACTCCAGCGAGTAGCATTAAGTAGATAGGAGAGACAGAGGTACACATTTAAAAGGCTGTCCAGACCACATATGCAGGTAAGGGTAAGGGCAGGTAAGGACAACTGAGGGAGGCAGAATCCTAGTGACAAGAATGTGATCTACATGGAGATGGTTGCAGCCAGGTGGCAGGTACAGAAGAGTCACCTAAAGCAACTGGAAGGATCCCATTTGTCAGGTGATGGCTTCTACTCTGCACTCTGCCCTGGTTACCTCTGGCTCCGGAACTGGGAGAGGCTGAGCTGCCTTCAAGGAATGTGATTTCTGAGGTTGAGAAGACCTGAGAAAGGCCAGGTACACTAGGTTTAGAGAGTAACTGCTGAGAGAGATATCATGTTAAAACCCAGTGAAATATCAGAAATACTCAGTAACAAGGCATATGCTGGGAATGTTAATTATGCCATGAAAGTGCCTTTCTCTACCTTCTGAGTGTACCTCTTTTTGTTGCATGTCTGTTTGACTATCTCCTGTGTGTCTCTGTGAGGATCTCTTTCTCTCTCCCCACCATTCTTTTTTAACATCTCTTTTTTCTTTCTGTGTTTTTCTCTGTCAACTCCTGATATTTTTCTCTTTTTTATTCTCTCTTAACAGACAATACAAAGCTGAAATGTGTCTATATCAAATGTGTGTATACACATATATAGTTTTTAATTGTATTTTAGATAAGTTTTATTTCATGGTCTTAAATTGAAAAACAGAAGAGTTGAATACTTCCCTAATTTTAGGAAATATTAAATGAAACGAAATGTTTGCTTCTGTCTTGGGTTGATGCTCTCCAAAACTGTTGATCTGCTTTAGAGGTTTGGTTTGGTTTTTGCTAGAGACAAGAAGAGGATGCTTTTCATTCTGTCTGTTTCACTACTTCTGATAGGTTATGATAAATATCAGTGTATCATTTTAGTCAATCTTATTTATTTCTGGCCTGGTTCCAAAAGGATTTGAGGTAGTATATAAAATATAAGCACAGTGCCAGAGAGAAAATAGAGCAGAAGAAAGGGAAAATTAGAGTGGAGATATGAGATCCTGCAGAGTTGTCCAAGATGGCTCATTGATTGGGTTGAGTTTCCTATAGGTCAAAACTAAGAATTAAGCAAGATCTCTGTTCCAATTACAAAATTAATAGATAAAAAAGCCCCCCACCCCCAAACTTAGAGGCTTGAGTATATAGTTTTCTATTGCTGTCATGGATAGAGGAGCCTGGTGGGCTACAGTCCATGGGGTCACAAAGAGTCAGACACGACTGAATGACTTTCACTCCACTTCATTTCATTGCTGAAGTTATAAATTATAACAAACAATGACTTAACACAAATTTATTGTTTTAAAGTTCTGGATATAAGAAGTCTCACATAGATCTTACCAAGTTAAAATCAAGTCAGATCCTGTTTCTTTATGCAGAGTTCTGGGAGAGAGTCTGTTTCTTTGCCTTTTCCAGTTTCTATAGGTTACCCTGTTCCTTGGCTTATAGTTTCTTATCTTCATCTTCAAAGGAGTGATGTTGCATTTCACTGATCATACTTCTGTACTCTCCCTCTGACTCTCTTCTGCCTCTCCCCTCCTCTTTTAAAGACCTTGTAATTACACTGACCATTGGATAATCCAGAATATTCTCCCTATCTTGAGGGCAGCTAATTCCAAGCAAACTTAAAACCATCTGCAACCTTAATTCCTGCTTTCTATATAACCTACCATACCTGTAGACTCAAGGGGGCAGGATATGGCAATCTTTGGGCAATGGAGGGCACATTTCCATGCCTATCACTCGAGAATAACAACATTTATTTTGCTCATGCATCTGCAGTGTGGACAGTTTAATGGAGGCGGGGTCACTTCATTTATGTACTACCTGGCATTAGCCAGTTTATGTGGAAAGTTGGGGCTGGAATCGTCTCTGTGTTTTCTCACTCAAATGCTTGGCACTTGATGCTGGAAAGACTCAAAGAGCAGAGGGTGGGATAGTTGCCATGCCTTGAGCATCTCTATCTGTCCATATGATCCTTCCATGTGGCTTCTGCAGCATAGAGGCCCAGGTAGCTGAACTTCTGTATGTTGACTAAGGTCTCCAAGGCCTGGGGGTGGGAGAAGAGGAGACAAGAAGGGAAGGAGGTGAGGAAGGAAGGAGCAAGGAAGAGAGAGAAGGAGAAAGAAAATGGTAGAAGCTGTGTTGCCTTTCCTATCCCAGCCTCCTAAATCATGCAGCATCACTTGAATCACTTTCTGTTGACTAAAACTGAGACACCGAAGCAAGGCCAAATTCAAGAGATGGGAATTAGATTGAAGGAATGTCAAAGAATTTTCACACATGTTTTAAAACTACCACAGTCCCTTAAAATATTTACAGTGTCCCCTGAACAGCTTTTCTGGGGGATAACAAGTAAATATTTTTTTTCATGGGTCTCATAAAAGGACACTATGTGTGATGTAAAAATTGATGGCCTCACAAATGTCTGCACGCACCAAAAAATGATGATAAAATTCATAGAGAAATTTATTATAGCATTTCTGGGTGCTAGTACCAAAGTACATTTTTGGGGAAAAAAATTCTACAAGTTTCTAAAGCCTTTATTCCAAAGTCTCTAATGGACTAAAAAGAATCCAATCAAAAACTTAAAGACTATAGAAAAATTAATGGACTATCCTTCAGCTGATCTTCTATGAATATTATATTTTATGATAAAACATTTAAACGACTTAGGCAGAAAAGAGATCATGAATATATTTCTTGCCAAGAACCAGAAGTAAAAATAATCTTTGTGGCCAGTTCACGGCAGGTTTTTAGATTTTTAAGTTAGTTTGGTGTTGAGTTCTTAGATGAAATCAATAAATTGTGCTCCTCCTCATGTAATCACTAATTTCAGACAGAAATCAACACAGACCATTTTTAATGTCTGGAAGATAAATACATATCAACTTGAAGATGGTTATTTTCAAATTTCAGTGGAACAGCCTTTTAGCAGATGTCCATTCGCTACTCTTGAGCTCCCATCCTTGCGCATAAAATGGTTATAGTAATTGGCTTTTGATCATTAATATTTCTTTGCAGATGTTTGAATCTGATGTGAAATATATTTTTTTAATTTAGAGTAAGATTTATGAATAAAATGAGTAAGATAAAGTGTGGAAGTTAATCAACTTAGTTCTTAGATGATCTGTTCTTAATTCACATTTTTCTAAGAAGGCAGTAAAAATTTTTGTGGATGATTTTTGTCTCCTTTATATTGTCTTCATTAATATATATATTTTTTCTCTCAAGAATTGAGAACAGGGTCACTCACTCACTTATACATTTAGCAGTTAGTATACACAGGAGCGGTCTACTCTTTTCTCTGCAATTAAGTAATATAGGACACAGACTGTGAAATGAATGAGTGAATAAAAGGTAATTACATGGCATGCTTAATAGAAAGCCAAGTTCACCAGCTTTTTAATGTTCTTTCATTTAAGTATCCATACTCAATTATTGTGTTTTTTTCCCCTACTGCTACCTAGTAAAACAGGAAATTACAAAGAACTTCTGAATGCTGTCAAATAACCTAACCTATTTCTATCTCAGACATAATGTCACTAGATCTACATGGAAATTGAATATAGCATCTATGCTAAAAATCTATAGCAAACTGGAGCTATGGGAGTATTTGAAGGCTGGACCCTTTGGGGTTTTTCATTTTTAAAGATACCTTCTCATATACTCTTTATGTCTAGAAAGACTGTTGTCCTTGTGTGAAGCTATGCCCTGAAGTGAGAGTTGCTGATCAAGGCCAAATATAAAATATTATGTATAACTCCTTATTTTCTGTTCATTCAACCTACTAAAAACAGCGTGGTTTACATGCTTGAATAGCTCTGTACAGAAAAGAAAACCTGATCTTTTTTTACTCTTGATTGTTTACCCCAGGAATACACTTTTTAACAAGAACTTTTCCCTGCCAAGCCCTATTCTTTGCCTTCATTATGATGTATAGCCATAAATGGGCAGATAAGAGTTAAATTTTTTCAACTGTTCCTTTTGCTTTCTTTCTCTTAAGAAGACAATCTTTTGTCGAATGATATATGAAAGACTCTGGGGCAGTGTAGGGGCAGAAGAATAGAAAAAGAGCATTTCTCCAAATTGGTTAATTGACTGTATAGCAGTTCTACTATGAAGTAATAATTATAGCATAGAGATGGGATCAAAAGTGAAACATCCGACAACTATCTTCATATTTTTCTCAAACTTGAGAATCCTGTTCTCCAGGTGAGGATCTTATGATCTCCTGTTTATTTACATTGTTAAAGTATTTGATATTTAGAATAAAATCAATCTGTTTGGTTTCCCACAGTGACAGAAACATAAATGTGATACCTACAGCCAGAGGGCCCTGTGACACAAGGCGGATGGTGCCCTTAAACATCTTCTGCAGGCCTCCTTTGGCAAAGATTCTGCCAAATTGGAACCTCCAGAGGCCTTCTAACATCCCTGAGATCTTTTTCCCTGAGATTGGATATTGATTCTAAAT